>NC_134653.1:16943395-17261878 GCF_030463565.1 Pelecanus crispus
AGTGTGTGAGAGAGAGCTGAGCAAGGAACAGGTCAGGAGCCAGTCAAGAGCTTTGGAGTCAAGACTAACAGGCAGACCAGCATGCATGCTGTTATAGCGGGTATCTGCTATAGACCTCCTGATCAAGAAGTAGATGAGGCCTTCCTCAAAAAACTGGAAGAATCTGCAAGTTCAAAGACCCTTGTCCTCACAGGGTACTTTAACAAACCTGTTACCTGCTGGAAAGACAACACAGCACCGCTCAAGCAATCTAGGAGATTTCTAGAGTGCACACAGGACTGAGGAGCCAAAAAGCAAAGGTGCTCTGCTGGAGATGCTAAGAGCTGGGACTCTTCAGCCTGGGGAGAAGGCTCTGGGGGATCTCATCAATGTGTATAAATACTGCACAGGTACTGGTCACTGACAGGACAAGAGGCAATGAACACAAATTAAAAAAAACATGAAATTCCATCTGAACAGACGAAAAAATTTGCTGTGAGGGTGATCAAACACTGGAACAGGTTTCCTGGAGAGGTTGTGGAGTTTCCATCTGTAGAGTATTCAAAACCTGACTGGACATGGTCCTGGGCAACCTGCTCTAGCTGAATGTGCTTGAGCACAGGGATTGGACTAGATGATCTCAGGAGTTTCCTTTCAGCCACAATAATTTTGTGATTCTGTGATGTCTATGTATGAAAGTGACTACTTGAAGTAACTGCAATTTTTTGAAGATGTATAATCTTGTGTATAATATAATGAGGGGGAAATGTTATGCCTTAAGCATTCAAGCACAAAGATTTCTTTGCCTTTGTAAATGTCAGACATGGCTGCAAAAGTGGTTAGAATTAATTTGTTTTACTTCATAATTAGGAGGCAATCAAAGTATGCACACTGTCAGTTACTCAAGCATGGCTAAAGAGGGGTAGAAGATTTGAGAAACTCATCTTTCCATACCACAGAATTTCAGTACTCCAAAAAGACAAAGCAGGAAGTGCATATACCTCTCTCAAGGAACAAAGTCATGTGCAAGTAATGTTTTTTTCCCCACTTTTGAACTCTTGTGCAGACAAATTCCATAGGAGGAATTCTCATAAGTGAATGATGGGAAGAGGACTGTTTCATTAAAGGTAACGTGATCCAGAAGTCTGTGCAATGATATTAAACTTAGTTACCTGTGTTCACACACTCCTCTACCATTTTCTAAGTGCCAGGAGCAGAGATGTCCCAGAGAGAAGATCCTAAGGCAACCTGGCTTTTGATAGCATGTGTTCTTTCAACAAGTCTATCTTTCTGCCTCATAGCATACCTTAGCACAGCCTAAGTTTGACAGTAAGAGTTTGACAGTTTTGAACATAAATTGCTAGGTCCTTTAGCTATCCGAAAAGGCCACAGGGAAAATTACTGGGAAAGTAAACTGCTGTCTGGCACAACCTGCATCTTACTCAGTGGTTGCACATTTCCTTAGCTAAATAATTCCAGTTATTCATTAAGATACTATAACTCTGCTATCCTCCCATCCAATTGCATAAAAGACTTAAGGCATCATTCTAAGCTAGTCTCAAGTAGTAGATAGTTTTTAGTATAGCTACCTATATTTAGCTAACTTTCCAATCCAGTCAGAGGAGACACCTCCTTCTTCATTTGGCTCTTGTGATTAGAATGACATAGGTTATTTGGCAAATTTAGTGAACAAATTCTGACAGGCCAGTATGTAAGCACTGATCTATTGAGAGAAATAGCAACTGAGAAAATGAATTAAACTAAGCAGTAAGGGTGATAAATAAAGTAAAGCAGCCTTTAAACTTGAATGTGCAATATTTGCTGAAAGAAAACCTTCATGACATGAACACTTGATCCACAGTGACAGTGACCCCTGATCCCCTGTCACAATAGCAATTGTCCAGCCAGGGCAATTGCTAATCAAGTAGCATAATGATTTGGGTGACATGTCTCAGTTGTTCAGAATTCACATTTGTTCTGCTAATTAAGTCATACTCCTTGACAGGTTAAGTTAGATCCTTCTTTAGGCCAAAAGAAAAAAAGACCATTGAGGTTTCTTCAGTGATCCAACAAATATGTAGCTGATGGCTCCAAATTTCTTATAGACAGGGTATTTTTATTATCTATATGCATTTTCCTCTCTTCTGATCTACAAGAATCTGTCACAAATTACAACTCAAGCTATGCAAATTACACCTCTGTGTCCCTTAATACTATTGCAGGATGGAGAACAGCAACGACAGGCAGGGATGTGTCTCCAAAATGAGATTCTCCATCCTTTGCACTAGATAAGCTCTCTAGGCTTGCCATCAGAGATGTCAAGCAACAGCTATTCTGCTGGAGGACAGATTGAGCCAGTCATGTCAAGGCTACAAAAGTTTCTGTGATGGATGTCACTGAAACCAGACCCTTTCAATGAGATTTGCCTCTTTAGGCTTCAAAGTGGACACAAAACTGGTCAGGGTATCATTTCACATTGTCACTCAGTATCCAGACCAAATCAAGACTCAGATTCTACAAGAGTCCCAACTGCCCACTATCTACTACTTGTAACCTATTTCCCCTAAAATTATTTACAATCTAAGAATTAGTTTAAAGAGGCATTCTTTCAAACTGTTTATTACCTGAAGCCAACCTCTGCGTTGTACTCTGCTTGGTGCAGTCTGTGTGCTGTGTTCTCGCAACTCACTCTTTTCTAGCTGCGCTGCTTTTTCAGAACGTAGAGATAAGAATTAGAAGACAGAAAATAGAAATACAGTATTTGACAATATACACTTTAGTTCGTGTTCTTTTTTTCTTTTTTCTTTTTCCCAGATGAGGACAGAAGATTAAGTCTTTGACATATGTATGGTATCAACAACTGAAAAGGCATTCCACTCCAGATATTGGCTAGTTGTGTATTAGCAGCAGGAGTTTTGAACCCGTTCAGGGACAGTCATCATCATGTGTATTCAAGAGAATAAATTGTTTAAAGATACATTAGCTTAACAGCAAGTGAAGCCCCACATTCATTGATATGAAAGAAGTATGTTCTAGAATAGGGGTGCACACCATTCTAACTCCTAGCTGGGTAGACAGTAAGCTGTCTTGAGAAGCCAGCTGAGCCCAGAATCCATACTACTGAAGGCAGACTCTGATAGACAGGGTCCCAGTGAAAAACAGGTGATATGCTGGGTTTACAAAGGAATTGTGTGTATTTACTCTCAAACTAAGGAAACATAAGGTATTGGCAGATAAACAGAATTTATTAGGTATTTAACATACTGTGCAAAGAAGGATTCTTCATGTACAACTCATAAATGAAGGACAAACAATCATTTTCCTTCATTTCTAAGGCAAGGAGGAGTTGGTTCCAGAACTTCTACAAAAATTCTGTGTATGGTCAAGCAGAATTAAGGGTTCCTGTGCTGGAAACAGTCCCACCTTACAGTGGAACAACAGATTTTTGAGAAGATGCTTTGACTGAGACAAAGAGACAAACATCCTGCAGGTCACATCAGCATCCTCAATGGAGCAAGGACATCACCAACACTCTCAATAGCATCCTAAATAAAGGCTTCTCATTTCCTATGTCCAAGACAGATTTACAGCTTCCATTTCTTCTCAGTGGAGAAAAGTAGCTGATGCAAAACCTTTTTTCTTTAAGCCATAATTTAATGGTCACCCTAAGCCAGCAGAAACTAGCACCACCAATAAAAGAAGCTGTCATCCTACAAAGGTCATAGAATCACAGAAAGATTTAGTTTGGAAGGAACCTCTGGAGGTCACCTAGTCCCAACTTTCCATTCAAAGCAGGGCTTACTTCAAAATTAGATCAGGTTGGTCATTACAACTCTCAATACCACATTTTCTTTTTTGGGTTGGACAATGCTACATGCACTCATGCAGTGAACTGTTCAGAGAATTGATATGGGCAAGTTTTAACCAAGGAAAAACATAAAAGAAAGATTATTTTTAATTGTATTCACTTGTGCAATCTGGTTCACCATGAGATTGCACAAATGCTGGTACAAGCAGGTAGGAGAGAACAGGCACAGGATATAACCATTTTTGGGGGAACAGTGTATTCTTATGTCAATTTAGAGTGATCATAAAATTACAGAGCAAGAACAAGATGTTGTTCTATTGCTTCAGCACAAAGTACCTGTCTCTTAGGCCTGAAACAGGACTAAGAACAGAGGGAGAAAGGAAGAAACAAGATATGTAATATCTTGTCTGGCAGAAAAGCCCTTCCAACTAGAGCTCCTGCTATGCCATTAGGCTATTCCTAAGTAACTCCAGAAACACCTTGCGGTCATTAGCATTGGTGCTGATTACTATGGGGCTCTTCTGGCACTGAGGGTGAACTGTCGTGAGGTTACAATGCTAGAAGCATGGTCTGATTCAGTCACTGCTTTGGGACAGGATTAGAAGCATCTTTCACTTCCTAAGTAATCCATCTCTTCTAAGCAACTGCCCAGAAGGCCACTCATGTATGCTACAAATGTAAGTAGGAAAAGGGGACAGGGTAGGACCCATGCTACCACTGCTGAGTATTTGGGTCTCAGAATTGTTTGAGTATTTTGTGATAGATTCATGTGACCAGGTCTCTCTAAACCAGGAAAAACAGTAGTTGAAATCCCAGGCAGAAGTTGATGCAGCTGAGCTACTTGTCTGTAGTATAAACATTACTTTAGAACAAAAACATCCTTCTCACAGGATGGATGGGATATGAATACCAACTATTACCTGTTTTGGCACACAAAATAGGTCCACTGGTGTCATTCCCTAGGAGACTTGAGCTGACAGTGCCTATTCTAGTAGCCAAGGACTGAGTAGTACATCATCAAAATACTAGTCATAATCAAAGGAGAAACCATGCTACCCTTAAGCCATGTCTTTATGACCACACCGACATTCACTGGAAGCACATACATGGTTGTGAAACTATGTCTGGGTTATACACCCAAAGAAATGACAGTATACCTAGAGACCAGCTTCACTACCTTATAAGCCCATCTTACTTTAATTCATTTAGCAAGCCTAAGCGTCAAAAGTTTATCAATCACTATTATAATGAATTACTCCTAGGGAACACAGACAAAGAAAATAGTCCAGACAAATAGATTTATGATTACACTTTCAGGAACCACAGAGAGGGATTTGTACCCATTCTGTATTATTAAGTATCACACATTCCTAATTCTTCAGTGAAGACTAATCCTATAGGTGGATGTTTTAGAAGTAATAAATGATGCAATAACTCTCATGGGAGATGGCTAGGGAAGAAAATTCAGTGCTTTATCTCAGCTAGTAATCATTTCTGTAAGTAAAATCATATTCAATCATTGAGAAGAAATGCCTAGAAATGAAACAGACCACAAAACTGCTAAGGTACTGCCCCCTGGCAAGAAGTTTACACAGATCAGAAATGACTCCCGCTCCAGACTCTAGTGGTAAAATCAAATGGAAATGGAAAAATGACAGGATGATGATTTAGTTGATATCTTTCACTCTAGTTACACGTGTTTAAAATAACAACACTGGATAGCTAAGAAAGAGCAAAACACTGAGTTCTCTTCTGCAGAGATAATGCTACTGTCTCTAAGTTGGTGGAGTTGAGGAAAGGAACAGGGACTGCCACTGAAGTTTTTAAAGGTCCATAAGACAAACTGAAGTATTCTACCTTGACTGAATCAAATGGCATTAAGCAACCATAAAAATAAACAACTTTGGTTAAGCTTAGAGATAACAGATGCCCAACAAAACTTAGAGAGGAAATTTCTCTCGACAGAGTTCTATTATAGCTGCTGCCACAATATGCCTCCACAATTTTTGGACCAAAAAGTCAAAGACATTGTTTTACACCCTCTTTAGCTACCTAAGGGTGTATCATCCTAGTGTGACAGAGCACACCATTTCCTTCTTTTTCCAACTTCCAGAACATGAACTTTTTTGCCTCTTTTTTTTTTGCCTCAGTTTTTACTTTCATATAGAACAGTGAAACTAGGTGACTAGCTGATTCTGTATAATCTGCAAGAAATTATACAGCAGACAGCTAAGCCTGAACACACTTAAACTTGAAAACAAGTAGTATGTACTCAGTGTAGCAGGAAAACAAAGAAAAAAAGAGATCGAGCTTAGAGTCATGGTTAGAACAGTTACTGAAAGAAAAGTTAGTTTCCAGTATTGTTGAGATTAATAAACTTTGATTCATAATAAATTATCATATTGAGTAACTTTTTAAACTCTCTGTCTTCATTTTTTAAGTGAAAATAAAGCTTAAACAGACACTATCTACACAGCAACAGATTAAAAGAACACACTCTAAGACAGGTTGTGGCAAGCGTGAGGATAACAGACTAAGGTTGGTAACTGCTTTAGATGGGTATTCAGTGAAATCAACTTTATTTTCATTATGCTAAATAGATTAGAGGGCCAGTAAGCTCACACTTTATACCTTCATACATGCAAAATTATTCTTGTCACTACGTTGCTCTCTATGACAGGCAGACTTAAATTACAAATAAAATACACATTTTTAAATGCAGCCAGCTAATCACTGGCAGAAAATGGTAGGTTTTCTTTACTTCAAATATTTTTTTCTTTATTTCAAATATTTAAATAAAGATTAGCTGTCCTTTTAAGACAACTATGATAGCTTAAACATAATTTACGAGCTTAATGCAGCATTTACTGCATATAATTTGACTATAGCCTATGCCATCAAATGTCATTTGTGTACAGGACACCAGACTTAGATAGCCAGACCAGATCTTAAAGTCCATCAGATCTTCAAGTCTATGAATGGTGTTATGTATCAAAGGCGGACAATTATTTTACACTGCCAATTTATATACATTTGTAACCTTCTAGTTTTAGTTATAACTGCTTAACAAATGGCAAGGAAATTAGTTGGAATTAGTTAGGGATCAATGGAGAAATTGATAGGGTGTTGCAGAGACCATTCCTTACATACAACCAAAGTACTCTGATGAAAGAGTCCCATGGAATTGCATTCCACTAAGCTCAAATGTTGCTGTCTCTTTATCACAGCCTGACCACCAACCTCACCAACTGAATTACAGCCCTGATGAGTAAATGTTTAAAATAGTTCTAGACTGCAATCTCTGTAAAACTCATGTAACTCACCATTTGTCCCAGAAGTCTTTGTCTCATTTTTAAGGTAGCCACGTGACTTGATTTTTCTGCGGTAATTTCTCAGCTCTGAATTAGCTCCATTCAGATACAGAGAAAATCCTTGTTCTAACTGCTCCAGTTTGATTTGTATAGGATCCTTTCTTTTTAAACGCCCCAGTACCCTGAAGTAAAAAGGATAATAATTCATCCTTACACAGCATATACAGATGGTCAGATTAGCAATAAATACAAAAACACACGATGTCACAAAGCTGAAAAATATGTTCCTAGTTCAAATAACAATTTTAGAATATAGCTTCCAGGACCTGTTCCTGTTCTGTAATGTACCCACATGCTGTGACATACGAAGTTTGACCAAGCCTCTCCCTTCTGAGACTTTTTTCCATGTTGTTTCTCATTTCACATTATTTTTTCCATTTAGTATTTAGTATATATTTAACCTTTCTTCTTGAGAATTTTTAAGAGTTTTACTTAGAATTTCAGAAAGCTTAAAAATGGTTGAACTCTTTTCAAGAAAAAAATAAGAAAAAGATTATTTGTGTTTTGAAACTTGAGAGGGAAAGCCCTGAATCAATAGTGCAGTTACAGATACCAGAAAATTTAAAGTCTGGTCAAAATAATATTAAAAAACCCACCCTTCCCCAGGCTCAATTTCAGTGCAACACCTACCCTCTCTCTTCCAAGTCTCATCTTCCCTCCTTTTGACATGGGTTATACTCAGTCCATCCTAATTCCTTTGGTGATGTGACATGCAGGCCAGGAGGTTGGGGCCACGTGGGTGACAATTTCTGCCTGCCCGTGCACAGTGTTTCCTGGTTTCCCTCTGACACCAGGGTGGGTCAATCCACAGGCCAAAGTCCCCCAGGGGTGTATCTGTTCTAACACGAGTCACCTTTTTCCAAGAGTGTGTCCCCAGCACTCCTCTAGGCAGCATGCCTCCACAGGAGCAACCCATCCCCTGCAGCCACCACTCTCTTAAATCCACCCCAGGCTGCTCTGACTGGCGATGTTTTGGTACATGATGGGCTGTTTCTGTTAGTTTTGGATCCAGCAGGACTGGCTGTGACTGGCCCAGGGCAGTACCTGACCTGCTCCCACACAGGCTACTCTGCAGCCTCCACTATCCAAAACTGCCAGTTATGTCCAATACCGGAAGCATGCCTCTTCTGAAAGGTACAGTTGCCACCTGCTTGTCATGTTATAATTCAGTGGCATTTGTCTCCACCAAAATTCAGAATTAGAGCTGCGACAATAAGGATGCAAGTTGTTTCAATCATGAAATAACTTGGTTTTATCCTTTCCTAAAACTGCTTTAGGAGACTATATACGAAAGAAACTCATGTTCAAAAAAACTGGCTGTTCTTCTAATACAACTGTGGCTTTTGTACGTTTTTTTTTTGTCTTTTCACCAAACAATTCAGTTTGTTGTAGGCTTTGAGTAAAAATCCTATGGCTTGTGGTAAAGGACGGAATCTAGCAAGAAAGTTCTGTAGACCCGTCTGAATTAACCTATGAAATCCATCTGTCTAGGGTACAATGACAGGAAGGTTCGTATGAACAAAGATTAAAAGAAATGCTTTAAACTTGTCTGAAAGATACTGAAGTTTGCAAAAGCAACCTAGATGTCCTTATCTCCCACCTTAGCAGAACCTGACTTTGGATAGCTAACTTTAGCAACTTTTGCATGCAATTTCCTGTATTTCTGACAACATAAAAACCTTGCCTCATAACAATATCCTCACATAGTGTGAGCTGCCAGTTACTTCTGAATCTAGAACCTCTTGCTCTATAAACAAAAACCTTCCCTGTAAGCCATGGAAACAATAACTATTTTATTAATAAATTTATCTATATTTTAAAGTATGCTGAAGAAATATTGTGATCTCCTCTAGAAATAAGAACTTTGATGGACTTAGCAAAGGGAATAAAAGAGAATCACCTGACTACTTTAAGACACAGCAAGTCAGACTTTGCATCACAAGTTTGAAAACCAAGTTTTTAAACTAATATTCACAACTGCTGATATTAGATACTGTATTAGATAGTACACAATGGATCTTACATACTCAATTGTGGTAACAATTCTGTATCTTACCGGTTTTTCTGCTGAAGGGATATCAAGTATTCGTCATGTTTTTCATCAAAGTCAGTCACCATGTCCTTAATATAAAGCTGAAATGAGAATATAATTGTCACACTTAAGTACAGAAATGATTTATTATAGAGTACTACTGGGTTTGCACCCTCAATAGACAAGAATGCTATAAACTGAAAAAAGTTCCTCCTTCAACAAAGCATAAAACTGTCAGTGTAGTAAATAAAATTCCTGAAGAACAGAGGAAATGTCACTTGTTTTACTTATTTTTCAGAACCCTTCACAATCTACTAAAAAGCCTAAAAATACTAAAAATGGAAGGCATATGCTATAATGAGTTTATAATCCAAGAATTGACAAGCAAGTCAATTCTGGGGCACAAGCTGAAAGGGACATGCCCAAAGCCCAACTGTAGGATGATTTTCTTGAATAGCTGCTGCTCATAAGGACAGTTAATTCTAGAACATACTCGCTGCAGAGGCTGTATACATTTAAAGTGTTTAATTAAAAAGATTTTACCTTCCTTGCCTTTCAGGAAATACGAACTTTTCCAGCAATTCCCACCAAGTATCCCAGAGTTGCTCCTGCAAGTTGTGGCAGAGTGCCCTCTTATACACTCAGAAGTTTAAACTTGCCGCCAAAACATTTAATTTAGTTCTGTACCAAAAAAAAGAAACCCCGTATTTTGTCTCTTACCGACTGCAGAGTATCTCTGCTAAAACACTGCCCGTTCCCGCGCCCTCTCTGAGGTAACGCAGCGTTAGGGCTGAACGGACAGATCTCCCGAAGGACAGAGCAGGGGCTCGGGCTCGGGCTCCCTGCGCTTTGCCTCTGCGGCGCCGGCAGGCACCGGACTCAGGAGAAACGCGGGGGCGGAGCGCCCGCCGGACGAAGACCCCACAGCAGCTCGGCCGGCACGGCGGCGAGCAAAGGCCGGGCCAGGCCGCGCCGCCGCTGCCCTGTTTGTGCGTTTCCTTGGTTACCGTCGCGGCGCTGTCCTCACTTCCGGCGCGACAGCCTACACCCGGAAGCGGCGGCGGGGGATGGAGGCGCTATGGGCGCTGCTGGACGAGGTGGCCCTGGAGGGGCTGGACGGCATCACGCCGGACGCGCTGTGGCTCCGCCTGGGCGCCCGCACGCCGCCCTTCCCGCTGCCGCTGGAGCCCGTCACGCAGCAGCTCCTGTGGGCCGCGCTCAGCGCCCAGCCCGGCATCAGCTTCTACTTGCTGCCGCGGGCGCGCCCGCCGCTCCGCCTGTACGACCGGTGAGGGCAGCTCCGGCGGGGACGGCGCTCCCTGCCCCACCGAGCCGAGCCGCCCCCTCTCGCAGGCCGCCGCGCTTTCCCCTTCCCGCCGGGCGGGGTGCCCCGCAGGACGCTCGGGGAGGGCTTGGTCCTCTGCCGGGGATGACTCGGGCCTGGTTCTCCAGCCGCCCCGCTGGCTGCCTCTGCTCGTTCTCTGGAGCCACTCAGGTTTTGCTGAAAGAACGCTTCAGTAGCTGGTTGACGGCAGGCGAGGCGGAGCGTGGTTTTGAAGCCTGCTACTTAGGAGAGCTGTATAGGAGTCCTGGCTAGATTTCCGTTCTAATGACTGTTTACCACTTAGGTACAAGCAGAATTTATATGTTCCAGTTCATCGGGGTGGATGTACCAGTTGTTTTCCTTTTCTGTAAACTAGTATTTATATATGGTTCTTTTGTACCCACCACTTCAATATACTTGAATTTTTGAAGATCAAGAAATGTATTCCACTCCTCCTGCCTCGTACATTCTGCTTGTTGATAAGGTTTGGTCATACTCGAGGAGTGCGACTCTGCTCTTTGTGTTTTTCCAGCTTTGAGGTTTTGAAAGAGTTTTGTTTTTCCAAGATATTTCATAGAGGTATCAGCATTGTTTGTGACAATCTTATACTTCAGTTCCAAATTCCCCTTGCTTGGTTAAATGTTGGTTCTCTGCTTTAATTTCAGGTATGAAGAAATAGACCTTGAAACAGGAATACTGGAAACCAAAAGAGATCCTGTTCCTTCAGATGATATTTATCCTGTCCACATGATTTTGGATAATAAAGATGGCATACAAGGTTCCTGCCAGTATTTTAAAGAGAGAGTAGATATCACTGATCAAATAAGGAGGAAGGATTTGCAGCCTTGTTATACTTATATAGAAGCTGTTGAAAAGTGAGTGAAATCCTTATATCTGGCATTAAAAGATTTTTAACATAAGCTTTAAAATTTAGTCCTCACTCAGTTTGTGCAGATTATATCAAGAATGGTGTTTGGGGGGAAGTGATTGATCTCTCTGTTTTTATGGAACTAATAATAATTTATTACTTTCCCTTCTGTTTCTTAGATGGGGCGAGAAACTAGTCATTGTCGCTTCCCAGGACCAGCGTTACAGAGCTTTAATAGGCTGGGAGGGGGACCCTGACTTAAAACTCCCTGACTTCTCCTACTGTATATTGGAACGTTTAGGTCGTGCTAGGTGGCAAGGAGAGCTTCAGAGGGACCTTCACAGTGGGGCTTTCAAGTAAGTTTGTATCTTGCTATATGAGTTAAATCAAAGCTAATAAGTTTCCACTCGTTATTTATAAAGATTATATTATAGATATAGATATAGATATATTATAGAGATACACTTAAGAATTCCTGTGTATTCATTTAAACTCATATCTGTGTTGGTAGTGTCTCATCCTTACTACCAGGAGCACTTGGTTCTTGGAGCCTGTATTGCTAGAAGTATACTGGTCTCTTCCTTGAGTTCATTATACTTCCTGATATTTTCTCATGGAACCAGAGATTGTCTATTGGGTCATTACACAAGTTTCTAATTTGTGGAAATTCTTGCTTTCTCTAAATCACTCTTTCTTCAAATTTGGGCCAGAACAATGATTTTCATTTCCTTTTCTAAACTGATGAGTAAGCATCTTATTCTGCTCAAGTTCTGAAGAGATTCTTGGATGCCCGCCTTTTGTCCCCAGCATTTGTCCTGTGCAACATCTTCCTCTATATGACCTGAACGGGAGCCTGAGTTACCAGCTACCAAACTAGACCATGTGTTTTGATGGAGGAATATTACACAGCCTCCTAGGGAACATCTGGTTTTGTATTGCAGTGCTGGAGAGCATTAGCATTGCTGTTAAGGATTCACTGCTCTTAGGACGTGAAGCGTATGCAGCTTGCAAATCACACTGGCATTGTTTTTTGCCACTTAGGAAGCTCTTTTAGGTAACTAAGGTGATGGGGGTGGAGGGGAAATCTTTTGTGGATACTTCTCTGTCAGTTCAGTGCCCTGAGTCAGCTCACCAAGGAGTGGGATGAACACTGGAGCTATTATAAGGGGTGCAGCGATTGTAGTGTAGCCAGGAGTGAGAAAGAGGGCATGGGGATACAATATTGGTTCAGCTGTGTCATCAAACCATGTCATGACACTGTCATTGTGCATAGAGACTGTAGGTTAAAATTAGAAGTATTTCTCTCTGTTTAATTGGATTAACTGTGAAAATCAATTTCACAGGTTATCTTAATTTTGGCACTTCCTAATTTTGAGATTGTCACTTTCAAAATTAACAAAACATATGTTGCTAAGACCATAGGTAGTTTACGTAAAGTGTTTTGGGATACTGGATAATTAGAATTTATTTGCAGAAGTTCCTATGCCTATAGATAGCTTGCCACCTTTCCTTTAGAGTGGATGCTGGAAAAATTCATTATCACCGAAGAGTATTGGACAGAAATGGTCTCATAACAATGCAGTCCCATGTCATAAGACTACCAAGTGGAGCACAGCAACACTCAATTCTTCTACTTCTGACTCGCTTTCATGTTGATAGGTATGTACCACTCAGATGTTTTAAAGATCTCCTGGTTAGACTGTGACCTTTTACTGTGATGAAAGTTGCTATGTTGTCACAGAACCATCAAAGTTTCCTGGAACTGACCCTTCTCAACTTCTTTATTTACTCCTCTTCCAGGTGCTGGACAGTTAAAGTTTACTTGTCTTGAGGCTGTAAATAATAGGGTATACTAGTGCCTGTCACGTGCCTACATAAGCCTAACTCTTCTTATTGTAGCACTCATCATTCTGTTATTTTGAGTGTTCTCACTTCAAACACATTTCTAATAGTCTGTTGTTGTTGTTGTTTTCCTGTCTTGTTTATGATTAGAACTTGTGCTTCTGTGGATTGCCAATGAAGTAACAGCCTGGGCTTAGTCACTGTTCCCTCAGTTGGGATCTCTTCTTAGTGACAAATTCTCTCACGGGCTATTCACAGAAGGAAACGAAAACTGTATTTCCTAAAACAGTCTGAGAACACTTCAGCATACTTTCTCTAGTGACTGACATTTTGTAAAGGTACAACTCATGTTTATAAAGTTATGTGCATGCTGACATGTAAAATAACTTTCTTTTCTTGGTTAGGAGGAGCAAATATGATATTCTGATGGAGAAGCTCTCAATTATGCTAAGTGCTCGTTCAAACCAGATGGAAACATTAGGAAACTTGAGGGAAGAATTGGTGAGATTCATTATGCTCTTTCAAATTCTCACTCCTGTAGAATCTAGATGATTAGTATCAAAGGCAGTCATTCATACAACCTGTTTTTTAAAGTTGCACAGTATTTTGGGGTAGGGTATCAAAAGAAGGATCTTAACCTACTAGGTCAAGTTACTGTTGCTGTTTGTGATAAGGAAGGAGTTCTATTCGATCCACAGTTTCAGAAGAGTTTTATTACTGGATATCATCATGCAATTCTTAATGCATGATACTGCTGCTGGTTGCTGCTGCTTGTTTGGGTGGTAGAGTCGGAGGGATAGAACACAATCCAGAATTATCTCATGCTCTGCCTGGTGTCTGCATTAGCAAGCTTTTAAGATCCTTCCTTGATATCGTACCCCAAAATACTGTGTTTTAAGAACAGGTAGTATGAATGTCTTTGATACTAATCACCTAGAGGTGAGACTTTGGGGCTACAATGACTTTTGCCATTTCTCTTTGCATTAGGGTCTTTGTGAGAGAACTTTCAAACGTCTCTATCAATATATGATGAATGCTGGCCTAGCCAAGGTAATATCCATCCCATTACAAGATATACACCCTGATGGAGGACCCTACAAGACAAAGAAAGGTAACAAGAACCATATTTTGCTTCCTTTTTATGTAATTACATTGATGCCATTCTATCTGTAAGCTTCAAATCTTAAATTAAAAGATGTGTAAGTGAAAATGTGTCTATGCAATTATGTGGAGAACTGTGTTAATAAAGCTAGAACACTGCAGCCCCCTTGAATTAAGCATTTGTTCCAGGTCTTTAAGAAATGGATGCAGGCAAGTTTGTTGTATATTGATGTCAGCTGTTTCAGTGGATTGTGACTCCTAGTAAGATTGCTGAAGCCAATACAGAGAGTAGGGACAAAGAGCAGTCTGCTGACCTTTCGGGTTGAAGTTGAATGACAAGTCAATAAACTTGAAAAAAATATATAAAAAGTTATATAAAACAAAAAAGACCATTATGAAATAAGAAGCTAAAGAAACAGATCAACTTAGTTACGGCTTTTGTGAGATTATGACTTTTGCTGAATGTAATCAGAATGCAAAGTTTCTCTGGAAAGTTTCATATCAAATTATGAAAGTAAGCTTCTAGAGGGCTACCTTGGAATTCTTTAAGTAAGCAACATAGCCAGCAACTACTATTCAAAAAATTAGTTTTTTGAATCTACTGAGTGATAGTTTAATGCATAACCGCCTTTGAATTCAAAGTAAGTAGCTTTGCAAGAACTGCTGATAACTTCCAAACGTGTAATGGAAAGACAAAGAGCAGAACAGCATGAAGAAAGGGAGCAAAAGAAAGCAGCTGCTCTTAGGAAAAGGTGCGGATAAAACTTGTGTGGGGAAAAAACTACAACAAGTAATAATAGAAAGTATGAGGAAGGATAGTATCACCAATGGAATTAATGCAATTGCTTAAGGAAATCTAAACCAAGTCTTTAATCACAGAAAATCCTAAGAGGCAGATTTGCCAGGGTTAAAAAGATAATAGTTCTAAAAGATGAACAGCATGTTTTTCAGAGATGTAGTGAACTGTTTGGGCACGGGGGGGAATCTGATATGAACTAAACATTACAATTTATATAGTCTTTGTGAATAGGAGTGATCATAAAGGAAGAAGTGAAAGAGCCAATAAAAATGTGAGAACTTCAAGAAGACAAAAGTGAATGCCAGTTACATGAAGTTGGATTAAGGCTCTTGATAAGACAACAAATTCCTTCAAATCTTTTAAGCCTGGGGGAAGGAAATCTCTCTTTAGGGAAATTGTGTTATGAACAGGGAATAGTGGCCAGAAGTAGGTACAGCGTCTAGCACAGTTCAGAGAAATAAGGGAATGATTGAATGAGTTCATTTGTCATCAAATATACAGGTCCATGTCCTTCCTATAAGAACATCAGAAGGAGTTTTACACAGGAGAATTCATTTAAGTTTAGAGTTTCAAGACAGCAGTGGAGATCCTTAAAAATATTCTATAATGGATCCGTATACAATAAAATATATGGGAAAAATTATCAAATTCTTACAAAATATGTATTGTACATAGTAGTTAATGTATTTCTTGCTTGAGCAAGTGTCTCAACATACAGTGGCTTGTACAACAGGAATACCTTTAGTCACACCATTTAGCATTGTCATCGAGAAAAACCTAGGTTGTCTCTTACACTGTCTTTGAGTAGTATTGCACCAGGTTATATTTGTTCATACTTCCTCACACTGAATTAAGTTTCAGAGGTGTTCTAATCAGCTGAAGACATTTGCAAATAAAACCCAGAAGACTAGGTAGTATTCCGAAAAGATAAGAGTTTATAACCAGTAGTAAAAACATCTAACTTCCAATTAAAGTATTTACTTAGAAGACAAGAAAATACAAGTTCATTTATAAATTTGGTGGCAATCCACAGGGCCGTAGATGTTTCATGTTTTGTCATAGATTGGCACAATGGCAACTGCATTTACTACTTAAGTTTGTCATGAAAAATGGCACCTGATGAATCTTTCACTTGAACGATGATTCCATCATAAAGATGTAAAAGCAGAAAATCCACATAAATGCCTTCAAAAACACTAGGTATTAAACTAGGATGAATTAATAATAGCTGATTTTCATCAGAGATCAAGATAGGTTAATCTCTGGAGTTATACAGAAAAGCAGATAGAAATATGTGGGGGACGCTGAGGATGAAGCCAGAGCATCTGCTGTGGGAAGCACATTATTGGGCAGCAGGAGCTCAAGTAAAAAGAATTCATTGGGGTTTGTTTTTTTCTGGTTGGTTGGGGTTTTTTTTGGTTTGGTTTTGTTGGGGTTTTTTTTTTTGGTTTGGTTTTGGGTTTTTTTTTTTCCAAAATAACTGCTTCAAGTAAAAATTAATGGGCTGTAGATATACAGAGGATGCGATAACAGTGCCTGCAGCCCTACCAAAATGTCAGCACTTAATTACTATATTGAGCAGTATCTTAGGATACTGGCAGGGAAAGGATTCAGGTGGAGGAAAAATAATGGAATCATCTGGCCTGGAGCTCAGTCACATTATTAAGTTAGTATGGATTAACTTCATGTCAGCTAGCCTTCAGTAACTGATCATATATATATAAAAGATAAAATTCATTGACTGAATCCTTAATGATTTCAACTAAAGCTTTCACATGGCATTTTTCACAGTAGGGATGTACCAGAGGAGTAGAGATGGCTGTAGATGTTCCTACTCACGGCTGCAGGATGAATTGGCTACTTCTGCAGTAGCTCCTGAATCGCTGCAACTTTATAAGCTGACAATGTACAGTAACTTAGTTCTAGCTTACCACTGGTCTATTAAATTGTTCAGCGGGAGTTGAATGACACTGATGATAGCAGGTCATCCTTATAGCGGGGAGCAGGATCGCTACAGCTCTCCTGAAGTCATCCGTCCCCACTCTTCTGTGAGATCCCAGAAGGGTGTGAGATCCCAGAAGGGTAAAGTAGGTGGAGAGTTACTACAGCACAGCCAGTGCACAGTAACATGTTATGATGTGGAACTGAATCATGTATGAGATTCATGTGGCTGGTGGGCAGCAGTGAGTTCTGTCCTTCTATACAAGAACCTTAGTTTTTGTGTCTCCATTTTCGTTGCATATAATTATAGCACACCATACATGTTAACAAACCTAGCCATTCCCTAAGTGCAGAGAGTAGGTTAGGATGTTGGACAAGAAATCTAGAAGCTTAGCTGCTCATACATGGTTGCATATAGAGCATCCATAATATAACTGATAGCATGTGTTGTGGAATCAGCAGACAAAGGCTAAGAAGAACCTCTTCTCATAGTGATGTTGGAACTGTGCAACATAACTGTACATTTTAGTTATCCTGTAAGAGCTTACTGGATGGGGTAGGACTCTTCTATTTGATCCTTTTCTTCAGGATGCTAGTTGCTTGGTGTATGCTTTCTCCAACATGCATGCATACAAATATAGAAGAAGGCGGTAGGACATGATAAGCTGACAGTTCTTTTAAGTCCTGGGATTTTTAAATATTGGGAACTGGCAGCAGCAGCTGATAGGACCCACCAACTGGTGTCACTTTGATCACTTGCTGAGGAAAGGCAATCTTGTGTTAAGGAACAGTTTTGCAGCCAGGTAGTTTCCTGTATCTTCAAATGTCTGGTTCTCTTTCATTATGTGATTTGCATTTATAGCAAGTAAAAGATGCTTTGAGTCTGTAGAAAGAAAGGAGGGGTTTTATACCCAGTGAGTAATATCGCAGTTAGGTATGTGTTCTGAAGATGTAATACTGTGGATCAGCACTTCTCCTTTCATTGATTTATTTGTACTATTGAAATTTCTCTTGTTACTGCAGTGTTTTCCACTCCACCCATAAATCACTGTATTGGGCAGTCCTAATGTTGACACAGATGCGAAGGTTGGGACCACCTCAAAAATTCAGTTAGTCAGTATTTTGACATACTGGTATATAGGGAAAAGCTGTTGCAAACCTTTCCTGGAAATAAGCAGTAGTCTTTGGTCATTTGTTCCCCATTGCACTACTACTATGTGCTGCTGAAAGAAAGAAAATGGTTTAAACGTGCACACACCCTGCATTTTGTTAAGAATTGTTACTAACATTCATGTTCACAGGGACTGATGTCATGGTCCGTTGCCTTAAATTACTAAAGGAATTTCGGAAGAAAATGGAAGATTATCATGATGATGATGATGAAGAGATCATCACAAAAGCTGTTCAGCCTGTGGATATTGTTTGTGAAAGGGATATGCTCACCCAGGCTTATGAGCTAAGTAGGTGATGTAGTAAGGCATGCTAAATATTTTTCCTATTGCCTTCTTACTACTTGTATGTATAAAAGAAAGGTATATATTGTAGCAGGGTTTTTAAAGTTCTGATTGGTTTTTATGTATCAGAAAGTGTGATTTTTTCATGGAAAAAATCAGCTTTATGTTCAGATTAGACTGGAGCTATAGGTGCTGCCACCTGTTATCGCATCCCTGGAAGCTTATCAACTATTCAATGCCACCAAAAGAAGACAGCATTGTAGAAGCGGGACATTGTGGTGGGATGAGAAAAGGTGGTGAAGAAAACAGTGTTGCTTCTTCTCTCCTACCTCTTTTCCTTTCATAATGGAGAAATTAATAGCTGACTGTGGAAAGCTGTCGGGAAAAATTCACTCTTGCTTTTAATCTGAAGCTATCACCTTCAAACCTTATTCTGCTGGGGGACTGCTTTACGTAAAATTGTGGTTTATGACAGGATTTGACTGTATATTGTGTATGTCTGAAAATGTCTAGTTGTTAGTGATGAATGTTAAATTTTATATTCTGGCATGTACAGTTGTTCGGAGCAAATATAAGCATATGTAGAAATGTATGTATATATAATTCAGTCAGGTTATTTTCCTGAGATGTTTTCTGGTTTTCCTTTCTGAAACAGTTGAAAGCAGGGGAACCAAAGGTATTTCTCAGGCAGAAATTCGCTTGGCTATGAATGTGGGAAAGCTAGAAGCAAGGATGCTCTGTCGTCTTCTGGAGAGGTACAAAGTTGTCAAGGTAAGGTTAAAATAAAATAATCTAGATGCTTATTCAAACTGGCGATACAATTGTGGTTACTGTGGCAATTTGTTATGACATTGTTAACCTCAGGCAATAGAAATGTAGGGATTTGAGAATTGCCAATGAAAGAGTCCTGGTAAGATTGAAAAGAGTATGACCAGTATGACTTCAGTTGAGGAAAAGGTATATAAGAGAAGTGTTCAGAAAGTATTCAAATTTTAACGTACTGTAATCTGAGGACTAGGCCTAGTTGTGGGAATGTAATATATCTGCTTTTCTTGCGTATCTTTTCTTCATTGTTTCCTGGTTAGCTGCCTTGACACTTAATAGTTTGCTGGACCAGATGTAACAAGTATTTTACATTGGTTTGCGATTGGGTGCTTAAGTAATAAAGATCGTGGGGGAAAATGCACGTGGCTGCATTTTGCTGTCTATATCGAGTGCACATTCTGGTGATCCACATCAGCAGGTAGGATTCTGTCGGACACTGCTTCACAGCATTCCGGAGAAACACTGTTCGCTGCACCATGAAGCAGGTCTGCCCTCCAAAAAGAGACAGGGCAGAGAAATGAGCCTCAACCCTGCTTCACCTGTCCTCACCCACTTACCTAAGTCATTCACTGTAATCAGTGGTAACCAGATGACCTGGGGGCTGGTACTTTATGGACATGAGCATAAATGTCTCTCAACTCAAAATAGCCACTTTGCTTAATTTTTTACTATAAGACAACTTCTATTTTGCAAGATCCTCTACTGAAAGATCTTGTCAGAAACCCTCTACGTTTAAAATCATCAGTCTACTTAAATAGCAGTAAATTCTGAAAAAAAAAAGTTACTTTTGTAGAGGTTATGGTGATTAAACTACTTATTTCCAGATATTTTAATGTTGTTTTTCATTTCAACAAACCAAATAAATTCAGCTATCATTTCTCACATGCACCTGCCCCTTTCCATGAAGGCAGGATAATTGCCATCTTCCCTTAACAGAGAAATTTTTTTTACTAAGATCTTGTCATTTGGTAAAAAGTTCTGTAGAATTAAAAGCAAACAAACTATATAAACCATTGGAATATGTAAACATGCTTTTTCCGAAGTCAGCTGTGAAGATTAAATCTTTCCTTATTGATAGACTAAGTGTTTGAGTTTCTAGATACTTGAAAGCACCTCTTGTAGTAGGCAGCACATCAGCAGTTATACTTAAGTCTGATTCACTCTGGTAACTTCTACATTGCAGTTATTTTTCTGAAAAACATTTATTTCCAGTCTGAATACATGTAGTTTGTTCTTCCTTAGACTTTTCTACATTCCACATACTATAGGCATTTCATTCTAGTATGCAGGTAATGCAGATTTATTTCTTTTTCAAGCATGGTATTTCTTTTGATTTCTATATGTTAAGGTTAGTCAACATTTTTGTTATTTAGAAAAAAACATAATAACATGATATCTTTTCATGTGAGGGGAGAACAGTTAGAAAATTTTCCCACTGTTGATGCTCGAGAACAGACTGCAAGAATGGAGAAGTAAGGTGGTAAAATAATGTTCCAACTATTTCCTTAGGGTTTTATGGAGGATGAAGGTCGGCAAAGAACAACAAAGTATATTTCATACATTTTTGCAGAGGAGAGCGATTTAAACCGTCAGTTTGAGAGAGAGAAGGCTAGGAGCGAGCAGTTAGCTACAGTTACTTTGGCTCTAGTGCCAGAAGGTTCTCCACCTGTGGAAGATGCATCTCCTGGAGATGATGATACTTTGGTCTCGGAGTCTGACAATGAAGAAGGGAAAGCTGGCAAGAAAAGAGGAAAATGTCAGAAGGCCAACGCTGGTTCTCTGTTGAAATTAAGTTTCCAAGATGATACCCATCAGTCAACACCAGCTAAAGGTAGATCATGATTCTGCAATTTGGAAAGAACCTTGCATTTTTCTTATGGATCCTTTTATTAATGAAAAAAATCATATACTATTTAGCTATTAGCTAAATTAGATTAAAGTTTTTGATCATATATTTATTTTTACACTTATTTGATTATTTCCATGCTTTTTTGATGTTCTTTCCACCAAAAGTGTTATGTTTCAGAATACTGTAGGTGTGGTAGTCTCTGCTCTGGTGTTTGTGTGCATCAAAGAATGTTTCTGACTATCGCTAATCACTGGGACAGTCTGCTTCTCCTTACCCCTATGTCATTTTGCCCCTTTTCCCCATGCAAATGAAATGGGCTTACACACCTTGCTCCTTGGATATTCAGTTATTTTTCTGGTGGCTTGAAGAGCTGAAATGATTCTGCAAAGGGTCAGACAAATTCCCAAACTGTTGCAAGGAAGGTGGCAGGACTGTGTGGCAAAAAACGAGCATAGTGGTGAGACCATGGTAGCTAGCAGTCAGGTTGGCTTAAGCTGCTGAGAGAAACAGCATCCTTGGGTAAATTTTATATCTGCCTTGGATGTTCTGTGATGAACTGACGAGCTATCTGTTCTGGACTCTGTTTTTCAAAATATCTTACAGCTCAGGCTATGCCCATCAGAGAGCACCATCTTCGCAGAGCTTTAGCTTTTAAAGTCTTTGAAGACTTCAGAAGGGATTTGAACACACTTTGTATTTCTTGAAATATTTTATTTCTTCTTCACTAGGGAAAAAGGTGGGCTGTGCCTCTCATTAAAATGCATAATTTCATTCCATGGGGTATGTAAATGTCATCTTAGATGTGGGAAGTAGCACAGGAGCTGACAGACCAGCCAGTTAACCTTTTTTTTTTTTTTTTTAATTGTAACATATACAAATTCTTCCCCTTTTAGCAGTGGGGTTTTTTTTTCCGTTGGAAATGCTGGTAATTCAGATGGTATTGCTGGTATTGAGACTTAGAGTCTCTGCAAAATATGTATATGTTCATGTACTGATGCAAACCTTCAAGTGGGATGACTTTAAATAGAGTAATACTGACTTCTTGTCTGAGACCAGATTAAGACAGTAACTAACTACTTTCAAGTAGCAATAGGCTTGGGATGACTTGACCCACAGCCTTACTCACCTAAGCATAGTGTAACAAAAATGTCATCTCATGAAGCTAATTGCTTCATCTTTTTCTTTAGTTATTTGGAACATCTTAATGTGAAACCTACCAACCTTTTGGGGACATTTTAAAGAGGATATGATGATTTTTTTGTTGTTGTTGTTTTATTTATTTTAACTATTTGAATGTTCTTACAACTTCTCTGATAAACTCCAAGGGAAGAGAGGAGAACAGATCTCCATTTCTTATGTAGATTATCTTTGCAGTAGTACTAAAACCTTGTTCTCATTCTGCTTTGAGTCAGAAAAGTCAGGTTTCTGGCAGAACTTGAGAATCTTTGTCACAGAAATTCTCCGTTCTTCAGACAGCAGTTTCTGGATAAGCTAATCTGGCCCTTCGTGGTTTTCTAAGTCTGCTTATGAAATGGCTTCTGCATGGAGAGAATTATTTGATGACAGGGAGTTCACTTTTCTTAAACTTTACTTTTGGAGGCTCAATGCAGCCATTCAAGATCAAACCACTGCTTCCAGCAGGGTAGAAGAATATATAAAAAATATAGCAGAATGCTTTTAAGTAGTTACGTGGGTGGATGGGGAAAGACCTCTTATGGAGAGAGAATTCAAACATTTAAAGGAAACTGTAAAAGCAGAACAATTAAAAGGCTGCTTACTCTTAAACCAGGCTCAAAGCCAACAGCTGTGAAGTCTCAGGGGAAGAAGCTGCCTTCCCCTCAAATTCTGGAAGAGCCCGAAGAGCTCCCAGAAAAAGTTTCAGTGGAGAGTTCTACTTTGGAAACTCTAAAGCAGGAGTCCAGTCTTTCCACCTGTGCTCATTCCACTGATGAAGATGGGGATGTGGCTGTGGTTGAGGAGGTCAGACTTGAAGACCCTAAGGTAAGATCATGTCTTAATATTTTCTTGTTGGTACAGCTGTCTGAGCTAAGTTACATACTTTTACAGCAAGACTTCAAGCTATAGTTTTTGTATTCATTTAATGGATTGTTTTAGGTTTTTAAATTTAATTTCAAAGTACGTTCATATTTTTGCTGCATTGTAGTTATAAGTGAAAATTATTCCAGGAGATGGGAAGGTAGATGTTCAAAATACAGTTCTGGGTTAGTTCCCTGGTGCTCTCCAAATTCCCTGTGTTGACTTAGAATCGTAGAATCGTTTAGGTTGGAAAAGACCTTTAAGATCATCCAGTCCAACCCTTAACCTAACATTACCAAGTCCACACTAAACCAATTAAGGGTAGACTAGACTAAACCATGTCCCAAAGTGCCACGTCTACCCGTTTTTTGAACACTTCCAGGGATGGTGACTCCACCACCTCTCTGGGCAGCCTGTTCCAATGCTTGACTACCCTTTCTGTGAAGAAATTTTTCCTAATATCCAATCTAAACCTCCCCTGGCACAGCTTGAGCCCATTTCCTCTTGTCCTTTCACTAACTACTTGGGAGAAGAGACCAACACCCACCTCACTACAATCTCCTTTCAGGTAGTTGTAGAGAGCGATAAGGTCTCCCCTCAGCCTCCTCTTCTCCAGACTAAACAACCCCAGTTCCCTCAGCCGCTCCTCATAAGGCCTGTGCTCCAGACCCTTCACCAGCTTAATGCCTGTTATGACTTAACGTCCCTCTGTGCACACAAGTGCTGCATATTATTTGGTCTGTCTACTCTAAACCAGGAGGAACAAATGGGTTTCAGCATGAAAGCTGTGTAGCCTCACTGCTGCAGGACTGAGCCTGGGACAAGAAGCCTTTCTGAGAGACAGGATATGCTGGCTTGGACTCAGCATGTTGTTAAGGCAGTTACCAGCTTTCTAGGCCAAAACTTTCAAGTCCAAATGGCTCAGAATGTGGGATAGGCAAAGAAAGTGCATAAATCTCTGCATCTGCCTGCATGGAAATGTTAGTTTCTGCCTTGGTTCCCTGCCTGTAAAGAGGACATAAAAGATAATCCCTATCTGACCAGCTTGTTACAAATGAATACATCAAAACTCTCAATTCCTGAGGTTGGCTACTGTTTGAGTAACCAGCATCAGGCTGAAGACTTTGAATAGTTTGTGTCAAATTTTTATTTTGTCCACACTGTGCACTAGAAGACCTGTGGCCAAAAGAAGGAAAAGCGTTCCAAAGCTGCAGCAGTGGAGAGATCTCATGAAACATACAGGCTACTGAAGCGCCGAAATCTCATTGTGGAAGCTGTTCGAAACCTCCGGCTAATTGAAAGCTTGTTCACGTGAGTCTGTCTGAAAACAGCTTACTGGGGGCCTGATGTCTTTTGATAGCATAAGCACTGCTTTAGCAATGCCATGTGCTTATTCCATTGGTGGCTTTTCTTGTCCCTGATGGCACTATATGCTATAATGTTGGCACATGGAAGTGGGAAGGGTTGCAGTTATAGTGGATCTTAAAAATTAATCAGCTGTTTGGAAGCAATAATAGTTCTGTACAGATAATTATACAAGTGAATTTTTGTATGGTATATGGCCCATAAATAGAGATCAGAGAACTTTTTTTCTTCCTCTCACATTGTGCCAGTAAGATACAGCACTTCCCTGCTTGAGGATTCTTTCATTTGCATAAGTTTTATTTCTGTATGGTTTCAAAAATAGTTCCTGTGTTATTCTGTCATTCATTATAGAGACTCTTATATTCATGTCAGTCATCATTTGTCACTAGGATCCTAGTGGGGTGCTGAAAGTTTACTTTTCTTTGCAATTTTGTCGGATGGTTTTACATCATCTCATGACTTGCCTTGTCTGCACTAAAGATACTTCCCTGAATGTTATAACATCTTTCAGCCTTTTAAGATTCACCTTCATAGAGAAATGGAAATTCTGATGTTCTCCTGGAGTCCCAGATTCCAAATTAGCAGGGCTCTGTTCTGGCAAGTATGATTGCATCATCCATCTTCTGTGTTAGCACATAAGATCCTGGCATGTAAATACACACAGGGCTGCTTGATACAGGAATTTAGTAAGAAATGTGGGCCTTATTCTCCTTTCGTTTGAGAATTTTGAAACCTTTTGTCACCTAGTTCAGTTGCGGAGTGTTGTGAGACTAGAGCCCTGTCTTCTGGCACCAGCTTCATCAGTGATTGATCAGGTCACATCCAAGTGCAGGCTCAGAAGATATTTCAAGTGTCCCCTTCAGTAGCTTACAGGTTCCCCCAGCACCAGTGAAAGTTCTGTCCCTCCCCAGTCTCTGCCAAGGAAATTTGCTGGTGTTGTCACTCCAATTACGTTAGTTACCAGAATGTTGTTTTCTTTTGAAAAAGTTTGAAGTCCACGTGTACATTCCCTTATTGCCTCATTCCCTTAATACGCTTTCATATCTTTTTTCAGATTGAAAGAGTCAATCCGCCAGGATTGAGAGTCAGAAATAGGGTCTGGGGCATTTGTGAAAAAAAGCATGAAAACAGGCTTTAGGAGAGTAGGGTGTGAGTGTGCTCCTGCAGGCTGCTACAAGAGAAGAAGTGAGCTAGCTTCAAGTGATCGGATATGTGTATCTATATTGTGAGTGCATGTCTAGTTTCTGAGCTCTGAACACCACTAAGTAAACTGTTTCTGCCCCAAGCTGAACTGAGCTCACAAGTGGAAATATAAACTGCGTATGTTTAATCACCACTGTAAAAAAGCTGTAGGTTTTCCTGACCTTAGGGAGGCTGGATTTATAATTGCACTGTAGCCATACACAGAGAAATCTGGCATTCAGAATTTGCTGTCATCAGAACAGCAGTCCTCACCTAAAAAGGGTAAGCTTGATTACAAAGAAAATAAAGCTGAAATTTAAAGCTAAGTTACCAGTTATCTACAGCAAAAGAAAAGTCAGCGGTAACTGCTAGAAGTAGGGAAATATCCATTCACTCCACATCCTCTAACAAACTGCTTAGGCACTTTGAAACATTGCTGGGCTTAAAATGCAAGATAGTTTTTGCATCTTTTAGGCTTCAGAAAATGGTCATGGATCAAGAGAAGCAAGAAGGTGTCTCCACTAAGTGCTGCAAAAAGTCTATCGTACGACTGGTACAGAAGCTTGCGCGAGAAGGACTCCTCAGACTCTATCGTACTACAGTCATTCAAGATGGCATTAGTAAAAAGGTGACCGCACAAACCCTGGCAGCAGAAACAGCTTTTCTCGCAGCCTTCTGATTTACCAAAATATTTCGGGCCTTTTTACTGAAATATATGGATGACTTTACTTTTTGTAGCGGAACCCACAGTCAAGCTGCCCAGAAGCTACATGTCCCAAACTAAGCGACTGTGAAAACCAGATCAGTGCTTTCAATTATTGTGCTGCAGATAATTGTGAAACCAAGAAATAGTCCAGAGATCAAAGTCTCTGAATCTCCCTTCTGAGAGGTTCTGCTGCTTATCAGTTACGCAGTTCATGGTTCTCTCTCTGCACTGTCAGGCTGCTACACGATTCTGTTTAATCCCCTTTTGAAAGTCAAGAGTATATGAGAAATCCGAAGTTAGCTTCTGAGTTGAAATTTATAGAACATGATCTGTTTTTTTAAAAATAAAAATGCACTGTTAATGAGGCTTATGGAAGTAAAATGTCTGTAGTTGTAAAGCTGAGACTTCTTATTGTAACTCTAGTGTGAAATGCTCATGAGCAGGGAGAGAATCTATTGAAAATTACCTTCTGCACAATTACTGGAAAACACATACGAAATCTTGCTAATCTGAATTGTACTTTCAGCAACAATATGTATTAGTTTGGTCTTAGGAGGTTTGGCTTTTCATTTATCCCTTTCAGCCTAATATTTGCAAGTTGAAGTGTTTGTTCCCCAAGTATTTCATATTTTAAAAACCCAAAAAACTGAGGTTGGTAGAAATGACATTAACTGTTTATTGGTACAGAGACCATACGGTTTGGCCTCCGCTTAATACAAACTAGCAACGGGACTTCTGATACAAAAGCTTTCATATTCTGCAAATTATTAAATCTTCATAGGAGTCATCCATCGTGGCTACTGTTAATTAACTGCCTGATAATTTATGCAGCTGATTAAGAGCCAATATCTCCATAAATACCTTTTGTTTGTTTTCTGCTGCTCTGAACAGGTAGAGTTTGTTGTGCATCCTTCAGTGAGTCCTAATGATCCCCTTGTAAAAAGTGCCATTGAGCAGGTGCGTTTCCGAATCTCCAATTCAAGCACAGCAAACAGGCAAGTTGCAGTGATGGTTTGGATGGCTTGTGGGGAACTTGGCTTATCTAGTACATGCAAAAATATGCATAGGAAATAAACACAAAGTAAGCAAAGAACAGAAAAATCTCTTCTTTAGCAATAGAGAAATGGAAGCACAAAGATGAAGCAAGATGCTGAATACCTCCTGAAGTCAGGAAAGAAGAAGAGTTGAATTCTGCTTAACTTTTACCAAAATGCTATGTGGTTTTAATACAGGGTTAAAGTTCCCCAGACACCAACATCCGTGGACCATGCTGAGAAAGAAAACCTGAGGCAAGAGGCAGTGCCTGATTCAGGAGAAATGCAAGAAAGCTCATGTAAAACTGATAATAATAGTCGGGCAAGAAAAACTGATGAAAAAATGGGCATAACGCAGCTAAAAAATTATCACCCTGTTACAGGTACAGCTAACTTTGTTTTTTCTGTCATCTTTCCATTTCCCATTTATTATTAAAAATCTCTTTCAGGTGTTGGGGTCTCCTAAGATGCAAGTGGGTTGGGTTTTTTTTTTTCTTCTTTTATAGAAGAAAAAATGGGTTTACGTTAAAGCAATCTCACTACCCAATGTTTTCTTAGCTGCTTATTTTTTTTACAATTGTGAACTGGAGTATTTGTATTCACTACTACTTCTTTACTAAATATTTGTAACTTATTTGCTTTCAACTGCCCATCTTGCCTTCCAGTTTCTTCACATCAGTTTTGCAGAGGTAGCTATTTCTCATGTTCTAATCCTCTTTTTATTTCTGTTTGTTACTTAATTTTCCCTCCCAGTTCCAGGACTTGGACGTTCTCTTGGCTTTCTTCCCAAAATGCCCCGTTTAAGAATGGTCCACATGTTCCTCTGGTACTTAATTTATGGACACCCTTTAAACGGAACACAGCAAAAAGGAGGTAGTGATGGTGAGAAAAAAGGGAGCAAACAAGGGCTGGATGAGACTGTATCTGTGATTGAAACGCAACCAGATGGGACCTTAGAAATTAGGACAACTGTGGTGAATCCTGAAATCTCTGCACAGGAGACCGAAGCAGAGTTGTCTAATCAAACAGGTAAGAAGTGGCACATCCTGACTTAACTACAGGCCTTGTCATGGTTCAACACTGAAAGAAAGGTAAAAGTCTAGTTCAAAAAAGATTGAAAATGAATGGTTTAGATAATTTTCAGGTCATTTTAGATTTTCAGATTTCCAGACTATGAATTGCCAAATGTGTTCTGCTTGAAGACTCACAGTAAAACTATTAGTATAACGATTAGGTTTGTCCTGTCTGAATCTAAGCTCTTGTTCCTAGTGTACGTGGATGATGTGTCATGGATGCGCTATGTCCCTCCTCTCCCAGTTCACAGAGAGTTTGGATTTGGATGGGCTCTTGTTAGTGACATTCTTCTCTGCTTTCCTCTCTCACTCTTTGTTCAGATAGTACAAGTCAGCTACAAGGTATAGTGCTTTTTTGTTTCACATTTGTTTTACTTTAAAGTCTGATGATATCAACTATACCTATAAGCCGTAACAAATATCCTCTTAGTCTATTTTAACAAAACTAGCCATCAGAGAGTAGACACTTTAGTTCTTCATAGTCTTTTACAGAAAAGTTAGCTGCTTTTACAGCCACACTGAAAAAAATGCATAGCCCTGTAATACTGCAAATTCTTAAGCTAATATTTTGCAAAGAGCTTTTTATAATCTCACTGAATCTTCTGCCTTGTTGATTAACAAGAGTAACATTTAAGCATTTTACAAAAGCAGTAACATTTGCTTAGAAAAGACAGTTCTGGTAGCAAAGCTTGATAC
This sequence comes from Pelecanus crispus, assembly GCF_030463565.1. Lineage (NCBI taxonomy): Eukaryota > Metazoa > Chordata > Aves > Pelecaniformes > Pelecanidae > Pelecanus > Pelecanus crispus. The sequence goes on from NC_134653.1 coordinate 16,972,682, forward strand.
TTCAAAGGATAGTTATATTTTGCATTTTGATTAACTTCTAAAATAATTCTAGGTGGATGGTCTGGAAGATTTTTTAAATGATCCACTAAAAAAGCACACTCTGATCAGATTTCTTCCAAGGTCAGTCCGACAGCAGCTTCTCTACAAAAGGTAAGCAGATGAGTCAAAGTAAATGGCTCTAGAGAGGAAACAACAGTGGTTGAATGTATTCTCAGTTATTTCCTGTTTGTATCAAAGAACTTTGTTACTTAAGACAAGGATCATCGATCTTCTAAGGGTAGTGTGCCAAGTTGTATTTTTCTCTCCCATATAGAAGGTAATAAGAAACTAATAAACAATATTCATGCATGCTGTCAGGCAGTGTTTGAGAGCTAGGAGGTTCTGTCCTTCATAACATCAGCAGGATGTTACTTCTGTATAAAACACACTTCTGACTGCTGCTAAATTCAGAATTTAAGAAAGTAAATGTTGCTGTCCTTCCTAAATCTTTCAGAAGATGCCACTTTTCCCAGCTCCTGCCTCTTGTCTCTTGTGCATACCATTCAATTTCTACTCATGCTGTCAGTGGCATGTCTGCCATTGTTTGCCATTCCTCATCTAGGAGATTTAAAAATTGAGATTGGACTGAAGGTAGGAAGGGAAAACAGCATTAAAGGGAAGTGATTTGAGTATGTGGAATCAACAGCACCGTGTTAGTTTCCCCAGAAAGTCATTGCTAATGGCATGGATTTGGATGGTTGGAGGCTTATACAACATTTTGCAAACCTGCAAACATGTCTTTGGTGAGTGAATAGTGTTAGACAATATCAGCTGTCCAGACTTGTGGTCAGCTCAGGTTTGCAATTCCTAAGCTATTACTTGCTAAATCTTAGTAACAAGGAAACTGGATTTATGTTATTTTCTGAAATCTGCAGGCTCCATCTGATAGGTTTTTGCAAAACAGTATGACATATAACCATGTTGTCTCTTTGCCCCCCATTCACTAAAATTTCTAACTCAGGCAAATTTGCTTCAATATTTCTGGGCTTGTCAAATGATCTTTCAGAGCCCTAGAGAAAACTCCTGCCAAAATACAATTCCCATTTAACTGCACAGAAAAACTTAGATCTTAGTGAAGTTAAATGTGGGCAAAACTAATTTTTTTTACAAACTCTCTCTCAGAAACTAGATCTTGCAGAATTTTCCTGCAACTTCCAGAATCTTGCCATGTAAGTTGATATACGCTGTGGGAGATGTTGCACTTCTTGCTCTGCCAAAGCTGTAAGCAACTGAAAGCAGTTTCTTGGAGCAATAATTCTAAACCACCTTAACTACAAGGATTGTTGCCCAGTTCTTTATGTGTACACATGTCAAGACTTAGCAGCCCCTATTTAGCAGTCATGTTTTCTTACTCATGTCTTCTTTTCGTAACATGAAATTATCTGCAGATCTGCTGGTGTTCTGACCTTGTTTAATTCATTTTTACGTATTGTATTTCTGGCTAATTTTGTTCTTTTGCTAGCAAAATTTTAGTTAGTATTTGGCTAAAATATTGTGTTTGATTTGAGGAAAGGAAATTTGGAGCTTTGGGATATTGTATGTTTTCCACAGGCTAACAATTCAAACAAAGATACCACTTCAGAAACTGTAAAACTCAGTATTTCAAAAAAGCAGTGGTTTCCTGAAACTTCAGGTTGCTGCATGAAAATGGCATGTTTTCTGGCATCATCTTTACTGTTTTCATGAGTGCTAATTGTAATACTCCTAATATTGCTGCAGGAGGTACATCTTTTCAGTGGTAGAAAACCTTGAAAGATTATGTTATATGGGACTGATACAGTTTGGCCCAACAGAGAAGTTTCAAGACAAAGACCAGGTAATTTTTTTTTTTAAATTTAGCCATTATTCTTCATGGTTTTTGTCCAGTGAAATAAAGGCAAGATTTGGGGTTTGTAATGACCTTAAGTAGTTAAGTAAGATACTGATGTTTTGGATGTATATGCAAACCTCCGAGTGACATGCTGCAAGTTGTGTAGATAACCTTTAGCTCTTTGTCTGGAAAGATACTACTCAAATGTATAATGCTGAACGTTGCATGCAATAATGATCTGGGAGGTTCCGGACTGGCAACGCTTTACAGAAAATGAGCATGCCACATTCTTTTCCATCAAGGTGTAGGCATTGGATGTCTGACACAATAAAGTCAGCAATCAGAGTGAAATAATGACATTCGTACGCATCTTTTCATAAATAGAGAGCACATGCAAAGGAGAAGGCAGTCCCAACATATACCTTATGAGGATAAGAAAGATAATTAGGCCCCAAACCACATCTATTCAAATCCTGAATGAGAGCTTGTAGGAAAGAGTCACTCTCTGTGGAAACTTGGAATATCCTGTGCTCAAGGGGGAAAAGAAGCTGTTCTAAATCTGGAAACAAAATTTCTGGATCACTGGCAAGGGAGGTTTGGGAATACAATGCAATAGGGTGGGGATGGGTGTGTCTTCTATCAGAGTACTGGCTCAAAACAGCAAAGACTGAGAAAATGCTAAGCAGTCCTAAACTTAATCAAGTTGTGTGTCCTGTAAATTAGGCAGTTTCAATGATTTTTACCCACCAGCCTGAAATAGACTGTATTTGACAGGTCTTTGTGTATATGAAGAGAAATGCTGTGATTGTTGATACCACTATCTGTGACCCCCACTATAATTTGGCTCAAAGTAGCCGCCCATTTGAGAGACGTCTGTACGTTCTGAATACCATGCAGGATGTGGAAAACTTCTGGTTTGACTTGCAGTGTGTCTGCCTTAACACACCATTAGGTATGGTATAATTGTATGTTCTTATACCACAATTCCTCCTCCTTTCCTAAAACTTGAGGCAGGCTCAGTTTTGTCGCTTCCAATGTTGTTTTTTTCTGGTCTGGTCACCTTGTGCATCAAAAAAAGCTATCCATATAATTCTATGAAGTTGAGATCCATTTGACATTTTTAGAGCAGTGTTAAAGGAAAAACATTGCTGTCCTGTTAGAAGTATCAAATTTGGTAATAGCCCTGTAAGATTTTAATTCAGCTATGAAAAAGCCTTTTTGAAAATAGTTACTAGAATATTTTTGCCATAGCTCTCTACCAGTTTAAACAGAGATCCTTTTTTCTTAGGAAAATGTTGCTAAACTTTCTGATAGATAGCTTGAGTTAGATGAGAAGTGGAAGTTAAGGGAGTTTATGCACCCCAGGTTTTTTTAGTTTATTTTTGTGTTTGGTCCTTTTACATTTTTAAATAGGATATATGACTACAACAAGTATACATTATCAAAAAACCAAAAAAAAAAATAGAGGTAAGAGATTTCTCCTGAAACGTTAGACAACAGTATTCTGTATTACTATAATTTAGTCAGCCAGGTAAAAGGATCTATTTGTAACTTTGTCTCACTTTTGCATTGAAGCAGTTATGTGCAAAGGCTCCTTACACATTTGTCAAATGGTAGCGTGTTTGTGATTGTTGCAGCTTTTGCAGGCTAGTTGAACCATGATTACTCCTAGCTCCCAAAATATGGGAATGATGTTGTTTCACCAGTTTGCATATTTATGAAAGCTTTGTTGTATTCCAGTGAAGTATTTTCCATGTTGAGCCGTGAGGGGAAAATTGCTTTGTGCTGGATTTAGATTTATATTGACCCTCTAGATCAGATACCTGCCTGAGATCTAGTCCTGGCCTATTGTCTTTGTAGCATGGGCAGCCAAAAAGCAGCAGTAAGCCAGAAATTGGGGGGTTTTTCCTACCTTTGAGTTCTGTTACTGTAAAACCATCATGTGAATACTCTGCTATATCCTAAACGTATCTCCAACATGAAGGTGTCAGACATGCAAAATGTTCACACTGTATTTCAGCAGTCACAACCTGCTGCATCATTTCTTGAGGACTGTTGCCACATTTGAGTATCTGAAAAGGCTGGGATCCATGCCTAGAATATAGAATCATAGAATCGTTTAGGTTGGAAAAGACCTTTAAGGGTAGATATGGGTGAACTGCTGAATTTTCTTCCTTATAAAGGGTACCAGCCTCCCATTACTTCTGCCCTGAATACAATTTTGGACAAGTTAGTGCCTTCTACTGGAAGTTAATTTTAACACCATTAGCCTCTGTGAGAAGGTAGCATGTTTTATCGAGAAGTGGTAAAAAGGTTAGTACTGTTTGGGAGCGGTAGTTTGCCATAACCAGGTGGATTGAAAATGTGTTGAAGTCTTACTTCTCATGCTGATACTCAAAACCATTTGTATGTCTAGGAGTTGTCCGCTGTCCTCGTTCAAAGAGAAGTAATCTTCAAGGGGAGGAGACTGCACTAGATACAGGAATGGAACAAGAGTCAGCAGTGGATAAACACAATCTGGAACGAAAATGTGCAATGCTGGAATATACCACGTAAGTCATATTCATCCTTGCTTTGTTGCTTGAATAGAGCGGGCAAAAAGAGCTGTTCTGGTTTTGAGGATGTTTCTCAATAGCAAAAGCAGTTAAGTCTCTAGCATTTCAGTTGGGTGTTGTGGCGGTTTTCTTAACTTGCCTATGAAGCAGATTTTTATGCTAGAGGAATGGGAAAAACAGATTCGGATTTCTTTCCAAAGTAGTACAGATGTGTGTTGCAAGAGTCTTGGAGAAAGCAAAGTTGAAAGGGAAGGAGTGCTTCCTAAGTACAAGTTCCTAGTGCAAGGAAAAAATTACAGATTCTCTGTTCCTGTGCTTTGTATCATCGTACCTCAAGTACCCTGTAGCTTCAGTAGCTCCCAGTGTCACATTCTGAATTCTGTCCTTCTGTGTTGCACTTTGCTGCACATTGTTTACAGATTAATTTCTAATATGGTATTGGTGAAATCTGGAAGTGATCTCTGGAGCACTTCATCTTCTGCCTAATCACAACCAGAATGCTTGACAGGATCGTATACTTACAACCTGTGACAGCCATACAGAATGCCAGTTATACTTTTTATATTGTGTTGTGCACTGTGGTTTAGTTTTGTCAATATTCTGTTACGTTTTAATAAACAGTCTGTTTAAAAGTATTTTCAGTTAGTTCAGTGTTACAGGTAGATATATCAAGTTATCTGAAAAAAATTAATGGAGTTGAGGGAACCTAATTCCACTGATCCTTGCTGACAGAAAAAAATTCTGTTCGATCCACTTGTCAGCTTTCACATATGGTCTCCATTGTATGGTAAGAAATCTTTTAAATTGGATATCTGGTGTTTACTTGCAGTTAGGCTGGAGATGACTGCAACATCTTTAAGGTCAAGAGACAGGTTTTGGATTTAATTGATGGTGTAATGTTATAATGAAAGAGTTGTCTATTGAAAGCTTAACTGAAATAATTTTTTCATGACAGCTTTCAAAAAGTCTTTCATAAGGCGAAACAGGATTTAAGAAATACTCTTTGGTGTTATTACTGGATTGTCAGAGCTGTGGTATCTACTGCATATACAAAGCTCATTCATAGTTTGATTTTTATTTATTTATTTATTTAATTTTGTTTTTTGAGGAAGTAAGTTTGTCTCCATGATTTCTTGGGAAGTGTTGTATTTATAAAGAAGGAAAAAAAAAAATTTTTTTTTCCCATTCTGTACTGTAACACCACACTAATAATTAAATAGCTCATTTGTGAAGGGTACCAGTTGATCCATTACATTTGTTGTTAGCTTCATCCTCTTTCCAGGGAGAGAATTGCAGTGCATTGTTTTTCTGGCTTGTATGTGTATTTAAATAAGCTTTAATGTATTTGTTAGAAAACTGGAGAGACCAATGCTTGACAGTCTATGTAGAAAAGGATTATGATTGCCTTTAATTCCTGTGGAAGATTTTCCACACACTTGTCCTGAGAAAGTTTTTCATCTGAGCAGGTATTTTCTCTAGTTCTGTGGCAGGAATAGTGCTGAGAACAGAGTTTAACATGGCCATTGGAACTTAATTAACAATAATGAAGTTGCTCTGTGTGTAATCTTTAAACTGAAAGCTCAGTCATTAAGTGTCAGGGATTAAAACTTAATGGAAAAGCATTATTGTCATGCCACTTCTGGAATAGGGTTAAGGGAAGGAGCATCTCTCTCCTCTTCCTGCCCAGCCCTATCTAAATTGGCAGGGCAAGGGGAGAGTTCTGCACATTGCATGCACATCACTTAAGAGCAGCTGAGAAGGCACTCCCTACAAAATAATAACTGTATATTTTGCTACTCTTTCTGTTAGAGGCAGTCGAGAGGTGGTTGATGATGGAACTATCCCTGGAGATGGGTTAGGAGCTGCAGGTCTGGATTCCAGCTTTTACGGGCATCTAAAACGCAATTGGATCTGGACAAGCTACATCATCAATAAGACTAGGAAGGTGGGTATTTTAAAATTTATATACTGTAATGACTTCCAAATTTTAATATTCTTAAGGTTGAGATACTGATAGCAAAATCATACTGCTTGCATGGTTTTTCAGTCATGTGTCTCAGTAAGGCTTTGCATCACTGGAAAGAAATGAATGCCAAATGTGGTAAATCTTAGTGCTGAAGTGAATGAAAGAATTAGACATAAATTTTACCTGAACTGAATTTGATAATACATGCAACCAAAGGAGAAATACTTTACTAAGCAAGCAATTTAGATTACTTAGTGGTGCTTCTTGCCTTCTGAAGTGTAGAAGTTGTCAGATGAAAACTGAAACATCCAGAACAAGGACATACACACAGAGGAGAGGAAAAAAAAAAAATTACTAGGAAGCCCAACATAGGCAAATAAGAATGGCCATCCCAATTCTGCCTAATGTCCTGTCTCTGGTTACCAATAAAAGATTTGTAGGGAAGGTTGTAACAGCAAGGTAGATGTATAGTGATATTTCCTTAGTATATTCTCCCAGCTGTCTGCAAGTTTGGCTAAAGGCCATTCTAAACCTGGGGGTGATGTTTCAAAGCTGTTAATAGCTTTTTATTTTAGTATTCATTTGTCTAATTGTTTTTTGGACACAGGTAAATCCTTTAGTATCCACAACTTGATGCGTTTCAAATTCCTTTATGTGTCACCTTTTGATGGTTTAAGCTCTGTAATAATTGTAGTACTAAGGGAAGCTGTGAAAAATATCATTCTTCATTACCCTTTCTGTTTCACTTGATTTTGTAAACATCTCTCATGTTTCCCATTATCATCTCTTTTTAAAGACTGGCATCTTCTAGATTACTTAACTGTTCCCAGCATGGAACCTGTTCTGCTTTTAATTATTCTGTTGCCTTTCTTTTAACCTGTTCTAGTTCTACTATATCCTTTTTAAGGTTAAAATAGAATCAGATAGTGCATTCAGGCTGTGGCCAACATAGCTGTATAGTGTTGCTCTCCTTTCCTAAGAATTTCTTACATTTGCTTTGCTTTTTCACTATTACCGAGCATTGAACATGTACTTTCACAGAACTGAAAATTACACTACCCTAAGTGGTGGTCAAATTAGAGCCTATCAGTGTATATGTAAAATTAGAGTTGCTTGGTTTTGACCTCAGGCAGGATCATTTCACTCCAAATTTCATCTGCTGTTCTGTCACTTAGTTGTTCAACGTTAACAGGACCTCCTGCAATTCTTCAGTCTTAGCTTTCCTCTCCATGTCTGTGACCAACTTCTATCACCAATGAATTCCACACAAGAGAAATGGGTTTTGCTGAGAACGGTAAAACTCCTAATACACTGCAATCGGTTTGGGCTCAGATTTAAGATGGATAGAATATGGTGTAGGAGGCATTTACTCAATGTTTGTGTTTGCATTTTGGTGTTTTGCTTTTTAGAAGTTCCTTTGGAATGTAAAATGCTTTGAAAAAATATGTTTTTACAGAAAATTCTGCTCAGCCTCTGTAGCAGTGCAAAAATCAAGCATTTCTTTTCCAGTGATGACTTCTTTTAAACTTGAGGAGATTTGCTGAAGTTCTAACCTTCATAATCTAGTGGTCATTACCGTATGATTTAAGAAAAGCTCTAGAGCCATTCAAATATGTGGTGTAATAAGACAAATTAATTCTTCATTGTAGCCAGGGATCTTTTCCCTTTATACTGAAAATTTATTTATGACACTACTCAAAGGATATCATGTATAGTGATGTTAAAACCAGTGCACTCCTTTTGTGTATCACCTTTTTGAAAGCTGTGTTGTCTTAGGAAAGTACAGTTTCTGAAAACGGACTGACAATGAGACTCCAAACCTTCTTAACAAAACACCCCCTTCCACTCAGTACTGGAGGTAAGGTGGTGATGCTGGTGGTGGGGTCTGTAACTGTATTATAGCTGTTACTGTCTTTCTCAAACCCAGTATGGATTATGTGGGTTATTCCTGTCTCCTTATGGTAATCTAGGATGCTTCTGGGACAGGAAATAGATAAATAATTTCCTTCCCTATTTCTGGATATATGGAACAATTTTTTAGCCAGTATTGATGACATGGGTTGTTCCTGTCTCCTCACAAAGATCTAGGATGCTTCCGGGGCAGTAAAATACATATGTAAATAATTCCCTTTCCTATAGAACAATAATTTTTATCTTTTGTAATTTCTGATGTACAGTTTGCAGAAAGTCTGGAAGGACCGATTTTTTCATATGACTAGGCTCTGTTAAAATTGCATAGCCTAACATTTAAGCTAAGGAGAAGGAAATGCTTCAGGTTGAATATAAAACCTCAACTCACTTCCCTTGTGTTTGTGCACTGTATGCTAGACTTAGTAATTACTTGATGATTCCTCACTTCTATGGGATTTTATTGTGTGAGCTGCTGAGAAGTGGCATGAAATGACATGACTAACAAAGGGCAAGTCTGAGAGGGCATCTGTTTTTTAATGTGCTGAAACTTTGGCATTTGCTATTTATACCTTAATATTGTAGAATGTGATTGCTATAAAGCTCCACTACTGTTAATATGTGTCATTTTAGGTAACAAAATTAATATTTTGGGAGAAGGAAAGGTAGGATCAGAGTCACTTGTCCAGAAAGAGGAATGTATTGAAATACGTAAAGAACCAACCCAGGATCGAACCAAACGAGTGAGAGGTGGAAAAAGCCAAAAGAGGAAGAGGCTTAGGAAAGACATTGGAAAGAAGACAAAGAAGAAAAAGAAAGGTAAGTAACTAACACATCAGGAAAAAGCAGCATTCTTTTTAATGCATATGCCTGCTGTAAGTTGGTTTAGGAAAAGCTGATGTGACTGTCGCATAGTGTTGGAAATGGAAACTTAGTGGCTGCCTCTTTGGGTTGCCTCTTTCGGTGAAGAGGTTCAGATGTCCTGGGGCTGTGTACTAGCTCTGGAGAAAAACAGCAGTGTGCTGTGACTGTTACCTGTGTGTGAATCATGATTGCACTACTGTACTGTACAAACTAAAGAAATTCTAATTGTGTCTGCACCAGATTAACTCCTTGCAATTTGCCATCAACTTTTGATAGCTGGCTTAAAGCTTCTTCATGGTATGATGCTTTAGGTAGTCAGTTTGCTAACTAAAGTGCTTGTTTTCTCATTTCTGGGAGAGGTATTAATGCATTTTACTTTCTCAACTGCTACTTCCTTCTCTGCTTTGTCTTTTATTCTTACAGACTCCAATTGGTGCTGATACTGCCTGTGATAGGCGTTTGAATTAATCAGAATATGTAGTGCTTAATCAGCATATGTAGTGCTGAGATAACTAACTAGGTTGGTTTCTTTCTGCATTTGTTAGAAGATACTGTAGAAAAAAGCAAAAGACTGCGCTACCATGACGAAGCTGACCAGAGTGCCCTGCAGAGAATGACACGTCTGCGTGTCACCTGGACAGTGCAAGAAGACAGTCTGCTCATGCTGTGCCGAATTGCTAGTCATGTGCTAAATGCAAAGGTATTTAGTAGGACCTCTATTTAAGGGGTCTGTGTACTGAACACACATTTCCTCAGTCCTAGGAATTCATCCTGGTTCTAACCATCGTTTGTGTACATAAAAGCTGAAGTTTAACTCTGAACACTTTTGTTGTTCACACAGGTAAAAGGGCCCTTTGTTCCATGGCAAGTAGTTCGGGATGTCATGCATGCCAGCTTTGAGGAGTCCCTTGATAAAACTTCTCATTCCGTTGGACGAAGAGCTCGTTATATTGTCAGAAATCCACAGACCTATCTTAATTATAAGTAAGAAGGTTTCTGTCTATGTTCTAGGTGTAGGCTAAATTCTTTTGACATTAAGTGAAGGGATATGCTCCTCCTATGTTTTTGTTTTATTTCATGTGAATATAAATTTAAACTTTTTTGCACCCTAGTGCTATCAAATCTGTATTGAATTGGGAAAAATTCAGCTATGTACAACACATTCAATTGTATCTATTGCAGAGTTTGCCTTGCTGAGGTTTACCAAGATAAAGCCCTCATTGAAGATTTCATGAATAGAGAAAATAATTATGAAGACCCACAGGTAGGAGGGAAGTAATCCAAAGGTCATAGAGTACTCTACACTGTTTGGTTTACTGAACACTTGCACTGTTTTGATTACTGTGATTTCATATCTTATCCCTCCCTTGTACCCTTAGCTGTTAAAAATAGCATCATTGTAAAAATGCAGCAGCATTGCTATTTTGACAGTAAAGTGGACACAGGCAGCCTTCCAAAGGCACGTAAACAGCACTGCTGTGCAACAAAAATTTTGTTTTTTCAATGTGCTTGTTTATAAACAACCATGACTGAGCATCCATATGCACTGACTTTTTTTTTTTTTTTTTTTAATCCTGTCAGCCTCCTTGTTATCTGAGCAAGAAAACATTTTTGCTCTGTAACTTGTTTTTTATTCTGGTTGCACGTTGAAATACTGCCTTAGCTTCTGTGGATGAGTGCAGGAATGTAAGCAAATTTCATGAGAGAAGCCTTGATTTGATCAGTCAAAAGATTTTTTATTTAATTTTTGAGCTTTTTATGGCTTAAATCAACCACAATTTTGAACTGAGAAGTTGTTTACACTTTCAGTGCAAACAATTCCATTTTGAATTGAAAAAATTTTTCACAACTGGGACAATGTCACGGCAAGATTTTCTTTTTTTTTTTATCCAGGAATTACAATTCATAGTATTGTCAGAAAATCCCAACCAGTTTTGCTTCTTAGATTCATTTTTGTTTAAATGAAGAACAGTTGTTCACTGGTGAGACATTACTGAAATAAATGCATGTGTCCCCATCCCTAAAGTCCGTCTTTGGAAGCAAATAAAATCTTGTTTCTAGAGGGATAGAAGACTGTTCCTCTTGTGCAACAGGTGTCCTCCAAGCCATGATTGTACAAACAGACTTAATGGAGAACATGATAAAGCCTGAAGGATGTTGAAGAGAAAAAAAGATTTAAGCAGAAGCTTAAACAAAGCCCTAGCAAGCGATCTTATGCTGTTAATTCAGTGTAATTGTTTTAATGTTCATGGCGGGTTGCTTGTAGCTGTGAGCTTGATTACAGACAGAACCTGCAACTGTTAAGTAAATCAGCAAACACAACCTCCACAGAGCTTTTCTGGTGCATTCTCTTGTCTGTTGTACTGTTTCTGACTTGATAATTCAAAACCAGCTATTTCTACTAGAATCTTCCATGAACACTTTAAAAGTAGAAGGTCTTTTCCCACTCCAAGAAATTGAGGTTGATAACATTTCTGTCTCTTGTTTTCAAAGGTTTGTGCAAAGGAGTTTAAAGAGTTTGTGGAAAGACTGAAAGAGAAATTCAGTTCAACCCTGGGGAATCCCAAACTTGAGATTCCTGATACTTTGCAGGAACTCTTTTCCAGGTATTATAGTTATGGTGCTTTTGACTCTGCACATGGGCTGAGACAGTGAGAGAGGAGAGCAATTCAGAGTAGACCTCTTCTCTGCTATGCATGCTTTACACCCTCTGTTACTTGTACTCTTAGTATCAAAAGAAGTTTCATTGAATACAACAAGCAACTCAAGTCTCTCAAATCTATACTGCCTGAATACTTACAACTAATTTTCAGTTATTTGTGCAAGCTTGCTTATTTTAAAACCATTCCCATTTTGCTAAATAAGACTTTTTGTAAACCAGAAATTCACAATGTCAGATTTTCATAAATTGTTACATCCTCAACTTTGCTATTAGAGGTGTTGGTACTCAGGTGTAACATTTTAATGCAATAGAAGACTTCCCTTTACCATCTTCCAGATTAACTGGCCCCATTTTATATCACAATTTGTAGCTGGTTGCTCAGTGCTGCTAACACTGTTGATACAGAAGAGCACTGAGCCTTGTATAGCATTCTCCAGCCCCAGATCATCAGGCTTTTTCGTGATGAATAAGGCTTGGAGAGAAGTCTGAAAATTTGGGTCTCAAACCATTTTATGATAAGAAATGTTGTACCTCTCTAAATTTTCTCTACTTTGGGAAGAGCTGTACATTACAGCAAAAGTGCTGCCGATGGTAACTGGAAGTCCAAAACCTCAGTAGAATAGCAAATCCATACAGTTCTGTACTGTCTGCTGCCAATGTGTTTTATCTCCTTGTCAGCAGATAGCTTGGTGGAGTGGGGGAGATTGATCTGGACAGTTCTTTTAATTTTTGACACTTGTGCTGAGGTCTGCTGGAGCAGCTAGTTCCCCTATGCTCTTTTAACACTTGCCTTATCAGCAGGTGCACTTGTCAGCCTCTGGGTTTCACAGTTGATATAAAATCACAGAATGTTACTTTTGTTTCAGTGTTTTCCTTTCCCTTCCCTTAACTAGATTTCGAGTTTTGGCAATTGGAGAAGAGACAAATCAAAACACAAAAGAGGATAGTCTAAGTAGGTGAGTAGCAGTAGCACCATTTTTTCCCATTAGGACTCCAAGGTCATGTCAGCCCTCACATCTGTGAAAGTCGTATAGTCTTCTAATTCAGGATGTTTTTCATCTGTTTGTTGCAGTGTATAAATTTATTGATAGAAAATACTTTCATAAGGCTGTAGGGACCTCTGACATAGATTATAGATTTGAAGAATAAAATGACAGCAGCAGTTCCCTTCTCAGAATGGTGGTCTGTTATCATTAGGACAACAGTGTATGTTTTCTGTTGGGGCACTATACCTTAAGAGGAAGAGATGTTAACAAAGACAACTTTGGTTTGTGTCGGATTATCTGGACTGATCCAAAAATTCAGGGTGGAAGGTCAGGGAAAATGTAACAGGCTCCTTTAAATGAATGATCCTACACTGCAGTGGTGTCATGCCTTTATACATCTATTTCAGAAGCAGGTGATTGACTTCGTATATTTTTGTGCTAGTTTAACAGTTAGGTACCTCATGTTCAAAAATCATTATGAATAAACTTTTTTTTTTTTCTTTCAGTATCTATGATATTCATTTTCTAGTGCTACAGAATTTGATTCAGAGCACTTTAGCACTCTCAGATAATCAGATGAAATCTTGCCAGTCATTTCAGGTACAGTATCTGGACCAAACTTTACTGGTCATACAACTCTAGAGTTTCTCCTTCCTACTTTGATATATGCATTTTTCAAATGGGAGAAAAGAAACCTAGAAACTTAGATTTGTATCCATTCTGTGGGGATTATTCTCTTCTGCTTTTATGAATTTATATATTCTAGGCAAATTTTCAGTATGTTCCTTTTCTCTCTGAGGATGAGATTGCAAGATGTGAGGTTGAAGCAATCCCCAAAAAGCGTATGAAATAAACTCCACATCCCTTCCACTGGGTCAAGCTGTATCATGATTTATTGACCACTCGAGTAGTAGGAATTATGCTCTGGAGGAGATATCACAAAAACAGTCCTAGTATCCAGCTGCCACTGGTGTTGTGAAGCCTCTCCTTCAGCATTGGGGACCACAAAAATATATCATCTATCAGTCAAGCACTTAAAAAAATAAAGGTAGAAGTTCAAAGGGAGTTTAATATCTCATCAGCAGGAAAGAGTGGAGCCTGGAATGCCAAGCTCATGGAAGCAGATGTTCCTGGTAAAAATGATGGGAAGAATCTACCAAAATGTGTTGCAGATGAGGATTTTCTACATATGTAACTCTAGCGGGAGCCCAATCCCATTTTGAATATCAAGTGTTCTGTAGTATTTAGTTAATTTAATTGGCATTTACTGTGGAAAGCCTGGAAATCCATAAAAGGAACAGAATAGTGTAGTTAAGTGACTTTATATGTATCATTTATATTCTAGCTTGTAGCTCTGTATTTATTTAGTAATGTAAACCTCAAGTAGGTGAGTCTAAGAGTGGATTCAGAGCTAACACTGCCTTTTACATTGAATGGGGGTTTTTTTGCAGACATTCCGTTTGTACCAGGAGTATCAGGATGACGTTCTTATGAAGGCTTTCCTAGACTGTCAGAAGAGAAGCTTGGTCAATCGCCGTCGAGTAACCCAGACAATGGGACCAAAGAAAAGCCGGGCTTTGCCTTTTGCACCCATGTCATATCAGCTGTCTCAGAGTTACTACAGGTGAGTGTCAGAAAGGTCACTGTTTGAGCAAATAAAAGAACCTACCCAGGCATGCTTGGCATGGAGGAGAAAATACACATGATAGTATCTAGAGCAAAGAACCTGACCATCACAGCTGAAGCTGAAGAGATGAAGGTAATGTGTATGTATGTTAGCCCTTTATTCAGTTAGCAATTAGGGTCACACAGGGAACAGGGCCAAGTTTGCCAGGCAAGCCTTTGCAAAGACATATGGAAAGGAGAGGTTGCACCAAAGTTCTAGATGTGGTGGAAAGATTTCTTTAGTACTCTTGTCATTCTGATGGTTGCTTGCTTTTCCTGTCTAGTTACTTTGTGCTGCCCTGTCCTGGGGGTTGGGGAGGAGAGTTTAACTGTAAATGTATTCAGTGCTCAAGCAGAAGATGAGCTCTTTGGTTTGTGTTTGCTATACAGTACCCAACCATTACATGGTGCATAAATACCTAATGTTCTGGAACTAGTAAAAGGACTGAAAGCAGATGTAGAAGGTACTTGGTCACCAGTTCTAGCATGGGACTTCAACTATTTGGCTGCTCTGTGCTACCATGAGTCTAAAATGCATATACAGTAAGAACAGATTATGAAAGTTTTGTGCTTCTTTGAATTCGTCTTTTTGTCCAGAGTTTTTACATGGCGGTTTCCCAGTACAATTTGTACAGAGTCCTTTCAGTTCCTCGAGAAGCTCAAAGAAGCTGAAAAATCAGACCAGCCAGATAACTTCTCATTTAAAGATCAAGAAAACAAAGCATCAGAAGGAATGATTGCATTTCCTATGGATGGACCTGGTGGCCAGTGTGTGGCAATGCTTTCCCTATTCTCCCTGGGACTTGTATCTGTGAACGTGAGAATCCCAGAGCAGATAGTTGTGGTGGACAGCACTATGGTGGAAAATGAAGTGATAAAAAGGTAAACACTGTTATTTCTATTAGTAAATATGGTTTGGGGGTAACCTGAATGAAATTGGACAGGCATTGGCATTTTCTGTACTGTATTGTGGCATGTTTTACTGTGATATTGTTTAGATTTTTATTTCTGAGGGAGCATTCTGAAGTCTTAAGGGCACTTTAGTGCCTGTCATTATAGCCTTGGACTGCAATTGTCTTCACGTATGTGTAAATTGCTAGGCACTTCATTGCCATCAGAGCGAGTGTGGAAAGGAGAGCAGTGTGTGCTAGATGAGCGTTTTCACCAACATTGTACCTTCCCATTTCAAGGACTAGAAGGATTAGTAACAAGGTTTCAGCTTTATCAGTGAAACCTGTCAACCTGTCTCCACAATATTGGTTCTATGTATTGTCTCCTTTTTTTTTTTTTTTTTTTTTTTTAAAAAAAAAAAGCCTCCAGTAATTGCATACCACTGAAATTGGAACTCTCTCCCCAGGCAGTCTAATCCTATGAATAGTTATCCTTACAATCATTATGTGTTTGCTTAGAGTGCAACTAAAATCTCTTGCTGTAGTTTAACCTGTTGCTTCCTGTTGTATATGTACATGGAAAATGCTTTGTTCTCTTTCTCTTTAGAGCAGCTTATTACCTATTTGAAGATTGTTATCATAGTCCTCCTCCCATAATATGTTATTATTTAAAATGAGCAGCCTCAGTTCCTTTACTTGTGTTTTTGGTATGTTATTCATGTTATCCAGATCTGTCTTTCTCATTTTTTTCCTCTGCACTGAACTGTGATGTCAAGAAAAAATGCCATGCTCTTGCTGGCAGGTCTGTGCCAATTACATCATGTTACATAGGTGATATGCCTGCTAATGCATCCCAAGATGATGAATAGCCATGGTCTTGCCAAAAAAAAAAAGGCAGCCAAAAACCCCCAGTGCGGTGATTCATGTACAGCTTATGATTCTTGTGATTCACTATAACAAGTTTCTTTTCCTTTACCTAGTTAACTGTTTCCTCTTAGTGTGGAGGGACACATGCATAGTACTATATAATATAAATAACATGCATTTGTCCATATGAAATTGCTTCCTGCTCTTTTCCAGGCTATTTCTCCAGTTTGCTGGAAATGTTCTGAACGCAAATCCTGTCTTCTCATAAACTTGCAGCCTCTCCAATTTGGTGATCCCATGCAAACTTAATAAGCTATTTATTCACCCAGGTCATTAGCAAAAATACATTGAACCCTGGACTAATCCCATTTCTGAGTGCAGGCATCTGAGTCCAGTTTTCCAGCTGGTTATGTACTCTCACTTTTTTTCTGAATGACGTGTTCCCTTTTGGTTTTAAATATGTTTTAAGAGAAGGTACTTAAGGTCTAACTCATTTTAGAAAAGGTTGGAAGGAACCTTTGGTTGCCTCTGGCATAACCAGCTTAGAACAGGGGAACTTCAGAGTTAGATCGGGTTGTTCAGAGCCTTCACCTTTGTCCATAATGGCTCTTGTGTCCTGGAAAGAAATAGTGTTGGTTTGACTAAGGTTGTTTCTGGGAAATCTATTCTGGCTGCTACTGCTATTCTGTCTTTACTTTGAGGCTGTCTGCAGTTTGGTTTATGTTGGTTTTGTTTTTTTTTTCTTTTTTAAAGTGACTGAAGTGTGAAGTCTGAAGTGAAGTCTGTAATTCTTTCTTCTCCTTTTCTCCCTTAAAAATAAACACAGTCTGTCCTATCCTGCAGTATCCCTTATGGTCTCAGCCTTTGTTCTCTGACAGATGTTCCCTCATGACAAAGTGTCTGCAGAACCAAAGAGGTTCAGCACTGTCAGCTGAGATATTTGGGTTTAATTTCAACATGTTTGCAAAAAAGTGAGAGTTTCCGTTCCCAGGGACTTTTAGTGTATTTTTGTTTCTGTAGTTGCTTGTTCTCAGCACTTTAAATCAGCCTGCTATGGACATAACCATAGCTGTTCATGACTAAATACTAGAATGCAAAATAGCATGTGTTCTTGCTCTGCTCAGTGTAATGAGTCACTTGCTTATTTTGGAAAAAAAAACCCAACAAACAAACAAAACACCTCTTGTTTGCTGTAGTTTGGGAAAAGAAGGACTTGAGGATGACGATGACGATGATGACGACTTAGATGACAGCTCTGGAGGCAAACGGAGAATAGAAGTAAAAGCTCGTCAAGCATCTCATACCAATTACTTACTGATGAGAGGCTACTATGCCCCTGGAATTGTCAGCACACGCAATTTGAGTCCCAGTGACAATATTGTGGTCAATTCCTGCCAGGTGAAGGTTAAGCTGCGATGTACACCAGTTCCAGGAAGACTCAGCTCTCCAGGTTAGTTTCTGTTTGGCCTAACTGGCACAGAAATGGGTTGGAGCATGAAAGATAGCGAACTCATGAGCTGAGGAACCAATTTGAAGAAAGACTCTTAATAGGAACATTCTTTTTTCATTACACATGCAGTTTGCCTTGTAATGCTTTCTGTCCTGACTTAAAACAAACAAGTGGTTGACATATAGAGGCATCTTTTGTTGGTAACAAGTCCTTGGCTGTATTTCGTGTTGTGTGAAACTATTAATCAAAAGAGGAGGTCTGTCCTCTGCTATCCGTTCTCCAGGAGGTTTTTCAGTCCCTTCTGCAACTTAAAATGCCATATTATGTGACACCCAGGCTTTCTCTTCTGTAAAGAGAAAAGAAAATCTTTCAGAGCTCCTTGAATGGAAATTCACATTTACTTGTCTCATGCGAGTGCCTGAAATAGTGGTGTCCAATCTCTGGCCTTTTACCTACAGTAACTTAAATATTTTGATAATATTTAGAGCTTGAATATTTGTAATTTATCAGCACTCCCCCTTCTTGAAGAGCAGCTTCTTTTCAGCTGTAATGCAGATATATCCAGGAAAGCCTTTAGTTGTTTAGCTCTTTAGTTGGAAGGTCTCACGCTGTCCCTGCCCATTCCTATTGCTGTTGTGGTAGAGGTAAAATAGAAATTCTTTCTCATATCTCTGCTGCCACACATGCCCTCCAGGTCTACTGAGCTGATGGCTCATTGCAGTTATTCTCGTTTTAACTTGGCTGTCACAGAAGTGCAGCTGTCATGAGTATCCCACAAGGCATGATGTAAAGGCAGCCTGCAGATAAAAGGGTGGGGAGCAAGTAAGAACAGTGCCAAAGCTACCCTCTAATCATCTGGGACTCGAAAAAGGTGTTATGCTGCTTCAACTTCTGAACACTCTGTACAGTGGGGGTCAGTTTTGTGCAGTGGTGGACCTGTCTCCAAACAGAGAGATGCTTTGTTATACTAATTGTACTGAGACATTGTCAACTTACAGTTTATGCCATATTTGGCCAATGACTTTCTGCCAT
This sequence comes from Pelecanus crispus, assembly GCF_030463565.1. Classification (NCBI taxonomy): domain Eukaryota; kingdom Metazoa; phylum Chordata; class Aves; order Pelecaniformes; family Pelecanidae; genus Pelecanus; species Pelecanus crispus. Next base: position 16,991,376 of record NC_134653.1, read on the forward strand.
GGATCAGCTGCTTCCAGTTTTTTAATTAATAGGGTCCTCCATAGCATTTCCTTGCCCTTGACTTTTCACTTGACCTTCTTCAAGAAAAAAGGAGATGATTCCCTCATTAACTTAGAGTTAAGCTGACCCAGTGTTAGAGAGAATACCAGTAAGTCCACACTGTCTTTCAGCAATACTTCACTTTGATATGAGGGTAAGCCCTTGTAAACCAGCTTGCTCTTCTTCTACAGGTCTTTTCAGAGACAAATATGTAAGGCAGAAAGAAAAAAGGAAACTGCAGCAATGAAGACAGAAAACTGAGCTCTGTTTTTAATTCAAGCAGTCTAGAACACCTCGAATCTGTCTGTCTCAATATTTATTTTTCTGTAGTGTATTGCATAGTAACAAGTGCTTCACAGCTTATATGCTTGTTTTTGATTTGCTTTGTAGTTTCTTCTCTGCTTGATAACATGGTTGTGGGAGTCTCCTGCCTCCCCAAAACTTTTACCAGGCTGATAAAAGTCCAAGAAGAAAATTACGAGGTTGATCAGTTTCTTCATGAGTGTACAGAACATTTTGGCTATAATCCCGGAGATGTAGCTACTGTTTTGGAGATCCGTAATGCAATAGAGGCAACTTCCCACTTTGGAATTTGCAAAGCTGAGCTGAGCAAACGTTTCTGCAGCTATGAAGAGGTGGAACCTGAACGCACCAGGAGCTTGGAGCAGTACATTCAGGTGGTTTTACAGCCAGCTGCTTTCCATACATTAAATGTTTGGATGCTTAGTATTCCCCTTGAATAGGACAATCTTCCAGGCTGTAGGAAGCAAATATAAATTGAACAAAGCTATTTATATTGGGCAAGAGATCACATACCAATACCTGATAGCAATCTCACCTCAAAGTTAGAAAGGCCAAAAATGAAAGCAGCACTTACTCAAAGATAGGAATGAACTCAAAGATAGGAATGAACTGTTTCAGAAACCTAGTGGTACCAACATTCACCTTTGGAAGCAAAGTGCTCTTTCCCAGTTACATTTTAACTTAATTTAAGCTGAACAAAAATGTCTTGTGCTGTCATTTCAGAAAAGTTTAAGGGGTAAAACATCTTTTCAACTTCAGTGCAGCAGGACAGAAAATTGAATATTCCCCTAAGCTCTTCCTTTTCCTTTGCTGTCAGTTCAAGATGGTAATTCCATGATATTTGGTTAAACTGACATTTTCCAGTGAAAGCTCCTGAGACAATTTTTGTGGTGTTTGTTTCTTTTTTTTTTATAGGACCTTATTGAAATGCAGCAGGTTTTAGAAGTAGGAGGCCATACTGTAAGACTGGTTGCAATAGTATTTGCCAAGCCATGGCTATTACATTCAGTATGTCTGAAGAATAAACCAGATGATTCTGATCAGCAAGGTGCAGAAACCACTCTCCCACATGTACAACAGGATTGCCTGCCATCAGAACCAAAGAAGGAAGAGGAATGTTTGAGAGAGGAGCAGCTGGGGAAAGACACACAATCTGTCAGTGATGAAGAACCCCCAAGGAAGAGATGCAAGACTCAAAATGATGTCCTTCAAGATGTCAGTCAACTCTGCCAGGGTTCACAGAGTGGTTTGAAAAGTGCAAATGAAAATAACTTTGATGCAGGTGTTACTGATCCTGTTACAAGGAAGGAAGCTTTAATCATGGATGAACAAACAGGCTCCCTGGGTGGGCAGACAGAACACCTAGCTGAACACCCCATGTGTGCTCCAGATGCTGTGAATGTGGACACTTACAAGGAACAAGATAAATCTTGTTCTGAGGACAAAGAGCTTGAAGAAGAGAATGACAAGCTCAGCACTGAGCACAAGCAGATCCCTATCCTCGAACAGTCAGCCAGTGAGCAGTATGATGATCTTTCCTACTTACAAGAGAACCCAGGAGTCTCTAAAGGTATGTAGGAGCACTCTACATCCAAGAAATAGAGACTAGCTCATCATCATTTGATCCCAAATGGCTAGCTCCATTTTATGAGCAAAACCTAGATTCTTTATGAAGCCATACCAGTGGTAGAGGTTTTCATTTCTCACAGATGAAGTGGCTTTACACTACTTATCTCAAAGGTCTTGGAGGTTTCAAATACATCAAAGATTCCTTCCTATGCCTATTGCTGGAATGTTCATGACTAGTCCAAAAATGCGTTTTCCTTAGAAACTCATTTCCATGTCTTTTTCTTCTCAAAAAACATACTTGGATCTCAAGTTTCTCATTTTCGCTTTTAGACTAGACATTAGAAAGAAGTTTTTTACAATGAGGGTGGTCAAGCACTGGAACAGGTTGCCCAGAGAGGTGGTAGAGGCCCCATCCCTGGCAACATTCAAGGTCAGGTTGGACAGGGCTCTGAGCAACCTGATCTGGTTAAAGCTGTCCCTGATCACTGCAGGGGGGTTGGGCTAGATGACCTCTAAAGGTCCCTTCCAACCCAAAGCATTCTGTGATTCTATCTCTGGCTTCAGTTCAAAGGCTAGACATTTCTAAACCTAGAAAACATAGTGCTGCTGGTGTACATTTAACTAGAATGCCCATGATTGAAAGTTGTAAAGTCATTAAACCATTCACCAGAAAGCAGCACATGCCGTGAGAAGATTAATAGCCTCATTTGTAACCCAATTTGACTTCATTTCCTTGTTACTGCCAGTTTTCTTTTTTCATAGCTTGTACTTCTTGCCAAGCTTTACATTAAGTAGGTTGTTGGGGATTTTATTTTGTTTTTCTTTTTATCAGCTCTGATTTCAGATTGAGTCACAAGCTAACTTCTTGTGTGGTACTTTGCCAAGATCTGCTGTTACCCATGCTTACAGCTGCAGACTGCCATGTGAATCAGTGCAGACTGATCCATAGCATCTTAGAACTTGGTGTTGTTTAACTGGAGCCTTCCTGCAGGAAATAGACTCAGGGCTGTCCAAACAGCAAAGACTTCAGCAGTTCTTAACATGGAACTACTGAAGTACTGGTTTAGATTTAACTTCCTCTACTTGTTTGTAACACAGGAGGGAAAAAATAGCAATGTTATCAAGCATAGAGTTCTTGCTGGTCTTACTGATGAAAGCCAGCTGAAGAGTTTACATGTGCTTAAGCCATTAGCCTCTGGGTGTGGTAGAAGTACCTACATTAAGTAATTGTGTAATTAAAACCCATAGCACGATGCATAATGGAAGTTGCAGAGACAGCCTTCACTTTGAAACCAAACTCTGCTGAAATCTTGAGTTTGCATTCTCAAGCCTACAAGCTACTCGGTCTTCTGCTCAACTTCCATATGATTACCAGGAGCATTAATTTAAACCCACATGAGTGCCTGCATGCTAAGACCCTGCATTGCTCTGTGTGAAACTCAGTTCTTTCAGTCCATAGAATAACTTGTAGTTCAGCCATGTCATCAGACTTCTAGGAATAAAACTTCTTTCTGATTTTGGAATGGAACCACAAAAAGTGTGGCTGGAGTGAAGAGGTGTGGAAGAGTATGCTGCAGACAGGTAATGGCAGTCAGAGTAGAAGCTTACAGCTCCCCATGCAACTGAGAACAACACATGGTGTAGTTTGCTTGTGTTATTTTCTAGCATAAGCTGTTGCATTTTATAGTTTAGCCACCTTTTACTTTCTTCCACTAGATAAAGAGTTTGGGTTAATTAAAAACAATGTGTTCTTTCCAGGAAGTTCTATGACAGATGCATCCCCGGCAGCCAGGGACTGGTGAGTAACAGAGGTGTCTATAGAGTAACTACACACTTAGCACTACCAAAGTAATATCTGGAAGCAAATTATTTGGAAACCTTAGTTTTATGCTCTGATGGGCAGTGAGCATTGATGATGGAGAAACCCCATGTTTTCCTCCATTGTTCTTGTTATTGTTACTCATGCATGCTGAAAAAATTTCTCTCTTTTCCAAAAACAAACTAGCTCCAAATATCAGAGAAACAAAACTCATTTTCTTTCTCAAATAAGTCCAGTGCCAGAAAGCCTCCACTTCCATGTGCCCAGGAAATATGGGAAATGCAAATTTCCATGCAGGGTCTGTCTTTTGACTCCAAAATACTAAAAATGAGGAATTTGGTTTCCTATCTGAGTACTGCTGCTGCACATTGCAGATTGAAGAAGGTCTGGATAACTTTTGGAGGATATTAGAGCTAGTAACAAAGAAAGAAGTGAATTTAAAGCTTTCCTGGTCATCAGCACTCAAGGTAATTGTTGGGTGGTATAATGGTGCTAAAATGGTGCTTCTCAGGTGGTGAACACCTAGTGCGAAATGCATCGGGTCTGTGGAACTGTCTAGTAGATTAGCACTGGTATCCACTCTGAGAAGAGCAGCTGCAGAATTACACGCAGGATGTGAGCAAATACTAGCAATGGACGTAGTAAGAATCTCTATTATGCAGAAATTACAATGATGGAAAGTCTAGCTAGAAGAATGATTCCTGACAGAACTGAACTTAAATTGTATTTTGCAGGGCCTGCGAGAATGTCTGCTTCATTGGGAGACCATGGAGGATTGTGGATGGGAATCTGAATAAACCTGTGTGTAAGGGGATGATGGAAGCTGTGCTCTACCACATCATGACAAAACCAGGCATAACGGAAGGCATGCTGTTGCAGCATTACATGGGGGTACTGCAGCCTGTTGCCATCTTAGAGATACTGCAGGTATGTGAATCATCAGCTGTGTGAACTTCAATCTGGTTCAGCTTCTGCACTTAAGAATCGGCAGCTACTTTGCTGGAAGTCCCAGGAAAATGGGACTGTGAGTGAACCATGAAAAACAATCTTCTCCTGTTAGTGCAAACTAACCAAAGCCAGAGTAAGTTACTGTTCACAGTGAGGATAGAAGGAAGCCTGCTTTACCTGCCCTTGGAATTACTGTATGACTGATTTTAAAATTTGAGCTTGCTTCTGAAATGGATGTACATGTCGTTGAAATTCTAGTTGGTTACTGAAGAGTGGTGGCTTGTCATTTTGAATTACTAAGTTGGGCTGTTTAATGCAGTGTTAATCACCACAGAATTTTTTTTTTCCTTATATACCTTTCAGAGGGGTAGTCTTTGACGTAAGAATGAGACTGAAATGTGTCTTAGACAGTACTGTAAATAAGACCTTCTGTCCTGACAGACCTGCTTAAAAGCATACATCCTTAATTGTAAAACAATACGTGGTGAGAAACTTTTGGGTTTGTTTTTTTTTTTTCCCCACATCTCAAAGTTTGATTGCTACCACTGCTACTGTGCAAGTAAAACCTTGATTTATTTTTTTCTTATAAGGATTCCAAATCTTAAGTATAACAGTAATATTGCAGTCCTTCCCATAAGCATGACTTCCCCTACTAATGCTGGAAATAAATATTCCAGTGTATGCCATGCTTCTGTCCAAAGGCTCATGCATTTTGGTAACAATGCAAGTTGTGTACGCTACCAACCGTGCACTGAGCAACCATCCTGTTTCCTAGGTGTTCCGTCACAGCTTGCCCATATGTCCTCTGCCACAGCAACACTGCCAAGAGTGTAGCCGGGGTCAGGGCACAGGCAGAGCAGCAGCAGACAGGCTTAAGACTGCAGTACAGAGTGTGTAGTGGTGAGACATGCACATGTGGGAGAGCAGTACAGATTCCTAGGCAACTTTTATTCAAAGCCACAAACTCAAGGAATTACCTGTACATTTTGCGGATCAGAGAACTTGAATCTAACTTCTCTAGCAGTAAATTTGATAAGAACCGGTTTTGAAACCACAGACGGAGCTTTTATCTGTAATACACCAAATATTAGTAAGTCTAGATGCATACCTATGTGAGATTACTGAATACACACCAGATGTTTTCAGCACATAGATTGCCTTGCTGGGTGTTGCTGTGGGAATGAATGCTAACCCATTAGCAAGAACTGACCCAGAAGGTTTACACCTATACCACCATTGAATGGTTTGTAACTTGTCCTAGATGTTGAGATCTGTTGTTGAACACATTCTGTGTCAGTATCCAGGTGTTAACCACTGTGCTGAAAGTGACAACTGGGCATATATCCAGTTATGTGAACTTGCTTTGTTGTGCTGTAATCTTTGCCATCCCCATGGTCTCCGGAGGGAGTAGAGTGAAGCCACTTTAGTATAAATTGGCTAAGTTTCGGAGAACACTGTAGGTAGAACTGCATTAAGTGCATTTTTTCACTGCAACTGCTCAAGCTAAAATATGTGAATTTTTTTCTGCAGGGTCTGGAAGCTCTTGGTTGCATCAGACGATTCTACATGAAAAAGCCATCCCTGGTGTCGCTCTTTTCTCAGCCGGTTATGGAAGAAGAACTAAACAATCCCAAACTGAGTGAAACCCCTACAATATACTATGAGCCTACGATAGACTGTACTCTCAGGCTGGGAAGAGTGTTCCCCTGTGAAGTGAATTGGAATAAATGGGTGCAGATTATCCCTGTATAAAAGAGGTAAAGCTGAGTCACATTAAATTGGTTTAGCCTGTAGGAGTGAGCGTTAATGCAGATTAAATGTTACAATTTCTGCTCCATCATGTTTTTATTAAGTTATTTATCCTTTTTACTTTTGAATGTATTTAAACTGAGAATAAAGCTTAACCTTAAGACAAGTAATACTTGATCCCACTTCAGGTATATTCGCTTTTTACCAATAACTGTTTGCAGAGCATATAGTTCATAGTTTCTGCTTTATATTAATGTGGTTTTCACAAGGCACAGCAAAGGGGCCTTCTTCTCTTCCCCTAAGGCCACAGCAGTAACATTTTACCTTTGCTTTGCCTTCTGCTCTCTTGCACAGCAGCTGGCTCTGTGCTAAGGTTTGGTTATTATTCTTTCGCTTAGTTATCTTAAGGGCCGTCTGCATTTTAAACGCTGGTTTCTTGGTGTGCACGGCATTAGATTATTACGTGCGCTTTTAGCAGTGGTACCGCACTATGTGAAGTAAGGGTCCCACAGTCTTCCCTGATGACACAACACAGGCAAGAACACCCTTTTAGAGGCTCTGACTGTCGTTTTCAGTTGCGTTTGGCAGCCTTACTGCCGGTCAGGTTTTAAAGCAACCACACAGCAGACGGTTACTTCCACCCAGTGACGCGTTTATTGCAGGAGAAGACCCCCGTGCCCCATCCCCGCGGGACTCGTGGGGCCGGGGCCGGGCCGGGCCCCTCCCCTCAGCTTTGCGGAGGGCGAGCGGGCTGGGCCCCTCAGGCCCCGGCGGCCCCTCAGGCCCCGGGCGGCCGGGGGCCTCAGTCCCGCCAGCGGTGCCCGCACTGCGCGTTGCAGCACTTGTAGAAGGTGGTCATGGGCTCGTCGGCCGAGCGCGTCTGGATCTGCATGAAGTAGGCGCGGGGGTGCTCGCACTTGGGGCACGGCTCTGCGGGGCGAGGCGCGGCGCCGTCAGGCGAGGCGAGGCGAGGCCCGGCCCGGCCCGGCCCCCCCGCCTCCCGCGCCCCGCCCCGGCCCTACCTGCGGTGGAGTCCACGTTCTCCCAGGCCGCGGCGCCGCCCAGCACGTCGTCCACCTCCTTCAGCCGCGGGTACTTCCTGCTCGTCACCTGCGGGCCGCCGCCGGTCAGGGTCCCCGCGTCGCCGCCGCCGCCACCCCCCGCCCAGCCACCCCCCTCCCCCCCGCCGCCCCGCACCTTCCGCGTGACGTTGCGCACGTAGGGGCAGGTGGTGCAGGCGAAGCGGTGGCAGCGCGGCCCCTCCTCGGCCACCAGCACGTTGCCGCAGGCCGGGCAGAAGAGCAGCATCCCCGGTTCCGCGGCGCCGCCCGCCCCTTCCGGCGCGGCGATGGCGGAGGCCGAGGAGGAGCTGGCGCACGCCGAGGTGCTGGAGCTCTTCCAGGCGGCGCTGGCGCGGCTGGTGCAGGACCCGCTGCTCTGCGACCTCCCGCCGCAGGTGGGGCCGGGGGCGGCGGGGGCCGGGCCGGGGGGGGGCGGGCGGTGGCGGGGCTCAGGCCCGCCTCGCTCGCCTGTCGCGGCCGTGCCGCCCGCAGGTGACGGCGGAGGAGATCGGCTCGCAGGTGGCGCTGGAGTACGGGCAGGCCATGACGGTGCGCGTCTGCAAGGCGGACGGCGAGACCATGCGTGCGTCCCGGGGCCGGGGGTGCGGGCGGAGCCGGCCGCGGGGCGGAACGGGCCGGGGGGACCCGGCCAGGCCCAGCTGGGCGGTGGCGGGTGGCGGGCCGGGTGGCGGGGCGCTGACGGGGCTCTCCCCGCCGCCTCCAGCCGTGGTGGTGGTGCAGAACGCCTCGGTGCTGGAGCTGAAGAAGGCGCTGCGGCGGCACGTCCAGCTGCGGCAGGCACGGCAGGGCGGCGTCCAGCACCTCAGCTGGTGAGCGGGACCGGGGGCTGGCGGGCTCGCTCTGCTCACCCCCTTCACCCCCACCTTCACCACTTTCCCGTGGCCAGCCGTTCCTCCTGCCGCTCCCCCTAAGTGCTTTTCCCCTAGGAAGTACATATGGAGGACGTACCACTTAACCTACAACGGAGAGAAACTGGCAGATGACAGAAAGAAGCTGAGAGAGTGAGTAACCAAGTCTCTCCTGGCACCTGCGGGGCTGGAGAGGCCTAGCTGGAGTCCGCACAGCATCTGCGCGGGCAGGGCTAACTTGGGACTTTGTGCCCTGGCTCAGACAGCACCTCCTAGCATTGGAACAGGCTGCCCAGGGAAGTGGTGGAGTCCCCATCCCTGGAGGTATATAAAAGACGTGTAGATATGGTGCTTAGGGACATGGCTTAGTGGTGGACTTGGCAGTGTTAGGTTAACGGTTGGACTCGATGATTGTAAAGGTCTTTTCCAACCTAAATGATGCTATGATTCTATGATTCCACTTGAAATTGACTGCAAGATGGGACCAGCACTGCACACAGAGGTGGGACAGGCCCTGCCCTGACACGCTGAGAGGCCATCTGCAGGACAGGGGGGTTTCAAGTAGTTCCTCAGCCACAAGCATCCTGTGCTCAGTGTGTTCATCCAGTTCGGACCACACCACGCACTCGATGCATTGCTCGTTGGCTGCCTATGCCAAATTCCTGCAGAATAGGTTATGGTTACTGAGGTTACACCTGAGGTATCCTGCAGAGACAAGATTAGTGAAAAAAAAAAAAAGAGTGAGTGTGAGGGGAGTGGAACACAGATAAGGCCAGGAACGGTGTCATGCATACAAAGCACATTAGTTCATCTCCAGGGAAAGTGGGAGCTACTTGGCAGAGGTTGGGGACAGGACATATTATGTGGTGGAGGGGATCCATGGTGGAAGGGACCTCTGGAAGTCATCTAGTCCAACCCTCTGCACGAGCAGGGTCAGCTACAGCTGGTTGCTCAGGGCTGCATCCAGTTGGGTTTTGAGTATCTCCAAGAATGTAGACTCCGCAGCCTCTCTGGACAACTTGGTCCAGTGCTCAGTCACCCTCACAGAGGGCTTGGCAGAGCTGCTGAGGTAGAAGGGTGGGAAGGTGGATGGAAGAATGGCAAGCAAAGGGCAAACCAAGGATAAGAGTGTTGGGCTCTGGACCTGCTCAGCCATGTATCGGAGACCATCTAGTAACAACACTGACAAGCCAATCCCACGTTTCCATGCCCGTTCTTAGGGCAAGGAGGCAGGAGGTGCTTCTGAGCACTCTAGCTGTTGCATACAGCAGTGCTGGGTATGCCAGCCTGCATGCAAACCAGCAAGAAAAGCTTGTCTCAAGTATTAAAAATTTAGCAAGACAGCCCTTATCAAAGCTGTCCTCGCAAGACTGAGCCAAGGGCTATAGCTGTAGCATTTAAGGGGATGTTGCCATTTAAAAGGCAGATGATCAGATCCTTCAGTGCTCGCAGCACGTTCTACATACACAAGTGAGAATTTCAACTTGTTCTGCATTAGAGCACAGCACATGCTCATAGGAGTCCATCTCCCCCTGGGAAAGACGAGGCTATAGGATTTCAAAGGTTGTGGTTCCTGGGGAATTGGCACATAACAGCATAACTCTCTGTTCAGGTATGGCATCAGAAACCGGGATGAGGTCAGCTTCATAAAGAAACTTCGAAAGTAACCTGTCAGGTAAGTCCTAAACATCCATTAAGAGCTACCAATTCTTCCACTTCCCCAGGCCTTAGTGTTCAGGCTCACAGCAGCAGGTGTTGCTGCTCTCCACTGTGTAGCAGAGCATTTCTGAATGCCTGTGTCTGCATTAGGCTTCCCACCCTGGCTCTGGTCTGTTTCCAGTCCTGGTGGTGTTGCTTGTGCTTCTCTCGGGCCGCGGAATGATAATTCAGCTACTTCAGTTAGTGTACATCAAAAGCAGCAGTGGCAATATCTTAGTGCATATTGGCATATCTCTAACCCTAATTTACATTTAGACTCTGAATCTGCTCCCACAATGTCTTGAGATTCATTAAATGCGGTTTTCCTTTGTTTGCCCTTCTGATTGCTTCCAGGACCTTGCTTTCTTTTAGGCTTCTTGAATCTCTGGAAATCACTGCTAGGAATGTGGCTGGGTGCTAACTAATCCCTAGGAGGATGGAGGTCTCTGTGCTACAGGTGATTGCTGTCACCCAGGTCATTTGGGTCCTGTGTCCTCAGGCTCTCATACCCGAGTGACTGTTCTCCCGCCCTGCTTTCTAGCACTCCTGTACCATTCAGAGCACCTGCAGCTAACAGGAATGTCCCATGGGTACGCATAAGCAAATGCGACAAGCAAACATAGCATGTTCTTTGCTGTTCCACAGTAGGTATATTTTGAGCCATCTTTCTCACTTACCGCAAACTATAAGGAGTTACAAAAAGGCACCTCGGCATACACATCCTGTAGCTTTGTCTCTTGGTTTCTCCATTTTCTGGTTTATAGATCCTGAGTTGAAGCAATTCATTTTTCTCAGAAGGCAGGACACACCACTAGACAACTTTTGGTCACGGTGTTTCTGTGCAGCTGATGCATTTAAAAACACTTCCAGCACAGGAAGCACTAGTAGCATGCATATTTACCTGTTTGTAACCTATGTAGACATAATTCTGGTATTACACTGCTATTTTTAGAAAGTTGTGCATACAAACACAAGATGTGGCCAAGACTCTCAAGCTTAGTAAGTTTAAAATTATGTCTGTCCCCTCAACATCTAAAAATACAATCACAGTGTCTGAAGGGCAGTGGTAATTAGCAGCTTTTCCAAACACTTGGTTTTTTGTTCTGTGGCTCCAGCTAGCTGGGTTAGAAACTGTTGCTTTGTGACCACAGTAACTTTATTTCTTCTTTCAACGCTGCCACATTTGCAACATCCAGTGTAATAAAACGTGTGCCATGACAGAAGCCATCTGCCTCACAGTGCCTATGACCAGCAGTCACCTATGGCACTGGCTGTTCCCCCCCTGGACTGTCTAGATGTGGTGGTGTGTGATAAGAGAGCCCAGCATGCAGTAACTATCATCACTGCCAAATACCTTCTTTCTTTAACAGAGCGAGCAGAGAATCCAGCACTACCAAGACCAGCCTGTGGATTCAGCACATTCCTGGAGGAAAAGGTGGTACATTTCAGAGAAACAAACTCCAGTTGAATGGACATTCTCACCTGTTTTTTTGCAGTTGCTATTTGAAATTTCTGCTTCCGAGCTGTATGTGGAACATACTTTCAGTGATTAAAGAGACACTCTAGTTTTCTGAGGCTTTTAAGGCCCCTATTTCCAGCTGCAAACCTGCATCTGACTGGTTTTGGTGCTAGAAAAGGATTGATTCTACTGGTACATGAAACAGCATAGGTGAGATAAAGTAACAAATGTAGCCACAGACTATGCAGAACAATTAACAGTAGCTAAAACGCTACCTTACCATTTAATCACCACCTTAGCAGTAGTAAACAACTCTGGTTAAAAATGTAGTATTGAAACTAGTGTAATAAAAATAATGGCAGCAGAAAAGGTTCAATACAATTGAACAAGGCACAAACGTTCTGTTTTCAGAGTCTTCTGAGATAAGGCAAAACATGCCTGCCAAGTGCTAAGGAGACAGTTTAAATTAACCACGGGCAGGGTTAGAAGTGTCATTGGATTAGAGGCTTTGTCCGCATGAAACTGGCACAGCAAACGCAAAGACAGTCCATCTCCAGTGCCTGCTCGAGAAGCCAGTCTTTGCCTTCAGTGGAGCTGTGCATCCAGGTCGTATTTCTCGCAGAATTTGTCTGTGAATGGTATACACGTAAGGAACTCGCACCACTCGCACTTGATGGGGTAGAAATAGAACAAAATCACAAGTCCTGAGAAGAGTGCAATGAAGATGAGCTGGAAAACTATAATTTGGCATCGCTTCCTATATAAATCAAACTTCCCAAAGCTAATGTAGGGCAGAAAGGCAAAGGAGAGGAAGAAACCACTGATAAATCCTGAAATATGAGCAAAATTATCAATCCAAGGCAGGAGGCCAAAGGCAAAAAGAAAGAGCACCACAGCCAGCAGCTTGAAGAAAGCCCTCCATGGGCGTGCCAGGATTTGCCAACTCTGGAAGAGCTCCACAAAGAGACAGGCCAGAATCCCAAACTGGGATCCTGCAGGGCCAACCTGCAGAAGAAGAGCATTACAGGTAACATCAGGCACATGCCATCTGCCTGGCTTCTGCAGCCAGCTCTAGGCATTACAGTTATTTATCATTCAACTCCTTGTTCAGTGTTTCTTGAGAAAGAGATGCTGCAGCCTGCAACTTCATCCTTATAATAGGGTTCAAGGAGTAAGGGGGCCTGGTTTGATCTTAGGATTGAAGTAGGTATGAGGGCAGCAATCACCAGAACAGACTGTGTTGAAGGAGGGCAGATCTGGTCTGAGTTGTCAGCGTGGAGAAGTCCTTGAAGGCAATCTCCTCGTTCCCCCCACCCAGCATGCACTTTTCTTTATTGAAGGACCTTGAAGATAGTCCTCCAGGTCCTGCCATGCAATCTTCTAAAGTGAAGCTGGACAGTCACATCAGACTTCTCCAGCTGTGGCATGTGAACAGGGACAGTCCTGGACAATCTGGGAAAGGTGAGCTCTGCTCTTTACCCCTCTCCTGCCTGCCACTCAGACGCGGAGTGTCTCTGGCACCAGGTGCAGATCTCAATTCCCAGCCTGCCAGGGGCCTCCCCTATCCTGTGGTTGGACAAACCTGCCATTCATTATGGGAGGCAGCCTTCTTACTGCAGCCAGACCAGGCCAGCCACTTGGAAAGCCCAGGGTGCTCTGGGGGATGTTATTGCTCAGCAGCTACATGACAGTGTGGTGCTATCTTCTAGCTATAAATCTGCACAAGCCACGTGCTGCAGAGATGAGCCCAGCTCTGGTCTCTCTGCCTCTGTCAGAGAGGCACAGGCATGTAGAGAAGGCTTGTGTTCAGGGCACATTACCGGGACCCTAGTCTTCAGGAGACCCACCTCTGCTCTGTAGGGTAGAAATATTGCACTGGCAAGGTTCCCAGTGATGCCACTGAGCAGGTAGATGATAGAGATGCGATGCCATCCTGCCAGCTTCTCTAGGTCCCGCAGGATCGTCATTTGGAAACAGATTGAAACCAGACAGTGCAGGATCCTGCCAAGTTTAGAGTACAGAAGCTGAAGCAGCAGCCACTGAAAGTCACCCCTGTGCTGGTGTTCCTTGCCGAGCCTTGCCAAGAGCTCCTGGTCTGGCCTTGCCCACACTTCTAATACCCCTCCCAGCAGGGACAACAAGCTCAGCCCCCGCCACATACCTCATGGAAGGAACTGCCAGAACAACCCTCAGTAGCAATCCCAGGGTTCAGGATTCCCCCACCCAGACAGTGGAAGTTTTACACCTATGCTTACCCAGCATGGAGGAAAAGCGAGAGCCAGAGGCGGTAGAACTGGTCAGGGACTTCTGGATTTAGGAAAGGGAGGAGTCCACAGACATCGTCCATGCAGTGCACCTAGGGCAGCAGAAGTGAGGCTGTAAGGTGTGCCAACCAGTGCCGGACAGCATGGCTGGTTACTAAGGCCTGAGCAGAGACTGCAGTTAGCTCTGAAAGAAGGGCTTTCCTTGCTCTTCTCTGCTGTGTCAAGTCCCAACCAATGTATCCAACACCAAGTCAAGCACAACCCCACCCATTCCCTATGGCAGCTTTAAGCCCTCATTCTTCACCTTATTCTTCACCACATGCACAACTGAGACATCCACATTTCCTCGCCAACGGAGCAGGAAAGTTGCATTCTCCCGCTGCTTCCACACTGGTCCTGTATTGGGCTTTCACAGCTGCCAGCCCACGTCCTAAACTGATCTCCAAAAAGGGACAGATGCAGCCAGCTCTGCCACTACAGCCTGGATCAGCAACTTCCCTTGGGCTCAGGGTGTGACAGGACACAGGACTCTCACCTACACTGCAGCACAGTTGCCCCCAGATCTTGCCAAGCTGCTACGGAACAGGAGGGAGAAGGGCAGCCATACAAACCCCCAACTCCACGCTTACCTGAGAGCAGAGCGTTGCCTCCTCATGGAAATAGCCCCGCATAAATTCACAATACTCCCGGGAGGTTATTTCACACCTGGAGGAGGCACAGTTACAAAATGAGGAACAAGTCACATGTGGAAGGCACAATGGACCACACTGTGCCCTCCCAGGCCACCCACTACCCCTTGTCTCATCCCAAGTCTGCCTATGAAAATCAATGCCGTCAGCTGCCCCCGACACCATGTAGTGTCTCTGCAACAGACGCACTAATACATTCCCATTTGAGCCCAGCGCCACTTTCCATACACCCCTCCCACTTCTCTCCCACAGGCAAGCCCGAGTCACCTCCGCAGACTAACACCCTGCATATAGGGGCTCCAAAACAAGTGCTAAAGCTGAGCTACTTACAGCTAAGAGCCACCAGAGCTTGGGGAAGCTGTGTCTCTTGCGCCTCTGTCACTGACAGAGTGGAAAGGGGGGGCTAGGCCAAGAGCACCCTGGTCATGACTTTCAGGGACAGAGAAACTCCTTGGGGCAGCACTGATTTTTCTCCCTAGCAGGGAAAGCCAGGCCCAAGCACTGGGTATCTTCTCAAGTTGAGGAGCAACACGAGGAAGAACAGGATCTTCCTCCTTGGCAAACCCAGAGCAGGTTGTTTCCTGACATCTCCCTGAGTGTTCAGGGATGTCAGGCTGGGGCCAACGTAGCCTTTCAGGACCAAGCTGGACATTCCCAAGGAAAAGTGCAAAACTCCCCAGCAGAAGTATTTTATCCCCTGGGATCTGAGTCCCTCCAAACCGCAGGACCAGTTGAGCAAGACACCCTGTGGCACTGAAGACTCAGGCTGGCTGTTATCTCCTGCTCATCCCAAAGCCCTGCTCTGTCTGGGAGACCCATCATGGCTCCCTGTCCAACTCCCCTCCCCAGCAGGGCTCTGGACTGCCTGTGGGAAGGACAAGGAGGACAAAAGGCTGCATCTACAACCAGAAAAGGGCCCCCTGTGTCTCATCCCAACACCCAGCCCCTCTCCATACAGGTAAAACTCATTACCTTCCTTTGGTCCCAATGCAGCAGGGCCGGCCTGTAATCACGCAGTCCATGTGAAGGTGGTTGGTGTAATTCCCGGCACTGTTTTTTGTGCAGATCTGGAAAAAGGCAACAGGCTGTAGTCAGATGGCCATGGCTTTGCTTGCTGCCTGGGTAAAGTCAAAACAGGCCCTTGGGAAGTAGCCAGTCCCACAGACACAGGCCTCCCAAGGCCTCGCTCTGACAGCAAGACGGTGCCTGACACCCCATCTGTGGGAGGCTCAATCAACACCTCCTCTCTGCCAAGAGATGAAAACAGCCCAGAGGTGGAGGCTGTCTCCATCACCCTATTACCCTGGCAGGGCCCAGGGCTTTAGTAGGTTTTAGTTGGCACAGGGGAACTTTTGTTGTTACAGGGCTTTGAGCCTTGGCTAGACAAAACCATGACTGCCCTGATCTAGTGTTTGTGACAACAAGCAGGAGGCTGCACCAGAGACCCCTTCCACCAACACAGCTGTGGCTCTGCACAGTGGGATGCAAATGCCATATTCCAGCTGCCCACACAGGCCCTGTGCCACTGGCAATGCTCACCGGCCATTTGGTGATGTCATCCGGCCACTCATGTGGCTCCATCGAGGCTGGCTGCTCACACACCCTGCAGCAACAGAAAGCAGAAATTACCGAGAAATTACTTTCCCCAGCACCAGCAGCAGGCAGGATCTCCCAGGGAGCCGCCACACTGTCCCTGGCCCCAGGCTGCAGTCCCACAGCTCCTCTCCTTGTCCCTGGCAAGAGGCTGGTGACACACTACATCAGAACAGCCAAGGCCATGCTGAACAAAGCCGCAGCCTCCTTCCAGCAAGAAGAGATCACGGCTTCAGCACAAAGGCAGCCATCAGAGCATGCAGCTGCCCAGCAACTCACTGACTCCTTTTCAGGTGGATACAACCCCAAAGGTGGGCATTCAGCTGGCCCCAGCCCTACGTCAGCCCATGGTGACTGAGGGCAAAGGTGTACCACGATACACAGAGACTGGCAGGGCTTTGGGGCAGAAGTGTACTGGGAACGTGACTGCTGTACCCCAAGAAGGGAGCCTGTGTGGGGAGCAGGTGAGGAGGGGGAAGAGGGATGAGGAAGGCACCCACCGCTCACAACAAGCCACTGTGCACATGGGCAGCCAACAACAATGGAGACTACGGGGAGCAGAAATATCACCACACTCTGCCTCTGCCTCCCTTCCAGCTGTTGGGGGAGGTAGGGACATCACTGTCCCCATGTCCCTTGGTCTACAGAGCAGCTGCTGTCCCATCCAGCAATCAACCAGCCTAGGACTCCGTGCCTCTCTGACTCTACTGTCACAGCAGCCCTAGGCCCCCCCCCAGGATGGCAGCTGGGCTATGCCAGACCTACCTGGGGTCCTGATGACAAACAGACCCAAATTGCCTCTTGCTTCCTGCCAGCATTGGTGTGCTGGGGTGGTGGGGCCACTTCACCCACACGGCCAGTGTGGACTGCAGGAGAGAGGAGAGGTGTCACCATGAAGCCCAGGGTGGGAGAAGCATCAACAGAAGTGGCCCTGAGCCTGCAGGGACAACAGGAAAGGGGCCACTGCACTCACCGAGCACTCCTCCTCTGAGGTCTGCACGCAGCCCGACTTGTCATTCCTCACACAGCAAGCTGAGTGCTTCTCCTTCTCCCGCTTGGCACTGATGAAGCTGTGCACTTGCTGGTCCTGCCTCATGCATGGTGAGAACTTGGCCCCTAGGTGGATCAGGGCCTCCTGGCAGAGATGGAAATGCTCAGCTCAGCCAAGAGGCAGATAACAATTGCCTGGGGCAGAGCAGGCTGGGGGAACTGCGAGGGGTACCCCTATCAGGACTCAAGGGACCAGGGACAGGTCCTGCATGATGAAGCCCCACACACATCAGGCATACTCTCAATATCTGCTTCAAAGAAGGCAAGCCCAGAAGTTCAGGGATTTCCTTGCCCATGGCCCCAGTAAGGCCAGCACTGTGGCTGGGAAAGGAAACTTTGGGACACAACAGCCTTTCCCAGGGGGAATGGCATCAGGAAAGCTGTCACACACCATACAACTCCTGCATTTTCTCTGGCCCCATGCTTGGCTTCGTAGGAACAGGGTGCAAAGCAGGAGTGCCAAGGTCCATCCCAGCCTCCTGGTAGCCCATATTGCAGGGTGGTCAGGGCCGGGAGCGCCACTGCACACTGCCAGTGACGGCAGGGCCCCATGGGACATCCGACCAACAGCAGCTGCTAGTACCAAGCTCCAAGCAGCGGAGGACCCCAGTCCCTGGGATGGCATGGCTGCAGCACGCAGTCCCCCAACAGTCCCAGCCACTCACTGAGCTGGGGCCGATCCAGAAGTTTTCCTGCTGAACGTATTTGACATTTTCATAAACCCCTCTGTTTCGCAAGACCTGCAAGGAGAGAAAGTGAGAGCCCCATGAGTTCCTGCCCACAGAGTCAGCAGGTCAAGCAGCAGGGGCTGGTGAAAACAGTAGCCAGGATGAACAGAAATCCCCACAGGTGATGACTGGCACACTGTTCTCTCAAACTGGTCTTTTGCAGGATCACAGGTTAACCACCATCAAGGCCTTGGCACTTTCATCTTAAGATTTCATTTAAAATGTCTATCTCTGGCTACTTCAACTTTCAAGAAATCCCAGGGCCTGGAGACCTGGGACTGGCTTGAGAGCCAGCAAAAAGTTTCACACAGCTCAGAAGCATAAGCAGCACCTGCCAGCAGTGTAGGCTCAGGTGCTGGTGACAGGGCTCTGAAAGTTGTCAGACACGTAGATGAGAAGCTCCCCAGGGCATGCCCTGCATGGAGCAGGGATATGGCTGTAGAGGTATGTACCCCAGAGACCTTTAACAACACGTGGGAAGGCTACAATCAGCTTCAAGATCTGCTCTCAAAATCAGATAGGTCAGTTTTGGTCCTGGCAGAAGCAAAATCCTGCAACTGTTGCAAACACTTCACTCAGGTTTGAAATACTTCCCTGCCACGAACATCCACCTGGTCTCCAGCAGGAAGGGAACAAGTTGTTTGAAAGGGCTCCCAGCACAGAGCCAAGAGCCTGCAAAGAGCCCACTATGCTTCGTGCCGATATAATTTGATGTCAAGAACAATGTGGCTGCAGGAAGGAGAGAATGCAGTGTGGGGGCTCACAGAAATGCTGCAGGCAGCCCCGTGAGGCTGGACACCCAGCGTCCAGCTGTCAAAGCCCTCAGGCAAGTAGCCAATGTGCTGAAGACTATGACACAAGAGCCAGCAGCTGAAGGCTGAGACACAATCACACTGCAGGCAAGTCAGGGGGATTTACTTACTGAATCAACAGTTTCATGTTGTGAGAACCCCACAGGGGCGATGCCGTAGATGCACACAGCGAGGATGGTGATGAGTGAATGCACAAAGGTGACCCAGTAAGTGAAGAAAGGCCTGGATGGAGGGAAAGGGAAAAGATCAGAGGCAGAAACCCAGGCATACTACATCTACTCACAGAACACAGGAGAAAAGCTGCTGGTTTTCCCCAGGGACTTCGGCAGAATCTGGGGTACAGGGCCAGGATCACCTAGGGACGCACAAGACTGGAGGCAATGACCTAAGGTCTTGCTGGCTTGTTTACTCTGACTCCCCCATTACACTGGGCAAGCCACCCTTTCCCAAGAAAGCATCCATGAGAACACATAAGCCTGATGCCAAAGTGTGCTGTGTGTCTGAAATAATGACTTCAGTGGAGTCACCATCCCTGGAGGTGTTCAAAAAATGGTTAGACGTGGCACTCTGGGATATGGTTTAGTATGCATGGTAGTATTGGGTTGATGGTTGGACTGATGATCTCAGAGATCCTTTACAACCTTAATGATTCCTAGTTTTTACTTTCATTAAAAAATAATCCAGCCACCAAGCCAGGAAACATGAAATTATCACTCTACCCTTAATTGGTTTAGTGGTGGACTTGGTACTGTTAGGCTAATGGTTGGACTGGATGATCTTAAAGGTCTTTTCCAACCTAAACGATTCTATGATTCTATGATCAGAGGCAGGGATACCTGAGCCTTCCTGTTCATCACAGGACAGTGGTGGTGGGGCAGAGATCTGCAGTCCCTCCAGGTAGCAGAGATACAGACACCCAAAGCAACGTGAGGAGCAGGGTGAGCTCCCAGTGCACACTGATGCTAACATGCTGCTGTCTGCTGCAGTTTGCACTGTACTTCAGGGATACAGACTGCGGGGTCTTAGCAGCAGGTTTCACCCAACAACCGCGAGGCAGTGACCTGAGTCACCAAGGGGCAACAGCAATCACTCACTCACTAGTTTTGTTGGGACCCCTTCTGTGACTGCAGCTCTCACCTGTGATCATCCATGTCCTCAATCTGCCGCTTGACATAGCTGTCGATGCGCTTGCGGTATGTACGGTTTGTCAGCTTCCCCACCATTCCCAGGCCATATGGCCTCTTCTCCTTGGCAAAGAGCTTCCTGACAGGGACAGCGATGCGCTGGCCCCTCTTCTGTGGGCTGACACTCACCACCTCCTGCCGCAAGCGGACCTTGGGCTGTGCCAGGGCCCCATCCTTTTGCTTCCTCCAGCCTCGCTCCAGTGGGCTGAAATAAAAAAGCAGGACAGCAATGTTTTCCCTCTCCATGGCACAGCAATGGGGACCAGCCCTTCCCTAGTCTTTGGTGGCAGCAGATGCTCTGTCTGTCCCACCACAGCTGGGCTGAGCAGCAGCTGATGGCAGACAAGGTGCCCTGAAGTGGAAGCTGTATTTCAAAGGGTTACACAGTGCCAGTTGATGAAAGCGCAGGACTACATGCAGAGAAGGTGGCACAAGGCAGCTGTGCCAAACTAAGCGCCACTGATGAGAAGCTCTCAAGGCTTTAAAGAAGTGTTTCAGCAACAGGCTAAGATGGGGAGGTTGCAGCTGGCCACATCTGCAGCCTCATGCACATGTATTTCCTCCTCTATTTCATTCTTCTTACTCTGCTCTCTGCTATGAAATAGAAGTGTAGTTTAGCCCAGCAGTGGAAATCCCCACCCTTGAAGCACTTTACTGTGATTGGACTGGCAAGTCAAACCCCCATGCCCACCAAATCAGACAGAGAAGAGCAGGAATCCAAGCAGCTTCGCAGACCAAGAAAGTGACACTGTCACATGCTGCAAGCTGTGCCAGTTACCTCTCACAATTTGTCTTCCATTCACCCCTTTATTTGCACCAATGCATGAATTTTTTGGGAAAACAGTAAAACCAGGCTTCAACAACACAATAAAAATCCCAAGCATCACTGTCTAAAGGAAAGCTTTTTTACCAAAATAGAGTATGTGATGAACATTGCACAAGCTACTGGTGAACAGTACCTGCTTTGTAAGCCTCCACTATATTCAGATGGTTTCATATTTCTTTGCTCTTAAACAGCAGTCTGGAGGTCAGGTCTGCAGCATTCAGACCCTGACCAAAAAAAAAAAAAAAAAAACCCACCCTACCATTTCACCCTTGCTCACCGCCTAGCACTGTAGTAGGCATGCCCCTGACATGCACTCTAGTCTAGTTTACCTCCTCTGGCTTCCTAAATGACCCCCTCTGCACAAAGACAATGGTTGGCAAAAGTGGTCAGAGAAACCAGCTGACAAACTTTTTACTGAAAGATCACCAGAGCATCTTGGAGAGATCATGACGGCTCGGAAGTATGGACAAGCAACAAGATGAGGGAGAATCTGAACCTCTTTAGCCAAAAACACTGCTGTGAAACTTCAGCTATTTTCAATATTGCACCTTACAGAAGATGCATCTTTATAAAGCTGAAAGTCTCAACTTTCCCTTGGGAATTCCTTCTCCAACCGAAAGTGCAGATTCCACTGCAGCCTGCTCTTGCCCCAGGCGTTCAAGTGGTTTCTGTGTTACGGAGGTGCTGTTTCCCAATATTTCCGGTGCTGGGCTATCAGCCTATGCCAAAATAAACACCTGGCCACCTAAAAGGACACCCGACTATGATTCTGATAACACGTTCTCTGAAGCGTGAACGAAATGTATTTTCCTCAATAAATAAAAATATTTAACGAGATCCAAATGGAATCAAGAAGACTGAGACTGTCTCAGAGGAGTGACAACAAACTCCCACCATTTGCTGCTTCCACTTATGTTAAGACTGAGTCAAGTTCTTGGAAACACTTGAAGGTAAAGCACCAACACAGCAAGGTGGGCCGTGAGCAGCAGAACCACAACAAGGACCTCCCTGTCTGCTCAATGTTCACACCCAGCAGAGCTCTCCACTGGGGAGAGCTGCCAGCTAAGCTAGAGCTGACTCAGAAACGACCCAGAGCAATTACTCAGTACCAGTTACTCAGGTGGAAAAAATCTAGGCATACAATACAGTACCACCCACATATTTGTAGGGCTCTCAGCATCAGTGCCACACCTTTCTCTCGTTTTGAATGAGGAATGTAGCCCAGCAATGCTTCACACCACTCCTTGGAGCGAGACAACAGTTCCTGGTGACTGTGGCAATGGCAACAGCCTTCTCATCTTTGTTCCATTCTCCATAGCTGAAGGCCGGGCCCCCAGCATCCTCACCGCTGATTTAAAGTCTCTTTCCTCAAAGCATGATACAGCCTCTGAAGCACATCATGTGAGGCTGGAAGTTGCTGGAGAGACTGCAGAGGTGGCCTTAGAGTCACCTTGCACATGCATGGGAAGCTGGGGCAGGAGGTCTTAAGCTGGGTTTAAAGAACACCCGTCTGCTCTTTGAGCTCTGCACCAAGCACCCACAGCACTGGCTTCCTCCATGCAGGAGGTCCCACTCTGAATGGGTTGGCCACCCCATATTAGCCTCTGGCAGCTTCCAGGGAGATACTCACAGTAGCAAGTGGCTTCTTTCAAGCTCATTTTTGTCCAAGGCACCTCCTGTGAGATCTGTCTGATCCAGAGGTTTCACCTCAGCATCTTTGATTGCAGCTTCTGATGGCGACTCAAATACTTCATCTGGATAAGTAGAGAGCTCCTCATGAAGGACTCCTTCCTGGGCAGAGAAACAGAAGTCCCATCAGAAGAAGCCAGCATCACATTTGAGATACCAGCCCTGGCAGAAAGCAGTGCTGCTCTCTGCAACACACAGTCCTGCCAGACCTAGGGTTTTGCACTGCCTCTGGGGCCAATACCATGCCAGAGCCCTGCCCCTCACCCGAGCAAAGAAAGAAGTGTCGAGCTCATCTGGAAAATCCACCGTGTCCTCCTCCAGGAAACTTGCTGGGGTGAAGCTGCGCCGCTGAGCTCTCCTCAGGGTGCTGTCCTTCACAGAGCGCCCCTGTAGCCAGAGAAAGTGGCATCGAGTCACTGCCAGAAATCTGAACCCCAGGCACATGCCAGGCCACCCCAGCCAGCGCACAGGAAGCCCAAGTGCTGAGCTGGTTCACACTTGTGTGTGGAATGCAGCAGACCTGCTGATGCGTGACACCCTCCTGGTGGGACTCACAGGTTACCCCACTCCTCAGTCCACAGTGCCCATCTCCCACACAGGTGAGGCTTACAACATGCTCCTCCACCACATATTGTACAATGTCTCTGACCAAACCACAGTGATGGGTGGTACTGGACACAGCAAAAAGGTCACTGGGCCCAGGAAAGCAGACACATGGCAGGATGAAGAGACTTGCATAGTAAGAGCCTCAGGTACTTCTGCTCTTCCTTGACTGCGGACCAGGTGCAGATGGACCACCCAGAGGTCCAGGCAGGCTGCGCTGGACCTGCTGGAACACTCCGAGGCTGCTGGCTGTAGGAATCAAAGCTCCCAGGCCAATAAAGGGAAAGCAAGACCTGTACCAAAATCTAGCCATCATCCCTGCTTCTTGCAAATCCTGCCTCCTAGACACATGGCTGAAACAGAACAGGAGATGGCTTGGTTTCTTCCCCTCCACCACTGCTCTCTCCATCCTCTCTGCTCAGCAGCTCCTTCCCTCTCACCTTTCTCCCAGGACAGAGTCCCATCCTGCCACCAGACTGGTCTCTGCCCTCCCAGACAGTACCTTCACCAAAGCTGCAGCTGCTCGGAAACTCATTTTGGCAACAGACTCCCGTTTCCGCCGTCGTGGGAGGCGATTGAACCCTGAGCGTGAGCTGGTGAAGGAGCAGAGCGACGTGGCGCCTGGCGTGATCGGTGTGTGTGGGATGCTGCAGCCATCGTTGTCGTCAGCCATACGGAAAGCTCGGCCACGGGCCAAGGGGTCTATGATCTGCCAAAGGAAGAAGTCCATCAGTCCATTCACCCCCAAACCCTCCTCCCTCCAAACAATCTTGAGACCGTAACAGTGGCCTGGCTCCTGGGATTGACCAAGAACCAGGCTGGATGGACCAACAAGCAATTCTACATTAGGGAGATAGGGAATAACCTGTTGCAAGCTACACCCTAGTTGTAAGCCTCAAACCTTAGTCCTCAAACCTCTCCCTCTGTCCTTCTTTTTTATTTTATTTTATTTTGTTGGTATTGACTATTTTCACCCAGAATGTTCCTGATGTTCACAGGAGACCCCAAACCTCCTTCAGCCCTTCCTAGGCTCTTGGTTTCATTCATCTCCTGTGCCAGTGAGCTCTATGGTCAGGGAATGTGCTGTCTGAACAGGAGTTTGAGAAATCCCTGAACACAGCCATGCTCTTTCTTCAGCTAGTTTCCTTTCTGATACTGGACAGCCCAGGACTTAAACAGTATCCTGTTGAAGTTTAACTGTATATTTACATCTGCTTCCATTAATTAAGTTATAACAGCTGGAAAAAGCAGGCAAGCTTCCGGGAGCTGCAAGCCCTTCTTTGGGACTCTTCAGGCCAAAGCTCTCACTTCTTCCAAATATACGAATCAACCTAATGAAAATATTGCCTTCAGCTACAAACCTTGCCTCTGTCCTTACATCATCACAGCTGCGGTTTCCCTAAGATTTCTATGCTTTATCCTAACGTTTTACAAGCTTTTTTTAATCCACAGTTGCACACTCAACAGGAAGCTTTATGGGCTTTTTTTTTTTACACCTACTGATACCATGTTCTGATTTAATGTAGCCCACAAAGAGCCCAGCAATATTTCTGAGTCTTCTGTGACCAAAGACTAACTGCCAGACACTTCAGCTAGTAAGAAAACAGGAAAGAGCACAACAAGGTGAAACTTGATTGAAAGATGCACAATATTCTCCTGTGCTTCAGTGATGCAGCCAGGCTTCAGGTCACAGACTAACCTGCTTTGGAAGGAATTTGTTTCCCCACTTGCCCAGGTTGCAGTGGTGCTCACTAATGCACAGTAATCAACCGCATCGGTTACTATCACTGGGATATTGTGGGTTAGTTCTGAAGTGCTGGTAACTGGATGTGTTTGGCTGGGTCTTGTCCCCTGGGGTCACACCTGAAGGTAGCAAATAGGGGGCTATCAGATGCCCTTTGCAGGCACTCAGAACCATTTCTGAGGACCTGTGAGCAGAGCTGTAGTACCGCTGATGCAAGAAACACTTTTCAAAGTCCTAAAACATAACCAGTTTTCTATGAGGACAGTAGCTGTGCTACTGCCTGCATTCTGCTTGGGACAAGGATCCACTAGGCCAGTGTCCTGAGTGGTACCAGGCCTGTTACTGTACATTTGGGTCCAGGATACTGGCCACTCTGTGTACAACAGAATTTTGTCCTTGCAAAATGGCAGCAGAAGCCCGAGCTGAGAGCTCCTGGACATGCTGCACTAATCTAATCACCACCATAGTAACAACATGACAAACACAGCTCTGAGCCTATCACCGAAACAGCTGAAGGATTTCAGCCAACGAGACCAGAGAGAGGCTGCTGAAGGAGGGAGTCTGCTAAACTGTATCTGAGACTTGGGAAGTGTCTGAGCATGGAGCTCAGACATGTTCAGGCAGAACTAAGCCCACAGACAGGTCACAGCTGCCCAAGTGGTAAAGACACTGTGCAGAAAACTCACGATGGCCTTGACTCTGTCCCAGGTTACTCACCTTTTGCATGCCCAGCTGGCAGGGTCCGACATACAGTGGAGGAGGAGTCTCTGTGCTTGTTAGAGAAATATTGTCCTGACTGGGCAAGTCCATTTCCCGGATGACCTGAGGTTTCAGCTTCCCATACCGCAGGCTGCAGTGGCGAAGGCTCTTTCTCTGCCATTTCTGAGTAGCATCACTGTCTTTGCTCACCCCAAACCAGTCCGCTGTGCCTCTGAAAGATGCCAGCATGTAAGTGCAAAGAAGCATTATGTTTGCTTGGACTACGCACATGAGAAGACAAAACCCCTGGTGGTCACTTCCAGCCCACCCCAATTGAAAGACAGGCAGAACTCTTCCCCACAAGCATCTCGCAGCCTGTCCTCAGCTGGTCTTAGCAACCTGACAGATGCTGGCCAGAAATGTTCAACCATCAACAGCATTCTGCCTCTTAACACAGAAGAAAAATGACAGGAGAGATTCACTATGTGTAAAGGACAGTTTGTTCTGAGTTTTTCTAAAAAGAAAGAAAAAGAGAGGGAACAAAACTTCAGAAAATAATTTGGTGAAAAGGGTTTTTTTCTTTAAAAAACCATCTACTGAAAACACTTACCATCTTCAGGCCAGCTCTAGGTCCCCATTGTGGGATTGTACCATTTTATGGCTCTGTAGCTCCTCCCAAAAGCCACCACAATTCACTGTTCTCTCCCAGCCTCCCCCCACACTCCCAGGATGTCCCTACCTTCTCCATCTCACACTCATGCAGGATTTTTGTCCTCCTCAAAGGTAACATTAATGGCAGATGTTTGCTGCAGCCCTGATCTCTGCTAAGGCAGACACACACAGTTCTAAGCTGTAGGAGCTCCTATTTGCAGAAGTGGGAGCACAAGGTTGCAGCCATGAGGCAGGTTTGCTGCCAAGTGGCTGGTGTCACAGAACAGCAGTTGACCAGAAGCAAAATCCCAAGGAAGGCCCAGAGGCATCAGGATAAGTCAGACTAACAACCTACTTCAAATACTGCAGGACAGCTGGTACCCTAAACCTACAAAGATCATTGCAGCCTGCCAAGCCTTTCCCACTGTGGTTAATCCTTCCTCAGAAGATGACAAGCTATGTCAGCCTACAGCTGTCTGGCCCAGGTGTTGAAACCTGAAAGTCTTTCCAATCCAAACCCAAAACCCTGGCTTCAGACCCCCTGCTCAGGGGCAGGATTTCCAGCTGCTGAGAAGCAAGACCTCACAGATCACAAAGGGAGTATTAAAACATACACTGGAGTAAAGGCTGGGTTAAATCTAGAATTAGGTCACACAGGGGAATTGAGTCAGTGCACTGGAGACAGGAAACTAGTCCTGTGTTTTGCACCCTACCAAGCAAAAATACCATCAACCAACAGGTGAAGGTGTCCTGTGTCCTGCCACCATGTAGAGATGTGGATTTGAAACCCACAGCCTTTCCAGCTAAAACCTCCAGATGCAAACCACTATGCATTGCCCTTGGCCTTCCCCACTCTCCCAACGATCCAGAACAGACCCTGCAGCAGGCGTGAGGTCACTTGCTAGATCTCACCTGACCTCACTGACCCAAATGTCTCCAAATGCCTCCAGCAAGTCAACAGGGGCCAGACCTCAGACACGGGACTATGTGCATGTCTCAGAGCACTGCTCTGCTCCCACAGACCCACATCTCATCGGAGCAACCTTCATTTCCATTCAGAGCGGAAGGGCCTAGGGTCAGTATCTGGCCTGACAGACCCAAACCAAGCCTATAGCACAGAGGTAATGCTCTGGCTGTGCAGATGCACAGGCACAAAGCATGCCACAAAACAGTCTTACAACTCAGAGGGCTTCTCATAGACTGCCATAACCAATATTTCAACATTAAGGTGACCTTGGGCAACAAGCCCGTACACGGGGCCACTCCTCAAAGGGAGAGGACTGAGGGTCATTCATACCCATATGAGCCTGCTGATGAATGGCCCATTACGCCAACAGCAGCGCCTCAGAGCCCTCTGAAACTGTGCTCCCGCTAGCCTGGAAGGACAAGCACCACTACAGCTGTTCTGCACTGTGAGGGCCACTCCTGAACTGCGAGACCACTAGTGGTCCAGGGCCAGGGTAAAGAGCGGTTCCACTCTCTGAGCACAGCCAAGATAGTCCAAGAGAGCTGACTACAGAGTTTAGCGTATCTGGAGCACCCTGGGAAGATGCTGAACACCCCTGTCCAGCTGGGGAGCCCCATCACATCCTACAGACTCCCTGGAGCACTGTAACAAGCAACAAACCAACATCAGAGGTCAGCTCTCGCTCTTCTGTCACGTTGAGCTAACCAGCCCTGAAAGCCCAAGACCAAATGCAAACAGTCACCAAAGGTGGACGCAGTGCCAGAGTGGCATCTGGCCAAGGGTAGCAGTGAGGAAGGTAGGACAGGAATGGACTCCTGGGCATCAGGTCCAGTCCCTGCCAGGAACAAAGTCACATTGTCTACCTGATTTAAAAGTTTACTGAGCTCCAGCCTCGGGGGTGGTGGTCAATGGGCCATTGTGCCCTGGACTCCCAGAGTGGCTCATCTCCTTGGTGCTAAGTAAACAAAGACCTCCACCTCAAAAAGAAGACAGTCACGTTTGGATTAGAAAATGCCATGATGTCAACAGGGAAAGAATGGATGTTCTATTTCATTCACCAGCTTCTGAACCCCATCTGGACCAACACAACTAGCATCTGTTCAGTGCTGCTTCCTCTCCTTCCTCTTCTGCCCCAAGGAGGCTTTGGGGCCAACATATGCATACACCACATGTTGCATTGATGCTAGCAAAGGCAGGCTGCGCTGTGGCTGCCCTGGGGAGATATTCCAGCTACAGTGAACACCAGGAGGTTGATAGCTTGTTAGGAAAGGCAGGAGAGAGTGAGGCTGGCGGGTGGATAGCTTGTTAGTCCATGCTACTTATTGACAGCTGCCTATATATTTAGTAGGAGTGACGATTGTTTTTTGTTAGAAGCACACATGAACTTTCTCACTCCTGCCTGTTTGTAGGCCTCCTGGCCAGCCCTGGAAAGGCAACGTGATCCCAGCAACAGCCAGAATCTGTGCAGTTCACAACAGCCCTTGCACACACATGCAGGGGTAAGTTTCACACTCAGTGCTACCAGTACCTGAAAAACGATCGGGGCAGGGACTGCCGCTTTCTCAGGGAACTCCTGCCCACCCGGTGCCCATGAACAGGCAGGGTCTGACTCCTTTGAAACCGTACCTGTCTGCTGCAAAGAAAAGAGAGCTGAAGGGAAGGAGCCTGCAGGGCTGTGGAGGGGAGCAGGACCTGCATCCAACAGCTCCCCGTCTCCTTCCATAGCCCCATCGGCAGCAGTTGTGCCACACTGCACATGACAGCGGCCTCCAGCTGAGAGCATGGCCTAAGAGAAACAACCAAACTCAAGCCACACAACACCATCTTTGAGCCCAGGAGGTTGCTGAATCCTTTTGGTGCATCTGCACCTCTGACGTATGTCTCCCATTGCTCTTGAAGATACCAGGGATACTGCAATCCCCCTCAACCCCCAGACCTCTGTGATCTGCCACCTTTTGCCCAGATGCCCAGCTACAGATCCCACTGGCTGGCTTTGGACATCAGAGTGTGAAACCATGGAGATGTCAGCAGGCCAAGATACGATCTGCTTAGATACAGGTGTCTGATGCCACTGGAAGTGCCCTGGGCCCATTCTGGTTGACCCTGGCAGGATCCTGCCTGGTGCACAAGTCTATCTGTGCCATAGCTGCTGCCTTGCATGGACATCTCGGACACCCCAGGAGACTGGAGGTGGTGTTAGATGCCTATACTCAGGCACATGAATCACTCCCATGTCATGTTCTAGACCACACAGGCTTGACCTCAGGCTCACACTTGATCTGTATCCTCCAAGCCCCAGGGAACAGGACAGTGTGGAGTCCTGCTGCCAGAACAGTTTCACTTTCTGTGCATCCTGGGGACTGTGTTAAGCAGAAAACCTGGCAGTCAGCCTCCCTGGACTCACAAAACAAATCCCCAAGACACCTTTATGGTTGCATGGTCTGCAATTCTCCATTGCATCCCTAGCTCTGCTAAATGGAGCACTGGTTTTTAGACCTTTCCTTGGTACTCTCCAGTTCTGTGCCCTTGTTTCTGATCCACTTATTTCATGCTTTTATTGCTAGTGTCATGTCATGTGTGCACCTCCTGCAGTTCTGCCCCTTGGAAAGTTCTTCCCACTGCTGCACCTGCTCTCCTAGCGACATCCCACAGTGCTCTGTAGAAGTCACCCACAAGCTGTGAGTCTTGGCCACCTCCTGTGCTGCACAACAGCCTGCGTGAGACAACTCAGTACTGCAAAATAGCACTGAACCCCCCACATACATACTCTGAGCAGGACACTCCCAGGACTTCCAAAACCATTTGCGCACCACTGGACCACTCCCTGTAGGACCGCATGTACTCCCAGAGTACAAAATGCCTACACACACCATTAAGCACAGGCATGGACACGGCCACAAACTTGAGCCCCAGCACTTCCATTACAGCCTGCGCAGGCAAGAGGAAGACATGTTACAGGGGCTGTTGGTGCAAGAGCCACACGTGTCTGCCCACTGCCCCAATGCTAGGCAGGACATTAGCATCTCCCTCAGTGTGTGGGAGCTTCACCACCACTGTCCAGCACTCCTTCCTTGCTCACTGTAGCTCCATGTGCCTTGTCTGTCTTATAATGTAGTAGCACTGGGGGCAAATTTGTTCCCCCACCACCAAAGCGGTTCACAGTTCCCCAACCTCTCCACCCTACACACAAGCTGCATGTTGCAAGGACCTCTGGGGGAGAAGGTTACCCTGGCCCTCCTGCGCAATGCTTCTTGTCAGGGTCTCCGCAGCACCCTCCCAGGATATCCCCTCATCCTTGACATGCTCTTGCCTAATTGTCCTGGCAAGGAGCAGGACAAGGGCCTGGAGGTGAGGGAAAAGGCAGTCTACGTGTGCAAGGACAGCCTCAGGCAGGCCCAGAAGCTGCCCACAGCCCTGAAAAGAGCAGACACTGCTTCATGGCTCAGCCCTCCCAACCTTGCAAGAAGCAGGATCACAGAGAGCTGCTGCAGGAGAGCTTCACCACCAAGGCAGCTGGGGAACTTCTGAGGCAAAGGAAAACAGCGTGTGGGAGGTCAGTCTCTCCCATAGCTGGAAAGTTGCTCCTTTGTGAGTGGGCGAAGCCTGGCTGGCTGAAAGTGCCCCTGACCTGTGGAGCTCCAGGGATGCTCCCACAATCCAGGCAGGCCTGACACACTGCCAGGGATACAAGCCAGGCATCTCAGGAGAGCAGCTGGGAGAGCCACTCCCTTTGAACAAACTGAGATAAGCCTTTGCCACAGGGAGGGAAGGAGCATCCAGCTGTGTGGCTCTGTCTCAGAGACCCCTGGGTCATGGGGACAAATGACAACCCTCTGTGCAGGTGTGGGGGACAGGACTGGAGCAGCTTCTCCCTACTCTCCATCACCACCCATAGCCATCCCAAGGACCTGCCAATGAGTTAGTGCTAGGAGCCAGGCTGCCGAGAGCCCTGGACTGCTCCGGATGGGCTTCTGCCTCCCCCAGCAATATGCTCTCAGACACTGCACCAAAGCAAGCCCAGCACACCGTATCATACAGTCTCAGCTAAACATCAGGGCCTGAGGCATCCTGTTAGTCAGATACAGCCAGATCCCTGGGGCATGAGGGCAGTCAAAACTTGTCTCTAAGTGGCAAGAACCATTCATTGTCCCAATTACCACAACCTTCCTCCCAGGACTTGTCTCCTCACTTACTGAAGACAAGCTATATAGCACCTCTGAGTTTATATACTGGGGACCTATCTGCACCCATCCTCTTCCGCAACCTCACAACAGATAACAAGAGAGACAACCTAATCCTGCTGTGACAGCGTGCCACTTAAGTGCCAGGCAATGGGAAAAGCAGAGGACCATAAATCCACAAATAAAGGATGGCAATGAAGGGCAGAATCAACTAAAGCAGCCTCCGTGAACTCAGTGTCTCACCTCTTGATGGTCTGGGTGATTGAGGTCTGTCGTTGTAGCACCGGTCTCCTCACTTCATTAGGCAGGGAGGGCACACGGGTGTTGTCGGCAGGCATGCTCACGCTTCGCAGAAAGGCCTGACGTCTCGTTGGCTGTGAAGAAAAGCAGGAGGGGAATCAGTGTTCTCAGAATGATGCTCTACAAGGCCAGTCAGGTTGTGAAACATCTAGTTAGCAATTCAACAGCCACCCAACACCCCAACTACAAGCTGGGTGCATGCAGTTGGGCAGCAAAATCAGGCTAACAATGACTGTGTT
Organism: Pelecanus crispus; assembly: GCF_030463565.1. Taxonomy (NCBI): domain Eukaryota; kingdom Metazoa; phylum Chordata; class Aves; order Pelecaniformes; family Pelecanidae; genus Pelecanus; species Pelecanus crispus. The sequence continues at coordinate 17,023,109 of NC_134653.1, forward strand.
CATGTTAGCCAGGAATGGCTCTGCAGAACAGAACAGTTAGCATCAAGGACACAGCATCTGCGTGTTGCGGTGGGTCTCAGTTCAGGCTGGCTCTAGCCTGGCCCATGGACTGATGTCCATTTGTAGATGGGGCGTATTACATGAGCTCCTGCAACATAGCCTCCCGGCTTTTTTCTAGCCAGAAAAAAACCCAGATCACACACTCCTAGACCAATCCAGAAGGTGAAGAGAAGCACGGTAAGTGAGATTTGCTTCACAAGTGACTCTGGATCTGCACTAAAAGCCTGAAAGAGCTGTGGGTGGGTCTGTGCTGTAGCTGCTGCCTGGTGCAGGCTAAGCAAGCTGGGAAAGCCACATCAGCTTTGTTTATAACCTAATTGTCTGGACACACTCAGGTCTGAAAGCTCCTGGCATGTCTTGGCTGAATGTCACCTACCAAATATGACACAAGTCGCCAGACTGTTCTCAGCTCATACAACTGCCTCCTCAGGGCTGCTCTGGATTAATGTTTCATCAGCTTGGCAGAGACACCATCTACCATTTGTAAAATGCAGGCTGCGCAGATTGTCCCTCTGGCAAGTGAAGCTCTGATCAACTGTTTCTCTGGTCAGACACTGTCTCTGCCTCAAGACTACTTGCTACTCCAGCCCCTCTAGCCCAGAAAGCTAATAATTTCCACTAATCTTAATGGTTTTGTTATGTTTTATGTGAAAACCAATGCATAGATACTCAGATTATAAACCAAAGGAGCCCATTATGCACTCTTATCCTGACAGCCTGTACTGAGCATACTGGACCTCCAGAGAACATCACCTCTGCCAGCTTCCATCATAACTACAGTGTCTCTCCAGAAGGTGACCAGCTGGATTTAGAGATTTCAGGTATGAGAACATCCATCAAAGCCTTAAATAAGTGATTCAAAAGGTTTCAACCTGCACTGTTACCCTCCATTCCACTTCTAATCCCTGCAGACTGAACCCTGATCACTTTCCTTCTAAAGGAAAGCCAGGATCATGATTTATCTGCCAGAAGCTGCCACATAACTGAAGTGCATTTCAGTCCCTGGATCAAGGAATGGCAAAGAGGTCAGTCCTTGCTATTCCAAGCACAATGTAAGTTCCCTTTTAAGACAAGCTTGTCCTCAACTCCCCTTCAGGAAAGCTGTATAACCCTCCATTTCTCTGATGGCTAAACCGTTCTTTCACATAAGCAACTGAACCAAGGCACTGCATCCCACCCATGGAGCTGGGCTGTAAGAACCCTCCAGCTCTACCTTTGGTGCAGGTAGTCTCTGTTCCTGCAGTAAGGTCACACGAGCAGCCAGCAGTCATCCTACCCAGGTCTCACCCGTACATGAGAGTTTTTGCCACCTTGTAGCAGAAATTCCTGTTAGTCTTCCTACTCCCAGCACAAATACAGATGTTTTATGCTCACACTTTGCACAATTCCTATTAACCTATCACCCCATCTCTACTTCGCCACTCTTCAACATTACTTATTTCTCATCCCACATGATTTTCATATGTTCCTCATGCTGGTAACAGCTTTGTGTTGCCAGTAACTGTTCTTTCTCTGCTGTTACTGATGAGAGCCTGTCATTACCTTGGCTATTCATCAGTCAGATTCACTCCCTGCTCAGTTCAGCATGAGCTCCAGCACTTCCAGGGCCTCATATTTCTCTAGGAGCCCTTCACTCCTCTAGTCCCCTTAAGAAATGCCTGTTTGAATACCTCACTCTCATATCCCCCAGCCAGCACACTTTTCATGATCCCCACATCCAAACAGTCACATCCACTGATCTGAGCATATCAGCAACCTACCCTCATCCCTCCCACATCTCCTTCAAGGGGGAGTTAATTACTGATCATAAATTTACCCAATGGCTCTGCCCCTTCTCACGTGGCCTTGTGACCTGCCATCACACACTGCCTTTCTCTCAGCCAGGACTGCTGAGACCACAGGCACAGGCATGCTCTTAGTGCAATGGGGCTCTGCACACCCCCTCCACGGCTCCACAGACCCTCCCTCCTGCCCCCAACCTCTGTACCTGCACAGGCTGGGGTTCTTCTGGCACCGACATGGGCACCGGCACCGGGATGTCCAGTTTTAACCATGGTGGCTTCTTGCGCTGTAAACTGCTCGTGCTGTCGTGTCGTGCCTCCGACATCGTCCCACGTTTGTCCTCAGGCCTAAGAGAGGGGAGAAATCATGGTCAGGAGGGGGCCAGGCTCATCCCTGACACGGTATGTGCCAGCAGGGCCGAGCAGAGCACCCTCCTCCAGGCTGTGGCTGATGGGACCCAAGCCCCACGTTGGATGACTTCCCAAACTCCTCGTGAGGGTTCAGGCTTGTGTCTGCACTAGTCAGCCAGGACCAGACACTTGGAGGACATGGCACATTTCTAAGGCGCACAGGACCTCGAGCCAGATGCCAAGAGACCGCAGTCACAAGTCTGAGAGCCACCTCCCATTAAGATTTTTGCTGAGACTACTGTGAGATCCAGATTCCTTAAGAACCAGCCATGAATTAAATATTAATGAGATCTGGATCCAGTCCAACCAGCTAATTAACTGCAGTACCAAAAGCCACTGACCTCCCTCTAAAAACAGCTTGTGACTCACACAGGCACCCTTGCCCACCCAAAGCCAAGCACCACGCTTTCCTACCTAACTACTACTTAGCAATTAGCAAGTGGACATTTCTCATTGCTGGTTCTAATCTCTTTTAAATGTAGTCATTTTCTAGAAACATGACATAGTGCACAGAGTAACACAAGTACAGCATGAACATTAGAGAACTGGCACTAATCCTGAACTAAGAGTCGTTTTCACACAGAAATAATAATGATATGGTATGTAAATAAAAAATGCTGTATTACCAAAACACCAAAGTAACCAGAGTGACTCGCTGTCATCTGGCGCACTCTACCATACTGCAAGTATCTCCTCCTATTTAGGCTGCACACAGTGGGACAGGGACCATGCAACTCCTTCAGGCTGGCAGAGCACCTGCTTTACTGTGCATGCTCAAAGAAACAATTAAGAAAATAGATTTCATTGGAGGGAGATGAGCTCAGATACCTCCACAGGTACCTTCCAACCTAAGTTATTCTACAAGCCCATACTTCTTCCTCTCCTAGCCCACATGCAAACACAAGCTAGCAGTGGGAAGTATGTGTGCTGAATGGGACAACAGATCCAGTTCCCTCTCAGCTCCCTCCTTGTGTTGTCCTAGGCCAGAGATCCCATAGGGGACAAAAAAAAAAAATCAAGAGTCCCAGCCTCTTCCCCCACCATGGTGGACAGATGGAATAAGCATCCAGTTAACTTAGCAGGCACACATGATTTGAAAGGGAGTAGGAGAAAAGCTCTCTATTTGGATTAAAACTCAGTGCTCTTGCAATGTTAACACAGTCAATTTCTTTTAAATGCACAATGAGTTTAATATGCAAGGATTCTTCCTTGAGAGTGGTCAAGTCCTAGGACAGGACCAGAGGCAGAGGGACCTCCATCCTTGGAGACATTCGGCACTCAACTAAACGAGGCCCTGAGCAGCCTGAATTATCCCTGCCTTGCAAAGCAGCTGAGCCAGACAACCTGCAAAGGTCCCTCCCAACCTAAATTAGGCACTGGTTCTGAAACACGTACTGCCTTTCATAGCATTTCCACCATATTCCCACAGCTTACTGCAGCTGCTCTGGAAAGGGAGCTGCAAACAGTGAAGCTTACCATTGCAAAAGATATACGGCGGGGAGGGAAATAGGTCAACAAAAGGGAGTGGGGGATGATCCGGATTGGGTTAGAAGAGAATCTCTTCTAAAAGGAGCTGAAGACCAGCTGCTAGCTCAGTCACGCAAGCTGGGCTGGCTGCCAGGAGTGCTGCGCTCAGCTGAGCTGGAACGACAGAAAGGGAGGACTCAGCTGTAGGTGGATGAAGGTTGGGTTTCAGCAAATACCACAGGCCCCCAAAAGTCTGGGAATTCATGATCTAGCCTGTACAGACATGCCCTTTGCACATGCACCACGGTCCTGTGTGCACAGACGCAGTGCCGTACATTAGAGACACAATTCCTTCCTTCCCTCCACCCCGACCCGCAAGGGTGACTAAATGCATCTGTTCTAACTTCCTAGAAGATGAGAATAGTGAGAGTATTAGGGGGATCTCCCGCCTGCTCTTGGTAAGGGGAAATCCGTTACAAGACAGCTTTCAGTCTTGCATACAAAATGGGCAAATTTGTCTTCATGGTGAGGTCAGAAAGCAAAGCAGATTTCTCATACCTGAAAAACTTCCTTGGTGCAATGCAAAGAGCTCCAGCAGTTACCCATGAGGACTGCAAACACCAGGTCTTCCTGAGATGCTCTAATCAGAGACCAGCCAAGAGGGACAGAGCCACCACTCTGGCATGACCAAATACAACCTATTTCACACACGCCCCTCATGACACAACTCAAGAGCCTCCTTTCTGTGCCTTCAAGGGCAAATTCAGAGCTTCTGAACTAGCAACTCTTCTTTTTCCAGTACCTCTTCAATGAGCAGACATCACTCAACTTCCTTCCTGCCCACCTACACAGCTGCCTTTGTGAGCAGGTGCTTTGGGTGTAAAGCATACAAACGTGTAAGATTTGCAGCTTTATCAGTGAGGCCAAGCCAGGAAGGCAGCGAATGAATCACAAATGCTGTATTGCACAAAAGCTGCCACAACAACGCTGCACTCCATGAAAGACTTTTCAATTAAGTCTGTTTCAGTCCTCCTTCCTAAATTGCCATGTACAGGGATGTCCACATATCCATCACGCTGGCTTCATTGCAACCCTTGCAGACTGGTGCATGGGGATCTCCAGCAGTGTGCACACACACCACATGCAAAGAAGAGGACAGAGCATGCACACACGTGGGGTCAAGCCCATGGCCTTATGATTATCCTCAAAGTTGACTCAACTTCGCACTTTAGGCAAGAAGATCTCAAGATGAAATTCACATAGCTAACAGAGCAATGGACTGCTTTCTCCCAACTTCAGTTGAAGAGTTTTTAAATAGCAAAGCATCAAAATGCATATATAACAATTGTGTAAGCACACTCAGTATTTAAAAACCAGGTGAGTTTCAAGGGTGACTGCAGAGTACTTAACTCAGGAGCACATTCTTCTACCAGTTTGACCTTTTTTACTTACTAAAATGTTCACTTCCCAATAAAAGAGTGCAATTAAGGCAGAGCTGTTCAACATTCTCAACTACATGTGTGCATTTGGAGTGGCCAAGAACAAACCTTACAATCACATAAGATGAAACTTGCAACACTTGCCCTGGCAGGGCCTGATTCTCTGTACGCTGTGAATACACGGCCACAGCACAGGTCAGCCAACTGCCTCTGACCCACAGCACAAAAGAGACTGGGGTATGGACACAAGAGGCAAGTCTCCAGGAGGTTACTGGTGAGACTGAATGTGGATCCAGCTGTATACATAGACGTGTAGACTATCTATCTGTACATAGAGGTACAGCTATGTAGATAGATGTACAGCTGCATGGTTGAACACAGTCTTTGCAAGGCAGGTAACACCCCTTATGACACCTAGTCCTTACTCAAAGTGCTGCAGTCACTAGTTTCTGTCTCAGCACTGCACTAAAAGCACATGCTGAGTTTCACACTAACCCCTTGATTATTTTCACGGGTTAGTATTTCAGGACACAGTGTCCGTGTATTTGATCATGCCAATGGGCTTTGTTTCAAAGTTGACTGCATTGACACATATTTCATTTGAATGGTCCCATATCCTCACTCCCAATTTATCAGTACTGTCCTAACAAGTGCTTTCAAGAGGTCACTCACAGCAGCAGGATAGGAACATACACAGCACAGCCATGCAAGGTCAGGCCAAGTGACCGTCTAAAGCCAGTATCTCATTTCCAGCAGAGGATGCCTGGCAATGGGTAGAGTACAGGATCACTCGACAGTCCTATATCCCAGGACAGAGTCACGGCATGTGCTATGAATAACTCGGAGGCTTCTTGTGCCAGAGATGTCTTTGCATTTTCTGTATCCATCTCCATATCCACCCAATAATTTTTCTTCCAGAATTTATTCAACTCATTTTTTAATCCAAGCAAACTTTTGGTATTCATAACTGCACGTGACAAAGAGCTCCACAGCTGAAACACATGCTGTGTGACAAGCCATCTTCTTCAGTTTGTCTCCAAACCTGCCATTTCCTGGATTCACTTCATGCCCCATAGTTCTTGGGCTAGAAGAGTGAACAGCTTTTTCCTATCCTCTTTCTCCATGCCAATCCTGACTGTACAGATCTCTTCCATGCCCTTCCTACCATCCTCTCTTCCCACAAACACAGCAGGATCCACATTCAGCTGCTCAGTCCTTGGACAGGAGCTGTTCCAGACCTCTCACCTGTGCTTGCGGTTTGCAGCATCTCCCAAAGTCCAGAAAATGCTCCACCAACCTAGACATCAGCTAAATATCTTCATCCTGGGTAGGTGGAAATGTTCATGCTTTCAAGCTTTTGTGACCTGTCATTGGGGCTTGAAACTCAACTTTTGTAAACCATCAAGATAGAGGTTCCAACAAGTGTCATCAAGAGACAAGTCTCCACTATTACCAAAACCACATAAGACCCATTGGAGACATGGGTAAGGAGACTGTCTGAAGAGACTGGGAAGAGATGGAATAGCCCGATATCTGCCTGGCCTTCTCCTCCCAGTGCTGGCACAGTCCCAGTCCTGGTGCCATCACCTGCATTGCTCAGTCAGCTCAGAAGCTGTTCCTTCAGCATCACAAAACTGAGGAATCCAGAAACATACTCTTCTCCAGCACACAGGCTAAATGCACAGCATTTGCAAATCTAGCTTCTTCCAACTGATCAGCTGCATGTACAACTGTGGTAGCAGCACCAAAATTATTAATAAAGTCAATTTCAATTAAAATAAACAAACAAAAGAAAAATCTTGTATATTGCAGATACTCTGGGAAAGTCATCTGCAAGAGCTCCATGCCCAAGCAAGGTCACAGTACCAGAACGAAAGCCAAATCCGCTGTGCTATGGGTCAGGCTAAGAAAGAGGGAGAGCACATTAAATTCCAAAGTTGGCACATGATCAAGAAAAGCTGTTTAGTGAAATCCACCGACCCAAACAGAGAAGGAAAAGCCTTGTACAGAAGTCTGAGCATGCTCCTAAAACTGACAGGCATCTCAAATACTTTCGGAGATTTGCACAGTCATTTCAAAGACAGACCATCCTTCCATTTGAACAGACAACTGAAACTATTCCGATGTTGACTTTTTTCTTCCAAAATTTCCATTTTACCAGTATTCCCATTTAAAATAAAGCTGTTTTTTCAAAAAAAAAAACATTCCAAATGAAAAAAAAAAAAACCAAACCAAAACAAAAAAACAACTTAATTCAACCCTACCACACAAACATGCATCATCTCCTTTTTCCAACAACATTGCTCCTCTCCAGCACAGCATGCGCATGTTCTTACAGATGCCCCCAGGAGGTAACAGACACTGGGGCTATTCTGCTGCAATCCAATCACCACATCCCATGGGCAGCCTCCAGCTGTTTTCCTCCATTTTTCAAACCCCCCTTGCTGCAACAGCTGTATTTGCAGTGCCTGCTATGCAGAGTCCCAGGCAAGTCCCGTGTACCTGAAGGGGTCTGCCCATGCAGCTATTCTGGTTGAGGCACACCAGCAGGCATCCAGGTAGAGAGACAGCACAGAAACCGGGATCCTAAACGTGTTCTCCAGACAGAGCGAGCCAGGGGAGACAGCAGGCTGCTGGCTGTGCCTCTCTCTCCACGAGGATTTCTGCTGGCACAGCAGGGAAAAGGCAGGAAGTCCAAGGAGAAGAGGAGCAGTGGGGTTTCAGTCTCATGGCTGCCAATAAAACCATCTAGCATGGATCAGACCCAAGAAGTTACAAATAATATCTCAAATACCAGACGTGAGCCAGACCTTTAAAACAAGCCAGATGGAGGGACTGAGGGCAGGCAGGGACAGGGAAGGTGGAACAGGCCTGTGACCCTGCACTCCTGGGGAAAGCTGTCGAAGGCGCAGCAACACCCAGGCTTCAGCCGAGACCACCACCACCATGTCCCACACTAAGAAACTACCTTGGAAATGAAACAAGGCCATCAGCACTGCCCTGGCAGCGGCCCTGAGCAGGGCTCTCTCCTGCTTTCCTGACCCTCGCTGCCGAGCTCAGGGGAGATGCCGTAAGGCTTTGCAGACCCACAGGCTGCCAAGCAGAAGCTGGAGTCTGAGCAATCCAGGCACCTCTGAGCACAAGTCTGGCAGCAAGCTAGGCAGACATGCTGCCCTTTCAGCCCTGCACAGCAGGGAGCTGGCAGGACTACTCTTCCCACACATTACCCACTGCCCCTCTCACTGTCCTCTGCCATGCACAAGCTCTGCTTAAGTGCCGCTGGAGACTGATGCTGCTTACAACAACCCACACCAAATCGCACCGGCAACAGTTCCCCAAGGCCCTGCCTTCCGCTTACAAGCAAACCAACCTGACAGCTAGCTGCTGCCCAAAGAGCAGTCTTGCCTTACTCCAGTGAGCCGCTTCAAGGTGTTTTACCAGCACAAAACTAACCCTAGTAAATTATTTCCTGTTGATCTGGCACCCTGAAGAGGCTCAGACAATTTCAGATAAGCTCTGCACAACCTGAGAGAGGAAGGGTAGGACCAGCCTATTCAGTGATAGCTCAGCATGACAGCAGCTTAGCCCAAACACCAAACTACAGCCTGGGCCTTTGTCCCCTGCCTATGTGAAACAGCACTCCTCCATCCCCAGCCTAGCAGATCAGCACTTGAAAGACTGCATTTGCCCCCACCAACACGCATGCAGCACACTAAGTCCCTGCACTTTCCTCTGGAGAGGGACCAGACAGGAGGACTGGGGAATAGCCAACCTCTTATTAAAAGACACAGCTTTCCTGCAGGACAGTGTGGCACATTGGAAAGGCCTGTCCCTAGTCCCTACCCAAACTGTCTTTTAAACTTTAAGTAGAACATGGAAGAAATGGATCTGGGGTAGCAAAAGCCTTTGCGTGGGCTCTGATGGAACAGAGGCCTTCGCCTTGTAGAGACTGAATTAAAAGGCACACAATCTTCCTCCTGAGAGTCTTCTTTTCAACCAGTGCTCTAGAAAGAGCTAGAACAGGAGCTACACACTTGAGCAGGTGGCCATAAAACCAGCATGCAAGCAGATCACGGAAAAGCAGCATGCAAGCACCACCACAGAGCTGCGCCAGCAGGAACCCACCAAGGTGGGGTGAATGCTACGGGGGAGGACTTTCACTTCTGCGGCTACCTAAGCAACGAAGGCAGCGCTGAGGGATGTCACCATGAACCACTTAATTTAATTAGCTGAGAAATACCAGTGGAAATTTCCTGGCTTGGAAGAGGCCAGTCAGACCCCTAGACAGGAAATGGGAAGCTACATTAGAAAAAAACCAAGGGTTTGGATTTCATGCAAAGCCTTGTAGAATGATACTAGTATGCAAGAGGCACACCGAGAGTGCAAACCTTCAACCAGGACCCACTGAACTTGGAGAAGGCTCAGCTATATACAGAGCCAGAGGGTTTTAAATATAGGTAATCTGCCAGTATGAATGAAGTCTGCCAGTATGAATGAAGTCTGAATGTATGTGATCCAATCCCATGATCAGGAAAGCAGATCTGATGTCCCTTTGAGCAACTGATTTTCTTGATTTTCAGAAAAAGATGCGGGTCGTGATGGAAATCAACCATAAATGAGCTCCTACTGAAATGCCAGCATTAAAAGCTTTCAAAGTGGCTTCACATGGGACCTGAAGGATATCCAGGTCTAGTGCCCTAATACAGAAGAGAGAGATAAAAACAGGGAGCTCAAAAAACCGTTTCTGATTCCTGTTAGTCCCCAGATCTGTAGTTGAACTTCTCCAAATACAGGTTAGAAGATGACCTCCAACTGCAACCTGCAAACACTCACACAGGCAGCAGACTCTGATCTTCAAGGTCCTTTTGTTGCAGCAGACAAAAGGCAGAATAGTAACAAGAACACAGAAACCAATGCTCAAAATTCAAGCTAAAGACGTCTAGGCCAGTTGAAAGAGATGCAAGCCAATGGAAGCAGCAGTGCCCCGAGCCCTCTGTGTTGCCCCCCTTCTCGAGCTGGCACGAGCATCCCCACAGCTGTTGGGTGATCCATGCTGGGAACCGACCCACATTAGCTCAGCAAAGAAAACGGTTTGTTCCAGCCCAAGCTTCTTCCCTGCTCCAAGTCACCACATGGCTCCACAAACACTTGTGCCAGCAGAAGGAAAGGGGAAGAAGCAGGAACAGAAAGAGCAGCTGGAGCCAGATCACTGGACTGCTTCTCAAGGCAGCGCAGTTTAAAGCAATTGTGAAAACACAGCCAAAAACTCACACTTGTAGCACTGTGGGAAGCTAACAATTATCACAAGGGAGGTGGTGGGTTCTGCATCTCTTGAGGCTTAAATAATCTTCTGAGAAGTGCCCTTAGTGCAGGTGTTGAGTGCAGCAGGAGTAAAATACTACTATATCACCAGAGGCAGAGTGAATTTTTGGTGGAGTCATTAGATGGGAAAACATCCAAACCATCCACAGATTTCTCTAGAGCTGATGGCCAAGCCTCACACATGGGCAGCTTCCATAGAAGGGTTCCCAAGGGATGAGTTTCCCCTGCTCACCTATGGCCTGTGGCACCACAAAGCAACTAGGTGGCAGGGAGCCAAGTACAGCAGACTGCGCAGAGGGGCTGCCTTTTCCACCTCCCAAGCACGTGTGACCCAGATGACAGAAGCAGGTTCACAGCACTAGCCAGCATGCCTGCACCCCAGAGCCCACGCTGGGCTCAGGCAATGAGCAATCAGCATCCAACTCCACCTTCTAGAGTAAACCCAATACAGAGCCAACTACAACCTACCTAGATACCAGCAAGGGGAACAGTGAGCATAAAACATAACCAACAAAGAGGCAGGAGTAGTGGAAAACCTTCTGGAGTACTTTGATGTCTTTATCCTGCTTGTGCTTCTCCATGAACACACCCTGCAGGCTTTGCACAGAGAACACCAGCCTGCCACCACGCGCAACAGCCACATTTCTAGCAGCCACATCCTAATAGTCTGGTCATAGCATGCCCCTTATAGGCTACATCTGGGCATGGACTGATGACGACACCTGCTAATAGCTGCAGCGACACTATGTCAAGCATAGGGTGCAAGAAGCCAGCACTGACCAAAACTCCCATTCCTTATGGAAGCCAGTAGAGTCAGCACTGCCTGGTCCTCCAAAGGAGCTGGTTGCCACCTAGATCCATTACCAGCTACCAGATGGCTGATGAATCTCAGCATGCCTATGCAGGAAGCCAGGATACTACCGCTGGTCCAGTGCCACAGCGAACATAGCCAGAATGGGTAAGTATAATCACATTAACAACTCAAGTATCAACAATTCCAATTACAAACAACGGACTGCCAACAGTGGAAGTACATCCAGAGGAAGGATCATCTATGCAAGCCTTGTTCTTGCACCCTTTTCAAAGGTAACCCCAGCTGCCCACTGGGTTAGCAGTGCCTACGCTGAGCTGGCAGAGCCCTTCACTCTGGGGTCCCCAGCAGCCTCAAAGCACAGTTGTCTCAGCATTCTGCCTGGGTCTACACATTCTTCAGCGTCACTAGAGTTCCTCGTTAACGAAGAAGCAGGAAAAAGTGATCACAGAAACTATTTTAGTACACATTTAACTCATTGCAACAATTCAATGGGGCTCCAGAAGACCCTGTTCCGGATTTATATTCATTACTAGTAAAATAAATGCTCTGTAAGGTACTGGCTGATCCACAAGTACTGTGGACATAGTTATTGCCTCAATTACACAGCAAGGTAAGATTCACAAAAATGCTTCTGTCAGCGCAGCCGTGACCCCACATTAGAAAACAAAAGACAAAACCAACAAAATCCTACCACTGTATTTTAACAAAAGTGTCATTTTTCATCAAATTCTGCATTTCTAAGTTTTTTCTACCAGCTCCATAGAGTACCGTAAGGGTTTGGGACACAAGGAAAGCTAGGAACACAGCACTGGTATGACTCTCAAGACAGCAGTAAACACTGGCTCTGGTTGCTTTTGGAATACCTGCTGCCTGTGCACCCACCTCAAGACCAATATTCTTGGTAATGCCTCTTAGTGATTACAACATTGTTCATTTAGAAAATACGACATCAATAAACAACTGATGGAAAAGCAACTGCTAGAACTAGCAACCTCCCCTAGAAAGATTACAATACCCCAAACCAAAAATCATGTTAGACCAAAAGCCACCCAATCTCTATGGCAAAGACTCTCAGTACTGAAAGCAGCTAAGAATCACTGTTTGTTGTGCTAAATGAAAACGCCTCACTGCCAAATGAGATCAAAACTGCCGCAAATGACAACATTTCCTATGGAAAGTTATATAAAACCATGCTGAATAGCAATCTAAAAAAATCTTAGAGGAAATAACAATAACAAACACTGGAGCCACTGGAAGACAGACTTCATATTCAGGAAGGACGAAAGCCACAACATCTGAGCCATTCAGGCCAGCTTTCTTTGCACGTTCCTTTGAAATTCAGAGCACCCTCGCTCACCACCACACACCTGCTTTCTCCAACATGACCATAGCTCTGCTTACCTCGATAAACGTGAGAGAACAAGGCTGCATCCACCAGCAGTGCCCACAGCAATGAGGCCCAGTGGAGATCCTTCAAAAGAACAATTACACAGCCAAGGACTCGGAGCAGAGCTGGTTCGGCTGGAGCTGCTCTTCCTGAGCATTAGTTGATTTAGCCAGGGACACAGGAGAGCTAGCCTGCCACTCTGATGCTCTAATTTCTGCTTTTGCTAGTGCTTGACAGCCAGCCACACACCATCTCCTACTTTGTCTAATTGGAATGCAGTTGCAGGAAGAGCTTGTCTTGCTCTGCAGGTGTGTGTACACACGTGTACGTACGTTCGTGTGCCCAATGCACCAACTCATTTATAATGCAAACAGAAATAATCATAATTCTAACTTTGTTTTAGCAAAAAATTAAAAATCTAAGTGAACTATACTTCTTCAATCTGAGTGAATGGCACATTATCTCTCACTGTTCTCCCCAAAATTACAGTCCCAGAGCAGTCAGAGAAAAGGAAGGTACGCTCACACTTTTTGGCAAAACAACTCGCAGCCTGCTGTCTTCTGCAGTTCACTTTAAAGCACTGGGCTTTGAATTCAAGTGACAGAGAAACATACCTCCCGTGTGCTGATTGCTACAGGGCAATAACTCCTGAAATACGGAGGTTGTATTCATCAACCCAGCTGTCTGAGCCCTCAGGATTCTACAATTCAAGCTGTTACAACTTTCACTGAGTCAAAGCCATGTAAGTGCCAGACCTGTAGAACAGTAAAAGCAGCGTCCTGCACAGCTTCAGGATGACCTCATACAGATTGTTCCTTTTTAAAGAAAAGAACCCCTTCAAACCAAGGATTGTTGCTGACCAGCAGAGCAAGGGGCTGTCCCTCAGCAAAGTGGAAACAGGAAGGGGAGGAGGCGGCAAAGGTAGGCTTTCCAGAAAAGGCAAGATGAGGCATGTCTTGATATCTCTTCTCCCCCTGGGAAAGCTGTACTGTGCCAGGGAAGTATTTTGCAATGATACTTCTTAGTTCACCGAGAAGAAATTACATTTCCTTTAATAATCATCTGTGTTTTAGAGATGCTTTGATTACTAAGGCAAGATCTGTTTGTGCTAAAGGCCCCAGAATTTGAGAGCATATCTACTGCTCAGGTCTGTATCACAATAATTGTAACATTTCTATAGTATGCAAAAAGTAGCTTTAATTATATTTGAAACAAATAGTGTATCTACATAGTTAAAGAGTGCACCCAAAGGAAATTTCAGCAAGAACAAGCCTTACGTCAATCTGACATTTTCTGTTTCTGCAGCAAATAGAGCACACAACCAATGAAACTTGCACTCTATAGCTTTAGGAGATTTAACAGATAAGTTTAACATGAAGAATAAGCTCTCCGCCTTCACCAAGTAGCAAACAGCCACTGTTTGTTGTTCAAAAGGATTTGACCATAGTTTGGACGATTTGTTCAAAAACTCAGCTACTAATTTGCTCGTTGTGGCATCATCCCAACACACATTAAAAAAAAAACCACTTCCTCAGTCCTACAGCAGCATGGACTGAAACAAGAAGTATGAGAGATGTGATCTTAAGTGGGATTCCACCAGTCCTGGACAGGAGCTAGATGAGCAGGACCTAAAAAAGGAGCAAGCAATCAGACACCCCTGAAGTTCAACTAACAAGGACACGACAATAGGCAGTGTCAGCGCAGCCACAATTTCCACCGCTCCCTGTGGAAACCTCACTCTCTCAGGACTGCCCCTAGACCTCCCCAATGGCACAGTCAAGCCTACCTGTGAAAACAGACGTTGGCAGGCAAGCTTTGCCCTCCCCACGCTGTGCTGAGGGTCTTTACAACTCTGTGCAAGAAGGCCTGGATGGCAAGAGCACACACCACACACCAAATCAGTTTGGGGTCCTTCAAGGACACAGAAATAGGGCTGCCAGCATGACCATGGGAAATGCTGTGTAATAGATCCATTTCCTTCCAAGGTTAAATCTTGCCTATTGCCTCCCTAATCTCTTGGGACTAACAGCTGCAGGGCTCGGATTGTCCCTTCCTAAATATTTTTCTGTGATTTGCATGGTGGGTGCTGACCTCAGAGGGGAGTCACTGGACACTAACAGAGTAAGCAACAGGTCCTGATGTCCATTCAGTTCACCTGGTTCGTCTACTAGTTCTGAAGAAGGCAAAAAATAAACAAACAGAAAGACCAAAAAAACCCCACCAAACCAAACAACCACAAAGCTAAAAAAACCCCCACCACTGGGGAGACAACTACCTGCATGACCCTGGACACAAGGGCTTCTCCTCCTCTGAGGAAAGAGACCATCTTCACTCTACCTTCCAGCAGCACTGGGACATTCTACCCGTGACCCAGACACAAGTCCCACTAAATTCAGGTTGCAGCTCCCACAGCGCAAGTTGAGATGCTGTGAGATGCTGTCACACTCTCAGCAGACAGGATGCAATACAGCTCTCTGAGCAGGCAGGCAACACTCACGTTCTGCGAGTCCCTTAAAGCTACAGCAGGTAGGTAACCAGCAGCAGGGCGGCAACCTTACAGTAACAGTGCCAGATCTGCACATTTTTTGTCTGTTTCATTCCAACTAGATGATGGTAAAGTTAGACTTGGGGCCCAGCACCTCTTCAGCTGAAAAGAAAGGAAATTAATCCACATCTAAGCTCAGGGAAAATGTGAAGGAAGGAACCAATCCTCGAGTTTTAAGTATTTCTACTGAAATGGGTCATATACCGGCAACAGGCAGGTGGCTGCAGGAACAGCAATTAATAGAAGTGTCGTGTTGGGTCACAATTAAGGCTGGAATCTCCAAGACGGGCGCATGGTCTCCACGGGATGCCAAAGCCTCCAGAGATAACTAAGGAAGAAAGGCAGCAACCACAGGGAAGAATCTTATCAAAGACTGTTCTGCTGGACAAAAGCTCTAAAGATACAGATAGAGAAATGTCAGGATCTTCAGCTCACAGCCAGTCCCACTCAACAGGCAGCATCCCCAGCAGCACACAAGGTGCTCTGCCAACCTTCTTGCTGGATGCACTGAATGGAAGAAGAAAAAAACCTGGGACTCCTGGTCATGTTGCCCATCTCAAGCCTTCAGCACTAACCAGGCTGTGTTTGCACTGCAGAGAAATCCAACACACTGAATGGAATCAAATCTTTACTAATTATATCTGAGCATGTGGGCTCTGTGCCCAGAATAAACTGTCCTATCATGCCACACTCAGCAGACCCTGCCTCTTTCAGGAGAACATGCTGGGTCTTGCTGGCTACTCTCCGGGGCTGGATTCCAGAGGAACAGGACTGATGACCCCAAAAGGAATTCCTATTCCTGCCCCGCGACCTCGCTCAGCTGCAGCCTCAACGCAGTCCCCACCACAAAAGTGAAACGAGCCATCTGCCAAGTCCAGCGACGAGGCACTGGACCTCTCCAAGGGACATTACTCCTGAGTGAGGCAACACGTCAGGGCCACGCACTCTCAGCACCAAGCCATGGGAAGGACAAGCTTGCTGGAGAAGAGGTGCCTGCTCTGCTGTGCAGGCGAGCAGTGCTCTCCGCATCCAAAGCTCGTCACCCTGGCTGAAGCCTACCCAGCACAGCACAAGACATTCCTGAGACCGGGGCCAGCCCATGGCTTTCCCCAGAACCTGAAAAGCCAGTTTGTAGGCAGATCTCTTGCAAGTGTATTGCTTAAAAAAAAAAAAAAAAAAAAAAAAAGCCTGTCATGGGAAGTCCCAGAGCAAAACTAGTTTTGTGGGAGTTGCTTTTACACTGCACAGCATTAACCTCCTTTCATGGGAACACACAGGAGCAGGCACACCGCTGACACTGCTACACGTGAGAGCTGCTGCCTTCCAGGGGGCTCAGGACTGATGAGTGCAGAGGCCATAACGAAGTTGGTTCCCCTGTTCCAAATCCACAGCCCCTTTTTGGAGGCTGGCAGGGTCCCAGCTGAGGCATGGTGCAGGCTCCCCACAAGCCCGCACACAGACAGCAGAGACCTGAGATGCCCAGCGGTAACCACGAGGCTCTAAGGACACAAGAGGGACACAGCAGGAGGGAGGGAGGATAGCTGTAATTAGAGCAACAGAGGGTTAAAAAAAAGCAGACAAGCTTTCAGGCAGACAGGGCCTTTTGTAAAGTCCTTTTAACAATCAAAACCTGAAGGAAGGAAGTATCTGAAAGTTGTCTGTTTCTTCCAACTATATCAACCGATCTAACACAAGTTATCACCTCCTCTTGCAAACCCGGCACCGCTGAGATAGAAGAGCTGGAAAGCAACATACATCCACACACTGGAGTGGAGATCCAATTCTCCTTCCAAGGGTCTGCTCCCCAGTTTGTCCCAAGTGGGCCCTTTTTACACCTGTGTTCATGGCACAAGGGCAGCTACTTGTCTTTGCTGCTCTATCAGCATTACTGCTGTTAACACCCTGTGCTCCTTCCTCATCCTGTGCTTCATTCAGAAGCGCCTTTGGTTTTGCTGCCTTGTCCCTTCCCGTACGTGTGACTATTTTTTCCTTTACTGAAGAATGCACAGCTTTCTTCCCAGAGGAAATTAGCAGCCATGGGGACAAAAACAGGAAGAAAAGAAACAACTTCCTGCTCGCTCCAAGACCCAGCCTGGAGACATCCCTGACCAACACTGCGCACCCCAACGCGAAGCCAACCTGCAAGAGAATCAGCAGCCAAAACCAAGTGGTGCACAAGGAACGCTCCAGCACCGGACAAAACTCATTTGTGCTGCCGCTCCCCTCACCTGAGTTACATGAGAGTCAAAATAAGCACAAGGGGCACTTTGGCACAGCAGGGCTAGTTAGGTGTGCGTGTGCTACAACGCAGGGGGGGAGGACAGGTCGCTGAGGAGCTGGAAAGGACTCAGCCCTGGGGGTGCAATCCTGCAAAAGCTTTAACCGGGCTCACATCGGGCTGCTATGATGCCACTTTGTGACAGCGGCGCACAGCGTGAAAAGACTTCAGGAACTCGGTCCCGAGGAAAACTAACCTTTACATGTAAAAGGCGGTATGTTTTCCACCAGATCAGCTCAAAAGGTGGCTGCCAAAACACTGGTGCGTCAGGGTGAGGGGTGGGTGGGAACGTGCTGGAAGCGATGGGGGTGGAGGGGCCTTGCAGCTCCAGCGTGGGCTCGGATCAGCTGAAACGAGCCATGAACGTTGCCCCTTCACCTACGGCCGAAAGCACCAGGGTCACCGAGCTCCTGACGTGCGAAGCGGACCGGCCGGACCCCGGCGGGATACGAGATCGCACAGGTCCAACGCTGCCACTTCTGTCACTGCCAGGGCCGGGCTCCTACCTGAGGCACCGAAGGCCGCCCCCGCTGCTCCTCGCCTCACGGGGCAGGCGAAGGTGCCTGGTGGGGGGCCATTTGCAGAGGGCTTCTCCCTGCTGACAGGGCGTCGGGGCCGGCACCTGCCTCCGGCTTCGCGGCCGCCACCTCAGGGGCGCCGGCCTTGCTCCGCGGTCCGCCGAGGGCCGCTCCCCTGCCCGGCTGAGGCGGCGCGGGCCGCGCCGCCTCAGCCGGGCAGGGAGCGGCCCTCGGCGGACCGCGGGGCTGCCCCTCACGGTCGGGCCGCCAGCAGGGGGCTGCCGAGCGGCGGCTGAGGCGGCCGGGCCGCGGGACGGGACGGGACGGAGCCCGCAACTCACGTGTGCGCCGTGCCCCGGGCAGCCCCCGCCCGGCCCCGCGTAGCCCCCCTCACCGCCCCGCTCCCCCCCCCGGCCAGCCCCGCGGTCCGCACTCACCGTGAAGGCGGGTGAAGCGCAGCGGCGAGCCGCCGCTCGGGTCGGGCCGCCCCCCAGTGCGGCTTAAGGGACCGGCGTCGCCGAGCTCGGCCCGCGTAGGGCGCGGAGACTCCTCCCCCGTGCCAGGGGCCGGCCGGCCGGGCACGCCATTCACAGCCGCGGCATGCAAATGGCAGACGGGAACCGAGCCGGGTTCGGCGGCGTGAGTCCCGCCGGGGAGCTGCCAGTGCCCGGGGCCGCGGGACGACGCATCTCGCCGCGCCGCCGCCCTGACTCACGGTGCAGGAATGCGCCGCGCCGGGCGGAAGCCACCGGCCCGCCCGCGGCCCCCGCAGCGCGGCCCCCGTGGCCGCGGCCTGCAGCCCCCGCCTCCCCGCCCTGGTTTTGGGGTCCGCCTCGGGGGTGGGCATTGGCCTTCAGCCGCGTTGCGGTGACACCGTTAAACTCCAGGTCCCGTTAGCCCCGGGCCCGCGGGCGCTCCCGCCGCTGCTGGAAGCTCCGCTTCCCCGGAGGGCCCGGCCCTGGCAGCAGCTACGCCCGGGGAGAGCTGGGGTGATCCCGGGGCGGGGAGTCCCTGGGCCGGGATCGCTCGGCACTGCTGGCAGGCACGCTCAGCGGAGGGGACAGCACCGCTGAGCTGCCGGCCCCAGCCAGGCCTTCCCCCGCCCGTTGCCACCCATGGGGAGCCATCACCGCCGAGTCCCTCGCAGGGGTGGCGTGCACTGCCCTTGCGCGGAACAGCTTGGTTGCTCCCAGCCACCGCACTCTTTCTTGCTGTTCCACTGTCCTCTATGTGCTCCTTGCCTCATTGCCCCCGCTTAGTCCTGTGTTTCCCATCAAGTTCTTCACACCTCCTCCTCCAGCCATGTGGTTAGTATATCATCCCTTCCCTAAGCCGTTGCTTTCCTCTCAGCTTAAACATTTCCCCCTTTCTGGATGGCATCCTCCCGCCTTGCTTGCTCAGCCGTCCTTGCCTTTGTCCAGGGATTGTTGCCGAAGATTTCTCCATCAGTTCTCTCTGGAGCATGGGTCAGCGTGTATTGCTCACGCACAGGTTTGCTAGAGCTCCAGCAAGGCCTGCAGCGCGCACATCCCTCTTCAGTGGGTCCCCAACCCACAGCTGCAGATGCTTTTTATATTACTAATAACTGGGGGTGCGCATATTCCTTGCCATCTTACTGCATCTTCCCTGCCGACCTGCGCACAAGAGTGACTGAGACGAGCGGGAGAACCACCGTCACAGGGGCCAGCGCTCCCTGCGAAGGGTGAGCTCATCGGTACCGCGCCCACCCCTGCGCGTGCCCACGCACGGCAATGGTAGTCACGCTTTGAAGGCAGCCCCCCAGAGAGCCCTGCTAGCTACATTGCATCTCATTAGCTAATGAACACACACAGATCAGCCCCAGATAGTCCTGGCTGAGGTGGAGACCAAATTGCACACAGAACCCTGACCAGCCGCAAAGCTCCGTGAAGCTTAACAGGCACAAATTATTTTCAGATGTTTCTACCACATAAACAAGGAAGAGAAGTGTCCAGTAACATAACAGAGCAGAGATGAACTTTTGCAGGCCCTTCAGCATCTCCCAGGAGGAACGCTCTGGAGCCGGAGTGTGACTCTGACCCACCCCTGCTCTTTCTTAGCCTCCTGCCAACAGTACGTGCATTTTGCAAGAAAACAAAGCTCTTTCACCAAAACATGATTTCTCGCTCCTTTATAACACTCTTGCAGAAAGCACAGCTAATCCCATCCCACAAGCTCCCATTCCCCCAGTGCTTCCCTGCCCAGACCCACCGGGCCTGTGGCGGGGGATTTTTTTACACAACTGCAGGCATCTGCACTTAGTCAGATAAGGTCTACCCTCTTGGTCAAGAATACACTCTCCTTGCTCCCATCGCCACCCAGGGTGTTTCTCCTTCAGTGCACTGAGTCCTGTCAGCCTAAAATATATGGGATAGGGTGACTCAAGGCCAGCTTCTGACTGCTGCTCTCTCAAGCACAAGCTGGTGCACAGCAGCAGTTTGGTGTTCAGGGGACATCTGTAGGCTGTGAAAGGGGGAAGTAGAGCCAGGTGTCACCCACCAGCCCTGGTCCTGAGCAGGTCATCCAGCCCAACAGCCTTGTTTGTTTTCTCCCTCATAAATGCTTGCAGGGAGAACTTCTGTTTGAAGCGTGGCGTCCAAGGACCAGCTGAAGGACAGCTCTCTTCTGGTGCTTGTTATGTTTAACGTGAACATGTGATTACATGTATTTGCTTCGTTCTTCTCTGCTGGAAACTGGAAGTTCCTCCCTTCTGCTTGAAACCCATGAGAAACCGTGATCTTGCCACAAGACATGGTTAAGACCTGGTAAAATGGATATCCATCAGCATGTGATGCATCAAAAGTGCAGCACTTTTACTGCCGCAGCTTGCTTAAACTGCTCCTTCAAAGCCAGGCGAGCCATACACTGGAGGGTCTGCACCGGCCAGGAGTGCTGCAGAACAGCCCGTGTGTACTTCACACATTTGTTCAATACCTCATCTTCATCAGCACCCCACAGGTCTCCCTCCTGCATGCACATTTGTACGCAGTGCTCCTTGGAGCACTGATCCTGTGTCATCAGGTATTAAATTGGGATGCACTGTATATTGATTATACATCCAAGTAGGCAAATAGTGGCGTTGGCATGTGCTTAAGGCCACCGCTGGACACATGGCACCAGGGGGTTGTGCAATGCTCCGAGCCAGTGCAGCCCCTCTTCCCTTACCTTCTTACAGCCTGCGTGTGTTGCCTAACAGTTATGTGAGGACAGCTGGGACACACCAGGAGCACAGAAGTCTATTTTTATCTGGATCGCCAGTTATCTAGACAGATGATTTGATCTTGACCTGCTTTGTTTAGGGCTTAAGCCAAGAAAGCATCCCAGTATCCAGCAAGCACAGCAGAGAGCATCATATTGCAGCCTTCGCAGGGAAAGCAGAGCTCCCCTTGCCTTCTGGAAATATATGGGCTTTGCAGTGCCTCCCGTGCTGACATGAAGCAGCGGCACAGCCCTGGCAGCTGTCCTAGCAAACAGGGAAGAGGTCCAGAAAGGCCTGGGATTTTTTCTGGGGAGGATTAATAACAGAAACCCAAGCAAAGTCCCACGGAGTTTCAAGTGCAGGTGGCCTGGCCAGGAGCCAGAGAGGGAACTGCCAGGAGCAAGAGGATGGGGATTCCCCTTGGGGAATACTTTTCCAGGGCATATCGGAGATCACCTGTGTCCCCTGGTCAGGAAACAAACCAGGTTCCTGGGTACCAACGGCAGGTCAGGTTTTTATCCCCAGCCCAGGGCGGGGGGGGGGGGGGGGGGGGGGGGGGGTGTTGGGGAGGGTGGATCCCATGGACAGGAGAAGTGGGGCTGGTACTGTGGGATCTGTTCACCAGAGCTGCTACAGAAATAGTCTCTTCTGCCTTGCTACCCTGCAGCTCCTGAGTGTGCAGCTGGCATTGCTGCTTTCTGCCCCAGCCTCATGCCAGGAAGAGCAGCGTTGGCTGCTCTGAGCACCCAGCCCCAGCAGTGCCCTTTCTCCCGCGCCATGGGTGCTAACAGCCCGTCAATCTGGAGTGTCAGTGCAAAATGCTTGGAGTACAGATGCCTCCTCTCCAGATCAGATGCCAAGCTGAGAATGGTGCCACTGACCTGCAAAAATAAAAAATATTGACGCTTTTTAGAGTGCAAATGAAATACCTTCTGCTTTCAAGAAAAAAAAGTCTTTTAACAAGCAGCTATGTTGCAACTTGAATTTCTTATAATCTGCTCAATTTACATTAAGTTCAAAAACCTAACACTGGGCAGAAAGTCTTTTGAAGCCTCTGTCACCCTTAGGCACCAGCAGACATTGCAGACATTATTATGTGGGATCACACAGTAGCAAGGAGGGACACAGAGGTGACTCCAGCCTGGCAATTTTGTGCACCTGGCGAGGCACTGGATGTGCTGCGGGCTGAGCTGGCAGCAGGGTGTTAAGCCAGGACTTAAAGCCCAGGGAAGAGGCCCAAAAATAAAACCAAGCCCCACCATCCTAGTCCATAGCTTATTCAGCCCAAACCAGGATGGTTTCACAGGCGTGTTCAGCAAGTCCATGTGGGACTGGGGACCAAAACCAGGAGACAAGGCGGGAGAGGAGCCAAGATGCTGAGGATCTGGGAGTGTGGTGGTGCCCCAGACCCGCTCACAGCCACAGGAGCTGCTGCCCAGCAAAGCACAAGGAAATCACATCAAAACTCAACCCCTTCATTTTCTGCCCAGATTAATTGCAGTTGATCATTCCTAGCTCTGGCTGCAGGGAATCTGTGTGTTAGAGGAGTGGAAATAACATAAAACTAGGATTTCATGGCCACTCCTTACAGAAATATTTATTTTAAACTGTATTTCACCCAGAAAATCCATTTGGATCAAAATGGCAACTTTCATTTTGGTCAACCCATTGGGGAAATTGGAAAAAAAAGGGGGAAAAAAGTATGTGTAAAGAAGGCTATGATTTCCAAAATACTTAGGAAATGTCACTTAGCGAAATACCTGCCTTCTCCCAAGTTTACACCAACAAAAAAAGGAGCTTTTTTTTAATATATATATAAAAAACATATACATATATGTATGTTTCATATGGAAGGAATAAAGGTGTCATGGGAGAAGTAAGATGAAACCCCCAAAATATCTGTTATGTAGCCTGAAAGACTCTTATCATTTTCCAATCCACTACTGGCAAGAGATGAAATAATGTTGCTTCAGAATTTCAAAACTAGACAGATTTATTTCCAAGAGGCACACAAGGAGTCTTATGAAGCAGTCAAATATGGAGCGTAGTCACCAAGCATGTGATCAAACCTTGCTATCAGAATGCAGTCATGGAAGAGGCTGAATTCAAATTGCACAAATTACCTTTTAGTTGGTGAGCTGTAATTCCGGGGTTCCTGAGTTCTGAACAGTGACTTTCATTTAAATGTCCAAATTCTGCTAATGGGGAATGGATGCCAGAAGGGAAAGATGAGCCACAAGGAGTGTGAGCTCTGTGGCCAGTAGTTGAATATCATGGTGGTGTTGGGGTCCTTGCTTGTACCCCTGCCAGAGCTCCTTAGCAGTCACTGGTGTCACACTAGCTTCCAGTACTAAATTACTCATGTTGATGAAGAAGAGGTGAACAAGAGGTAGGAACACAGCGCATCAGCTTGACAGATGCCAAAGAAGCCCATCCCCGAAGCACTGTAAGAAACGAGATCAGGTGGCCAAGCAAGGTTTGGTAGCCTGCAGCCAGTAACTGCATCCCTCCAGGCTAGCCCAGGTAGCTTCTAACCTGCTGCTGGGCACAAGCCTCAAAGAAAGGGGAGAGTTCAAAACTGGCAACAATGGGTGATCTAGTTCAGTTCAGAAAAGAGAGCATCATGGAGAGGGACTCAAACCAGCACTAGCCACAATGAAGTTCAGCATCTCATAAGTCCCCATATTAACTAAAAGAGAATTGAATTAAAAAAAAAAAAAAAGTTTTCCAGTTCAGTTACCCATAAATAAACTGAAAGTGTTCATAAAAGAGCTGAGGAATTTTGGTTGGTCTGTCGTGAATAAACTACATTTTTGAAGAAAGAGCAGAGATATGCTATCTTGCTATCTTGATGTAAAAATATGAACTCAGTAATTGGAGAAAAAATTAATTCAGTCACTGACAACCACCTTGTAAAGAACATGCTCAGCTAAAATAACAGGGCTTTGTGTAAAGCCAGTAAATCTTTAAACAAATCTTTAAGAATAGTTTTGGCATAGGCAAGTAAGAGACAAAGTAAGAGGCTGAAATTTCAAAGTAAAATCCACTCTCCCTTTTTCAGTAACATAGATCTACTCTCCAGCAACAAATAATTTAATCAATGTTTAGCAAGAAATACTGTAGTCAGTTAGACTTAAAGAACTATAATATTTAATGTAAAAACTATTCCAATCTGGGAATGGGTTCTGGTCTAAGCTTTATTGGTCCCCCTGTGCTGCCTGGTCAATGGGAAAAGGTACGGCTGGAAAGGTGGCTCCTCTTCCTGGTCTGTCACTGCTTTGCTGGTTTGGTCCTTCTGTGCTATTCCTCATTTTTCAGGTTGAAACAAGAGCTGAGGAAGAGGAGGAGGTTGCCAGCTTCCAAAGGTTTTATGAGCTCTCTCTGGCATGCCTAGAGTGTGGCATTGCCGTTGAGTTTTGAAGAGCTCCAAGGATGGAGGTCCCTCCACCTTTCCAGGTCCTGTCCCAGGGCTGCACCACTCTCACAGGGAAGAGCCCCGTCTTTGTGTGCAGCCAGTTTCCCTTGTCACTGCTGTGGCCTCCTGCCCTTGCAGGGTCCCTGTAACCCCCGTGGGCTGTGCAAGATGCGTATCGCTCCCCTCCACCTCCTGAGAGAGCAAAGCTGCTCTCTCAGCTGCTCCTCCCCAGCCCCAGCCATCCCAGTGGTCCTTCACTGGCCTCTCCAGTTTCTCTGCCTCTCCCTTCTACTGAGGATCCAAAACCGGACACTGTGATGCATGTACACTGAAATACTGGTGCTGTGCAAACAGGAACAGAAGGATTATTTGTAATTAAACCCCATCAACAGTGAGCCTACAAACATCTGTCAAATCTCCCTATGCTGTAAAGACTCCCCATTTTCCAGCAGATTTTTTGGTGCAGGAACTAAAGAAGCCACTGCTGACCTTAAATGAAGAAGTGCTGGTGGAGCTGTCTGTCCTTCCAGACCTTTTGCAGGACATGGTTAAAAGAGGAAGCTGCCAGCAAAGTTTTTAACCAATTTTCTGTTTATGCTTGTCATTAGATGCCAAACCAGGGGAAGACAAGGAAGGAATGATAATTCTTAAACCCAAGAAGAAAGCAACTTAATCTTGACTGCCACCCAAGACCCCTGCATGTATTACATTTTATTACAAGCATTTATTACAAAAAGTCTACACTTGAAGCAAATGATCCCAGTGGAGCGATATGGTTTAGCTCTAGCCAACCTACAAATATCTGCCTTGTTTGTTTTTCCTTTCTCCTGGCACGTGAAGCATTTTGAAATCATCTGGAGCTTCCTACTGCTTCAGGACTTGTGAGGTCCCAAAGACGGTCATTCAAATACCTCCTAAGTCACTCTTTGGAGAACTTTTGGGTATACACATGACCAAGTTGTCATCTCAAAGCCTCAGCTAAGGCAGACTGTCTGCCCCAGAGACCTGTTCCCTCTTTCACTGGACGTGACAATTGCGCCAGCAAAAATGGTCAAAGCTTCAACTAGACAGAAAGCAGAAAGCCAGCCTCCCAGAGGATTTGATGAAACAGAGCATGTCTTCATTCCAGATTGCTACAAAGCCCCTGGATTTCAAGTTGTCCACAAAGGAAAGATCTGTACAAAATATCTAAGCCTTTCCAAAAAAAAAAAAAAAAAAAAACCACAAATGTTTGGACACAGTCCATTTTTAATGTAACGTACAGAAACTTCTCAAAAACTGGGTGGGGAATTATTTCAGAAAAGGGCAAAACCTTCCAAACTGCTCACTTCCCAATACCCCTTCGAGCTCTGTGGAGGAGACAGACAGATGTTCTGCTGGAGTCACAGCGAAATCACTGCCAGGTGTGCATGATCATTTGGGAAAGGGCAGACCTGGAGCTTCACTGCCCCAGTCCGATTCCTCCTAGAGCAGATGGGCTGAAGCAACAGGGACCAGCTAGACAGGCTTGTCACTGGGCTGTGCAGCTTCCCTGGAGTGGGGTCTTTCCTGTGCTCCAACATCCACGGTTTGGATCGCAGCCCTCAGTGCCAGCAAGAGAAAGAAGCTGCTCACTGTCTCATTCCTATTCTCCCCTGAATAAAGCCTCGCAGGAAAGGGAAGGGATCATTTCATTTCTTAAAGGGCAGCTGACTCCCCTCTAAATGGCTACATTCTTGTCCCGCTTGCAGAGTGCGGCTGGTGCCAAACTTGGTCACAAAGGCGTATTCACGGCTTTTTCCTTCCTACACATTCAGGAGTTGAAAGCCAGTTTGGTACAAACTCCCCAAAATGACTTATTCAGCAGCTGCTTGCCAGCTTCCTGTTTGCAGAGAGGCAGGGCTGGAGTCGGGGCGTGAGCCCCCGCACCATGCACGCTGCTGTGGGGACACCCTGCTCCTCCGGTGGTCCCTGAGCCTGGCAGCATATCAACCATTACTGATGGGGCTCAGCCTGGGCAAAGACCCCGTCACCAGGCTGGCCTTTTCACCTCTGCTTTTGGTTTCATCACCAAATTTGCTTTTTCTCGAGGTCACCAGTCCCTGGGACATATTCCAGCTGTAATGAGAATCTTTTCCCCAGTAAATAGTTCCTGCTCTCTCCAAGGGAATGGAGCAAATACTCAGCCTCAAGCTAGTGAGCACTGAGGGCAGCCAGCTCCTACCCTTGCCAACAGCCATGGAAGCGATTATCCTGCCTGGGATCAAGAGACTCAATGTCTTGCCTAAAAACCTACAGGAAGACATTGGGGGAACAGGGACAAAGCTGCCCTTCAGCTCTTAAGTTCATTTATAGCAGGGAAATCAGGAAAAATGGACAAAGTTTGCACAAAGTCTCTGCTCAACAAAATGCCACCTTCATACCAGCACCCACAGATCCTTCCTCGTATGCTTTCAGCTCCATCACGCTTTGGGGAAGTGTAGGGAAGACCAGGGCATAGGACTGTCCAGGTGCTTTTCAGATGGGAGCTGAGCTCCCTGGAGCGTTTTGGGGTGGCAGGGTGTCCCTGCTGGGGACATCATGGGTTTACCAAGGAAAAGAGACCCCTGGGTCTGTGCAAGCTCCTGGAAAAAGCAGTGTCTACTGTGAGCGGGTCAGTGGTGGCTCCTGGTTGCAGGGAAAGGTGATCAGGATGTTTTCTCAAGGCCGGCCTTTGGTTATGTGGTTTCTTCACCACCTGTGGCTTCAGTGTGACTGCCAGCAGTATGGTTTCTCCTCTCGGCATTCCACATGGCCTTTTTCTGGAAAACGCCCATGTGGCGTCTGCAATCCCTGCAGCCACGCTTGCTGCTCAGCTCACAGGGAGGAACCAAGAACATCTTCGTGTCCATGATGTGTCCAGTAAAACAACTTGCCTCATACAAGAGTCAGCCTTCCCAAGAGCATGCCACAACCTATGGGGAAGCATCCCTGTGCTAATGGATATAAGCATATTTCTTCCATAGTGCCACCATCATTTCAACTCGCGTGTTATAACCCAGCAAGCCGGGTCCTCATGGCCTTTCCCACCAGGCTGGTGGTACGAGACAGCAGGATTTCACTCCAGTGGCCCCATGGTCTTTCATGGTTACACACACACACCACACTGGTAGGCTCAGATTGTCCTCAGCTGGACTTATTTAATCGGCAACATGCTGATATGCTGACCACCAAAGCTGCCTAATGACTGCACAGATGATCATTTGTGGCAGGTCAGTGGTAAATGAGCTCAGATTTGGTTTCCTGGCAGTAAGGGGACCCTTTCTGTTCACTGAGTATTTGCTCTTCCAGCTGTGGCTATTTGTACAGGAACAAAAGTGTTCACACCTGACCCTGGCTGCAGGCCATAAACATTGCCTTATTGCAACAGCAACGGTGGCAGAGGAGCCTGGGGCTGCAGCCACCTGCGCTGGGCTCCCCGCACTGGCCACGGGAGCGGGACAGCCGCCTGACTGCACAGCTGCATCACGTTCTGCCATGGTGCGCTCCTGAGACAAGGGTCAGAAATGCCTCTGGCAGGAGCAGCAAGTGCTGCCGAGGGTGGATTAGGGCAGGAACGTGGAAGGATTTGAGGGCTCAGACACCAGAGATGAAGGACACAGGTGCTGCAGGTAGGGAGCCGAGGCATGTTGGTGCTCACATCTCCTGGACCAGGCCTGCTGCCCTGGAAGAGAGGAGCCATCTCAACCTTGTTAGGTTGGAAAGTGTAGATCCCTCCTTTCTGGAAATGGGCCTATCCCCACCATCATCCTTTCATTCCATGTGGCCACCGTGGAGAACACAAATGGCTTTGTGCCATCACTGAGTTGAAGTTTGGATCTAGCTGCAACTGGAGTTGACTAGCAAAGGTGACTCGATATCTTGCTCGGCAGATCCACAGAGACATGCTTCAAGTCCCAGGCCTGCATGCATCCTTTGGGTTCCTTGCATCAGCCCCACTGGCATCCAAACAGTGACATGGCTGGGACATGTGGGAGGGATCCCAGGCTACTGGAGCAAACCACCTTGACCAGACACATCTCCAGCATGTCAGCTCTTCAGCCTGGGTGCTAAGCTGAGATTCACCTTCAGCATCTTACACACTGATCATATATAACCCACTGGCCCATATACAGGCTATGCTATGCGCAGGGACCGCTGGTACTGATTCTAAATGGATATTTCCAAGGAAAAATGCCTTTGGCAATGTAAATTCTCAGCAATCCCCAGAAGGATCAAAACCAAACGTTTAAAACCCAGAAGAAGTGTTTGAAGGACAGGAGGGTGCCAGCAAAGTGCTGGGCATGCTGGGGACCAGGGAAGACAGACAGACCGCGGTATCCAGTGCTGCTGACTCAGACTCGGCAATCACAAAGCCTAATATAATTTTGTTGCACATCATCACACCAAAGGAGCCAGCATGGTAGGTAAGTGGTGTTGCAAGCAAGGCCAGTTTTCCACGGTATGTGCTGTATTCTTACAGCCACTGATTCAGCTAAAAGGATGTTCCGCCCTGGGGCTGGGCAATTACAAATTTAGCAGCTAGAGTTGTATGTCCATAAATATCTTTGTGGTAACCTTTCTCATTGCATCTGGGAAGAGCCCAAACAGGAAATCTCAGGTAGAAACGGGAAACAAAACCTCATAATTTGAGTCATCAATCATATGGTAAAGTTAGGAGAGGAGTTAGCCTGAGTACAAAGCAGCTTGTCTCTGACAGGGCTTCTAGAAATGGAAGCAGCAATTTCTTTTGGTTTCCTGGAAATCTTGTCTTTGTGCTTGCTCTTAATTTTCCTGCTGGAAAAGGAATAAAATCTGACCTACTTTTGAGCAAAAAAGTCATTGGGTTCCGACTCCCAAAATAGGCCGGGGCATAGATGCTTCCTTGGTGCCCACTGAAGCTGGTTGTTTGATGCAATGAAATAATGCTTCTCTGGAAGAATTTCAGACAAAGAGTTTCTGTAACAGAGCTTCAAAAAAAATTATCTGCCTTGTTTAGAGCTAAAGAGTCCATCTTAATATTGAAAGGCGGTTGTGTTTTCTGTCTAGAGCTTGAGTTTTGTCATAAATTTTACAAAAAGCATGACCCTGGTAACCAAACTGATGAGGAACCACTGCTCAAAGTGAAGTCAGACTCTGAAATCAGCCCTCACAAACAGTTGTTTTTCTGGCCTTTTGAAAATAACCCTTTTCAGATGTGAGATTGGGAATTTGCCAGGCGGCTCCAGATACTTCCCCAGAGGTCCAGATGGTACCAGAAGACATGGAAAATTAGATATGTCATTCTTAAATAAGATTATTGACACTCTGCCTTGCTTTAAAGTACTCTCATTGTATTAGTGTAGCTTGGGTGCGTGACCCATAGGTCTATAGTCCTTTGCAAACAGAGGCTGTTGTGCTAAGCAGGAGGGAATCGTGTGGGGTTGCATGTGTCCATGCGGTTGAACACAGCCAGGTCCCCAAGAAGTCCAGTCTCACTGGAGGAGATGAGAAGCATCTTCTAAACCAGCACCGTGATTTTCTTCAGCTGTAACAGCTAAAGCACTGTTAGAATGAAAATCCAATCAGCCACAGAGCAAACAGCGAGCCCCTGCCTCAGCCTCTCAGCAGGGTAATCCTGAGAGCTGTCCTGTGAACAGAAATGCTTGAAATCTGCCATTCGCTTTGGGTGAGGAATTCCAGAGAACGGGGTTTGGAAGAAGTTGGCATTCAGTTTCACAATGAGGACCAGATTTTCAAGAATTCCTACTGAAAGGAAATTCCAACACATTTGGAAACTAATTTTGGAAAACAGAAATATTTCCATCCGTTTGGGGGAGGGAGGCAATACGTGCCTCACACAGAGCACTATCCCCAGCACGGCTCTGAGCACAGGGGGTTCACGATGCACCCGGAGGACAGGGAGTCCTGGCCAGCCGAGGACACCTCCAGTGCCCTGGGGAGCACATGGAGGAGATGTCCCCTCAGTCCCAGGACAACTTCCTGGTGACTTGGTAGCATCCACCTCACATTTTTGTTTGTATATCTCATCTCAGTCTTGAACAAAAAAATGAAACAAGACCAAGAGTCCTGGAAAGCCCTTGCTCAGTGTGTCTGGGCAAAACCATGGTAAGCCCGGCTTGGCAGGCTTTGAGAGGAAAAGCTAAGCCACTCCCCAGCCTCTCCATCTTCTCCAACAAAATGTTTCCAGAGCTCCTCAAGACACAGACACGGAGTTTAGCAGGACTTCGGGAGCCACGCATGGAGCAGAGGGTTGCCCAGCAGTGCCAGCAGCCCATCCAGACCTCTTACACTTCATCACCGGTACCCGAGCTCCCCAGAGCACAGCGCCCGGCTGCTCTTAGGGTAGCGTGGGAAGGCCTGAACCACTCTAGCTGCTGGAGCAGCAGAGCCGAGGGCCTGACTCATCTCCCTCTGCGGATGGAGCAAGGATGGTGGGTAGCCTAAAGGCCACTGTCAGCCCTCACCCCCTGTGCCCCACGGCAGACCCCAGGAATGCTCCATGGGATAATGATAGTCCCATGGAATCTGACTGCCCACTGGACTGCTGCGCTCTGCTGCTTGCAAAATACTATTTCTGGCACCGCTGCCAGCCTAAACCCCAAACCATAATGCTGCAGCCAGTCTGACCATCTCCCAGAAATCCCAGTGATGGATGAGGCAGGGGATTTTTCTCACACACCCACACAGGAACTTAGAAAAAGAAAAGCTAAATACAAATGCAGAAGCTATTGGTGGTGGTCACCTAAACTCTACCTAAGTGTCCAGCCTGGAGAAGCTGCTGTCTCCTGAGATGTGAAATGCTCTCAGAGCTTTTCTCAGGAGCTTTCTCCTGGCCTCTCTGATCACAGCCTCTCCCCAGCTGATGGAGGTCTAGGTTGACCCATGGTGGTGGAGAAGGATTTGTCACTGAGCTGAAACGTGCCTGCTGTGTTGCAAGGAGAACAACTCATTGTGAAATTGAGGAATCTGAGTTTCTCCAGGGATTATTCTAATTAGACACTGGCTATTTTTACCCCATATCATATGTTGGAAATACAACTTTAAAACCACACTGGAGCAGCCAAGTTAAATACTGTAATAACCTTGAAAATAGGGTTAATGAATTTAATGGCTAACAACAACATTTGCAGCAATAACGCTAAACCAGAGGGACTAACTGCCATGCTTCTTGGCACAAGCTGAACACCAGGAGAGTCAGGCATGAATCTGCAACCCTTGACAGAAGCTCATGGCTATCTGAGTCCATCAGCAGAAGCACTGTCATAGCCACTGTGAATGATGGGTGGCTGAAGTCACTCAGATAAACACTGTCAAATCCTAGAAACTAATTACATTTACAACAGCTCCTATATTCATGAATATCAGTACAGAAGGTCTCATAAATTTTCCAGCAAACCAGTGATTATGGCTAACGGGAAGGAGGCCAGTGGCTTAGTGCCCAGAGTAGCTTGGGAATCCTGGGCTCCCTTGCAACTTGCACTGGGACCAGGAAGGAGCAGTGCCAAGTCCTGCCTGACCATGGTCCTGCAGTGCCATGATGCTGAGCAGCTCGACAAGCCCAGGAGAGCCACGGGTCTGCAAGCATCCAACATCGGTGGGCTTGATCCAGGTTTATTTCCCCTGGGCCATGTAGCGGGACCCTGTACCAGGACCCTGCTGCCTGAGCTACGTCCTCACACTCAGAAGCTGAGGTTTGGCAAAAGCTCTGGGGAAAAAGAATCCTTCTTGTTCCCAAAATATCACACGTCTTCTACAGCAGGCTAGTCTGGCAGACCTCCAATTATGTGAGCGCAGGTTCAGAAGGATCAGGGTTAAACTTAGCTACAACCATGCGCAGAGTTTAGAGCTTATTTTATAGCCATAGAATTCCTGCTCAGTTTAAAACCTGTGTGCCGTCCCCCAAGGTCCTTATGATGCCCTCCACCTTGCCTCTTTTCATGTAGGGGCCTGGTCCTCGCCAGGGTGCACAGAGATGGTCTCTCCCTGCAGTCAGCTGAGCGATGACACTACGTCAGCTGAAGACCTGCATCCAGTCTGTGATGTTAGACCAGTTTTCTGGAACAAAGCAGTAGGTATGTGCCCATTCTGCTCCCCCAGGGGCCCCCAGGACAGCCTGGTTTCCAGTGCTGCTTGGGCAGAGAGGCTCCTTGAGAAAGCCCATGGGGATGCCCAACTGCAAAAGACCACAGCAGTCAGCTTCCAGGGTCCCATGCATTTCACCACGGTGAAACTTGTTTCACCTTAAGCACAGCACTCTGCAGAAAACTGGGAATTTAAAAAATATTTTGTCTAGACAGGTTCCCCTCACTTGTGCAGTGTAACACTCTCTTTCAAGGTGAGTGACAGGTTTTGATCTCAGGGATGTACAAGAGGTGACTGCGCAGCCATTTGGCCTGCGGTGCACATTTTCCTAATACACCTCTGAGAAAATATCTGCTAGCTAATCCAAGAGCACACCTGGAAAGTCCCTAGCCTTGGCCTGCTCTGTGCACAGCTCATAGGGGATCTCTGACATAAGGGATTTTCCCATCACAGTGAGGACCAAGCAATCTTGACAGCACTGGGATGGTTAAAGACAAAGTTTGGAGCTTTTGGGTTTTTGGTTTTTTTTTTTTTTTGCTTAGTTTCCTGTGGTCTGCAAATGCAGTGCCACTTTGGTATCTGTCCTGAGCTTTGGAAACACCAGCCCCACAGGCACCAGCTGGGTAAAATGCTGCTCAGCAGACAGTTTCTTTAATTCCCCCATGTTTTTGGCTACTGTGGCCCACTAGTTGCTCATTTCTTTCTCACCATGGAACATCTCCATGTCCCAGGTCTGTGGCTGCAATCCCATGTCACCGATCCCACTCCCTCCTCTGCCAGTGTCTTCCCCTTTCCCCATAGCTCTGAAACCCCCTTGACCTTCCTTTCAGCAGTCCCAAAAATAGTTTGCCTTCTTTCCATTTTTAGAGGCCAGCCAGGCTTGAAACCCATTGCAGGGACAGTTTCTCCTGGCAGCAGAGACCCAGGTGCCAAAGTCAGGATGAAGCTAGACCCTGGGAGAACCTTGCTGTGCCATGGGAGACGATTCATCTCGAATGAGACCATAGGATCATGCTGGCATGGGAGCTCAGCTTCTCTTGTTCCTGATCACACTGAATTCCAGCTATATACATTATCCCAAAATAGTGGGATCAGTCATGTGCATGGCTTCTCCTGGGAAAGGGCAAACAGCACGCTGCAGGATGACAGGGCAGGACAGAGGAGTTACTCACAGAAGCATTTCCTTTCTCATGATCACTCAGTTTATCTTTGACTAGAACAGGGTTTTTTTTTTTAACTTTAATCAGTCAGCCTGGGAAAATAGTATGGCAGTTCTTCTAACGGTCCAGCTAACTGCTTGTTGAAAGCATTCACGAGGGCTCATCTAACCTACAGAAGTCGCTCCAGACAGACAGCACTGACTCCAAAAATGTATTATACAACATTTAATTTCTAAACCTCTTAGTAAAAAAAAAAAAACCCCTCAACTCCAACAGGAACTGGCTTGTAATGACTTCAGTGATGCCTGTGTGAGGTATGTAAATAGCATGTGTAAATAACACCTTAGCTATTTGGCTGTAGGTCACTGTAGCAAACACATCAAGCTATTGTGCTTCCCCTACAAACCTGTCATCACACACACCACCCCAGCTGGCAAATCCTATGCCTTTTTTTTTCTTCCCCAGATGTTTCAATCTCCAGTTTGAAGCTGACATCTGGAGAAGTAATGTTGCAGAAATGCTACACATCAGGAGGCCAAATATGGGATATGTTATGGAAATTAAAATGTAGTGACAGAACAAAATTAATGGACATTCAGATGCAAGTCAATAAGTGACATAGTGCCTGTCAATAGTTTCTTAATGCAAAAACAGACAAGAAACCTTGTTATACTGAGGGGCCCCCCAGGAGAGGTGAGACAAAGTTTCTGAAAAAAGTCACTTTCTGAAATCTGATTCCCCCCAGTCAGTCAACATCTTACCAGTGCCCCTCTCTGCTCATCAATCCCACATTCTTGTTAAGCTGCCCCAATCCTCTCCCATCTTTTCATCCTTTGTAGCTCTTTCTGCCAAGACAAAAAGTACATCTGAAATACCTCCTCCATGGGGTTTTGGTGTGTTAGCCATCTCAGGAGATGAGACTGCAGGCAAAGTGGCTTATAGAGGGGCATGGCAGATGGAGGTCTTATCTGTGGGTCTCTCAACGTCTGTCTCAGAAGCTGGAGAAAAAGCAGAAAGGCAAAGAGGGTAGGAAGACCTACTTTAAGGAACAGGTTCACAAAGAAAGGCTTAGAGTAGTCCCTCAGGGGACAGGCAACTGCTCTTTGAGCAGTGGGCAGAAACAGCAGATTTTCTCTGCATTCTTTGTAAGAAATCTGTGCTCATCAGGCTTGTGAAAGATGAACATTTCTACTAGAACAGCAATTATCTTTTTGGTGAAACCATGAAGGAAACCATTGTTGGAATTTTTGCAGCAAAAGGCCTGCAAATTTGTGTCCTTTGAGTTGGGAAAAGTGGTGATGGTGTATGACAGCAGCAATGGACTGCTTGGTCCTTAAGTCATAGAAAAAAAAATACTGAAGGATTTTGGTGGAACAGGACCTCTAGAGGTCTCCAGTCCAACCTCCTGCTCCGAGCAGGTCTGGCTGCAAAGCTAGAGAAAGTTGATAAGGATCTTGCCCAGCTGAGTTTTGAAAATCTCCAAGGATGGAGGTCCCACCACCTTTCTGGGTACTGTCCCAGGGCTGCACCTCTGTCATGGTGCATGGGAATCAGAGTTTGCCTTGTCACCTCCCTGTGGCTTCCTGCCCTTACGGGGTCCTTGTAACC
Source organism: Pelecanus crispus (assembly GCF_030463565.1). Lineage (NCBI taxonomy): Eukaryota > Metazoa > Chordata > Aves > Pelecaniformes > Pelecanidae > Pelecanus > Pelecanus crispus. Next base: position 17,058,613 of record NC_134653.1, read on the forward strand.
CCCATGAGCAGCACAAGGTGCGATCTGATCCCCCTCTGTCACCTCCTCCGGGGTGACAAAAGCCACTCTCTCAGCCATCGCAGTAGCCCTTCACCAGGCTCGCCATTTTGTCCTTGTCTCTCTTGTACGGGTTGGCATACTGTCCAGAAAGGTGGACAGAAAAGTGAACCAAATATGTTGCTGCATTAAGGCAGTTTTCAACATTATTTTTTTTCTCTGTAGACATGCAGAGGAATTCTGCAGCAGCTCAGACCAAAAAAGAAAACCCCAAACCCCAACTCTGGTCATTTTATTTACACAAGGAGGAATGCCAGAATTCTGACTTACTCCAAAGTATCTTTGGTTACCCTGTATCACTACAAATTTGTTAAGAGTAGAACTGGCTAACCCACAATCCCACTGAAGAGACAATTGCAAGTTTTAATTGAAGTAACTACCACAGCCCACAAAATGTAGCAGGGCACAGATCCTGCTGCACTTTCAGAAATATGTCAGCAGAGAGAAAACAGAGATAAGTAGGGAAAAGCCATCGGCTAAGCAAATGTGATAAATTTTCATGAAGTAGGAAGAAATAAATTGGGAGCTTAGCTATTTTAAAAGTAATTCCTATTTTTTCAGTGAGTATTTATATTGGCTCTGTGTTCCTATCTTTCCAGTCAAAATTCTCTTTCTCACCATGTGACAACACATTTTAACATGAGGCCAAAAAGGATCCATATTCCAACTAAAGCAACACTGATGTGCACATTGCACACACATAACTTGCCTTCAGTAAGGCTGCCTGGAGAAGGGCAAAAAAGCTTCAGATCACTGCAACCAGATGTGGTGTCTATCTCAACCAGCTCCTATACTTATACAGTGAAGCAAGCCTCTGACAGGCAGCAATCTGCAGTAGGGGAAAAGGGGTTCCTACCTGGAAAGAGAGCACAGTTTACAGTCCACTATGGGAATATATATATATATTCTACTATGGGAATACAGTCTGCTCCTGATTTCAGTTCTTGCACGTCCTCTTTGGCCACCCATGACAGCAGAAGGGCGAGCAGATGGGGCAGAACCAGATTCAGCAGCACTAGTTAAATCTTCTGCTTCATGAGTGTCAAGACCTTTGGTTAGGGTAGACATGCTCTCGCGGACTGCTGATTTCAGTATCATCACCCCCAAACTGTACAGCAATGACAGGAGGGGTTGCCTTAGCAATAGTGTTGCTTGGCAGAGAAGGTGTCCTGGATTTAATCTTGATTATCTAGCCAAGGTAATTTGAAAGTTGGTTGCAGAGAGGCTTGGAGGTCGTGGAAGAGCTGGAGCCCAATTACCATCTTTGCCCAATTTCAGGAGCCATTGCTCAGCAGAGATGATTCCTTAAGCACTGATTTACCTTCAAAGCCTGTTAAAAAACACGTAGAGATCCAGCTTATACTGCCGAAAAGTGTTCCTAGTTAGTTTGGAAGAATTACTACCTCAAACAGAGTAATATCCCTTAACAAAGGGACTCATTTTTCATTATTAGTTAAATCTATACTGGGGTTTTCCCAACATAATTTTATTGGTGGGGGTATTTTTTTTGGTTTCTTTCTTTTTTTTTTTTTTTTTTCCCATTCCTAAAGTAAAACAGCAGACCTGTCTGCAACACAGACCTGTCTTGACTGAAGCAGTGGGTAAGGACAGAGATGTTAAAAATGAGTGAGTACTGCAGAAAGCATTAGTGATTTACATGCAAAAGCAAACTTACCTATATTGTATTTATGGCCCCAGACCTTTTTCTTCCCTGGGAATATCTGAGTTCCCATCTCTTCAAAAGAAGGAGTTTGTTTTCAGTGGCAGTTCTTGGAACTGGAACACTAAGTCCGATGCCAAACTGAAAAATTGATATGCAGAGGGTGCACCCTGCTGCTTTCCAGTTACTTGAATTCCCACCCCAGAGCTCAGGTTGCCTGTGTTTTTCTGGGAAATCCTGCAGCAGCAAATAATCACATCAAACCTAAGGGGTTTGTTTGAAGACAGATTTAAGGGTTCAAGAACAGTTTTTTTTAAATGGGACCTTAGACAGAAACTGGAGATCTGTCATGTTTAAGTTGCTCTTTGAGCACTGGAACAAAGCACAGTTTCCTAAGCTCCTATGTCCCCTTTCCCTTCATTTCCACAATAACCTCTGTCTCCTCTTGTCCTCTGGAGGACCTCGTAATGCCGCCTGCTCCCCTATTCCCCCCACCACCATACACCATCTACCTGCTGTGTCCCATAAGCAGCCTGCACTGGCTGGCCAGTACATCTGCACTGATCACCCAGAACACTTTGAACAGTATAGGCAACTGCTGAGCACCTTCTTGTTTCTTTTTGTAAGGAGGGACATGATTCCACATCTTTCCCCTCTACCTAGAAACCAGGTTTTATACAATCTACATGAACTCAGCCTGCAGATTCAAAAGGGAAGGAGATAGATATATAGACAATTTGAGTGCATAAATTTTCTTACATTAGGAAAGAAGGTTAAAAGGGAAATGTAACAGCAATTTTAGTTACAACAACTAAACTTGAAATGCAAACCCCAAGAGAGGGGTGTCTCTGTCTCTTGTTCTGGCTTGGGAGCCCTAAGATGAGCCTCTCTCTTGCAGCATTTATAAATATTCTTTTAATCTACAAGGACAAGCAAGATGGAGTTACAAATCACTAGGAATATAATTAACTTGCAGTGAATGCAGAGCCAATCTTTTCATTGCCAGCACTGTTACACAGGCAGTAAAGCCTTTCTCAGATTGGGTCCTACATGCCAACAGTTCTGGTCAATGATTATCCCTTGCAAAAACCTTGTGACATACTCCCTCCAGTCACCTGTTTACATCCCAAATGTTCTCAAGTTCTGCTATTTCAAGCTTAACTCTTGTGACATTAGTCAATGATATTCAATCTAAGCCTCCTTACCATATCCTGCAAGGCAAACAACTTCAGGTCAGTTTTAGTAACCAGTGCTATGTCATGCCTGTGGTCAATGACTCTAAATATGCCCACGCCCATATGTTTCCTAAATTTGGATGTCTGTGATAGCAAACAACAGGGTCCGGGTGGGCAGTCCTGTTTCACCAAAGATCTGGGGCATTTTTGCTCTTTGAACATTTTCTTTTAGCTTCTGAGCATGGGCGGGATGAATTTCAATTTATTACAAGAGATCAGCTAAGCAGGATAAGCAAAGCAATTGTGACTCCTGCAGAATGTCTCTAAGAGCTGGGTGAGTCAGATAACTGATCCACCGAGCAGAAGATATCTACCTCCAACAGCGGCCAATTGCAAAAGCTTACAGACAGTATAAAAACAGGTCAAGTATACAGTCATACTTCTCCTAAATACTTCACCAGACCCAGTGGTTTGTGGCTCAGGGACTTCCCGAGTTAGAGATGGTGTGTCTGTGTTTAATAGCTTGGACAGACCTTTCTTCCTGGTATTTGCTCAGAATGTTCTTGAACCCCTACAATGCTTTGGTACCCACAGTGTCCTACGGAAATAAGCTCCTCAATCTGTGTGTGAATTGTCTCTTTCTTTTTGATCCTGCCACTCTCTAGGCCACTTTCTTTCCTTTTCAGTCTTTGTTCATCCTCTCCATGCCAAGTTTTGTAATGAGCCCCTAGGACAGGGCATGACTGTGTCCCATTCAGGACATAAGCTTCTGATCTCATGTGGAAAATGCTCTGTTGTTTTCCCAGGGGAGTTAGTAAGTAGGTGACCAGTCTTTATCCCAGTACGCTCATACAATACAAGCATCACCTTTGCAAAGTTCCCTGTGGTGGTTACCAGTATATAATGAAACGACTCCCAGCAGCTCTTCTGTATTTACAAAGGGTACAGGATTACTCCTGTAAAAACAAATTATCATTATCAGCTCAACTGCATCCTAATTTGAACATTTTTCATCTGTTACGAGACATTGGTGGAGCTTATCTGAACTACTGCTAGCAGCTGGCGTGTTGACATTGCACAGGATGCAGAAAAATTGTTATTCCTCATTGTGTTACCCTGACCTCAGGTTTGCTGATGCACCTCATTTGTGCCTGCTTCTCCTCTTACTGCTCTAGGCTATACATGTCAAAGGTAATCTGTTGTTCTGTCCAGAGAGTATGGACATGGCAACAGCAGCACATGGAAGAGATATTAACCTCAACCAGTTCAGGGAGCTGGTTTTAGCACAGTTCTGCAAGTTGTTGCACTGGTACAGGGGAGGGGAAATTGCCCTGAAAGAGGGAGACGAGAATAAGTGGCTGGAGGCAAAGAGCCAGTGGAATTTCTTAAATTGCCTTTTTCCCTGCATGCAGCACATTCTGAGCACCCTCAGCAGTGCTGGAGGTGGCTAATAGCTTTTAGGCTTGCAATGGTCTGATTCTACATACATGCACACAACATACACATATATACGCACAAATCCTCCCACACTCTCATGTATACTCTTTTTCTGTTCTGATTGATTTATCAGTCATACTTACAGTACGACTCCTCTTGATTTAGGAAATACTGAATAAACTGCCTTTAACACCTTCAGAAAAGAAACTACTGTGTTTATAAAAGCTTGGCTGATGGCTTGGGGCAGCTCCATCTCATGCCTCCCAACCTCCTACTAGTTCAGCCATGCCTTTGGTCTCCAGCTTCTCACTGTTCCTGCCCCATGCAGCTGGGAGAGACCCCAGGCATGGCTGTCCTTATGGCACCATCAAAGCCATTTTCACTGGGAATACCACATAAGCTATCAGTCCTGCAGACATAGTGGGCAGAGCCCAGCAGCCCAGCAGTCTGCCCTGTTCACTTGGGTTTTGCATTTGTTTCTCTGCACTGAGCAAGCTGTAAAGCCAAGCATTTCTGTCTTGTCAGAGAACAAAAATATCTTGCATACAAAACAAGAGACTTGGTAGAATCCATTAATATGTTACTAAATAGGACTTGCCTGCCCTCTCCGGTCCAGAGCTGAGGCTCCCAGGAGGTCTGTTAATTTACTGTTTTCCCATGACATGCAGTGCGCAAAGTGGGTGGAATGGTATCCACAATGGATGTCACCAAATTTAGAATAAAACATACACACCTGCTTACATAACAGTTGAATGGGCTTGGTTCACAGAACTAGACATTCGATCTGTGGCTCAGCTTGGGTGTGGGAGATACCAAAGTAGCTACGAGCACCTCTCCCTTCCAGTAGCTAGCTAGTTCTGGTACTAATTTGAGGGCTGTGTGTACCTCGAACAGGCGCTGGTTGGAAATAGCTCTGAGTAAGACACACTGGCAGTTGAGGATAAGTAGGGAGCAGCAGCCAAGACTGGATGTCAGGAGAGGCCAGCAGTGGATGTCATAAAAACCCTGTGCTGTTTGGAGCGTTTTCATCCACAGGAATTCTTCAATAGTTGGCTCATGAAATGTTGCAGCTGTCTTGCGAATGCTGGCGAGAGTAGCATGGCCATGTGAAGTGGCCAGTCAATGGCCATTGGTGGGGAACTCACTCCATGTCTCTTTCTAACTCGACAGAGGAGGCTTTCAGCAGACACTGCTGAAGCTTGATTTGGTATCTTACAGAGAAAACTTGAAAATCTGTCCCATCTGCTTTCTTCTGCTTCCATGCTGGTCTGCTGTCCTCACTGTAAAAGGATGGTAAGTCAGCACTCTGCATATCCTGGAAACTGTAGGGAACCACTCTGCAAACACAGTTTTTCCTCCAAGAAAAGCCCAGTGCACTGTATGGATGCAGTGTGCCACAGACCCCAGGGTCTCCAAAAGCCAGATTTCCTAGCCACGGATTCCAAGTCATTCCTCTCACATTAAAAAAAAAAAAAAAAAGAAACCTTTTTTGCCCAGTAGGGAGGAAAACTTTAATCTTTCCAAACAGAGCAGCTTTTACAGGAGGCTATTTTAGGTGTTGATTCTGTAACAGTGAAGTTATTGGACAAATGAAGAACACGGCATACACTGTAGCTTGGAGCAATTCACATTCCTCAGGTGCTAAAATCTTTAAATACTTCCTTTGGGCACAAAATAGATCTGCCATCAAAGAAGCCAGCATTCCTGACAGTGCCTGTCCCACAGACTCCCACAGGAGAAAGTCTGCAGAGCTGAACTAGCCTGACCCCAGGAAATCCTTTCCACATCTCTCATTCTTGCTTAGATTCTCCTTTAATTTTCAGAATTTGCTGAAAGGCCAGTTTGATGTTTAATTATCTTCCTTTTCATGCGCTTTCTTGGTCTTCCTTTCTTATATTAATACCACATTAAAGCTGTGATATGAACCATGCAAGTCAGGAAGTCCAAGATGCTCTTTCAGAGACACTCACTCAGTCAACGTTGTTAATGATTTTTAAAAACTTCTCTTGTTGTCTTTGCTAATAACACAAACAGCTGATTTCAGACTGGAGCTAAACACATTCATGCAGCCAGCAGGTAATATCTCTCCAAGGAATACTAACTCTTGTGAGCTTATCTTTGTCCATGTCGACTAAAAAATCATACGGCAATCTCTAATAAAAGTATCAATAACTTTTAAGATGTATGCATGTTTCTTTGCCTTTCTTTTTTACACCACTACAGTAGCAGGGTTATCATGCTTTACAACAATGATTTAAGAGCTTTTCAATGCATTCTTGGTGTTGCTTTGGGTTCCAAAGTACATTAGCTGTTTATTCATGGTCAAAAAGAATGAATATTGTGTAACAGACTCTGAATTTGCTCCATTCATGGTTGGTTTGTGCATTTTTTTACACCTTCTTATTAAATAAGAATAGTAAAATTTGGAAATTCTGGGTTCAATTCAGGGTTTACAGGAAAGTCAAAGCTTTTTATCCGGCTTCCTCACATCTGAGCTTACCACCGGGCTGTTAGTCCCCATTTCTGCCTCCATAAGGCCACCCTTAGCCACTCGTACACCTGGCTGCACCTCCAAAGCTGTTCATGTCTCCTAAAATTTTAGTCGGTAATTTACCTTTCTTCCTCGCAAATTTATGAATGGGGTAGACACTAAGTGCTCCTTTTCTGTGTGGCTGGCTCCTAGCTCGTCCTGTCCTAGCTAGTGCTAAGCCTGGAACCAGTATTTTGTTATACAAGTGGGAATAAATCCATTTTGATCCATCAGACTTTCCCTCATACCCTTCGTGCAAACATTTGTTTATGAATCAACAGCCCTAACTGCATGAAAGTTGTGAGGAATATTGTATTTTGACCCCATTTTGACCATATGCTCCATCTGGTTAAAAGCTGTTTTTTCTGCAGGCCAGATACTTGTTATGCAGTGAACTGGGGGAATAATTAATGCAGCTCTCTATAAAGCCAGCTTGTGACCATTCGTATGCATCGGAACGTATGTTCACCCCTTTATTTGTCTCAGCATTATTAATATGAAACAGCAAGGAGTGTGAGCAAGGATGCCGAAAACCAGGGAGAGTTCAAAAATGGCCTACAGAGGATCTGGGGTCCAGAAAACGAGAGCGACAAAGGGAGATCAAGCGAGCTCAGAGAAAAGGCTGTAAATCAATTTGATTGTGGACCATCGCCATCTACAGAGTGAGGTGTCAGGTGAAAGAGGGCTCTTGAGTCCTAACAGCCACAGCGCAGCTCTACCGGTACTTCTCCCTCCTCAGGCCCGCCTCCCCTCACGCCGCGCCGGGCACGCCCCACAGGAGAGCCCCCGGCTTCCGCCGGGCCTCCGGGCAGGGCCTACCCGCGCCCCCCCGCGGCGGTTACAGGCCGCGGCCCGGCCGAGGCGGGAAAGCAACCGGCGGCGGCGCGGTGAGGCTCCGGCAGGTGCGTGTGCGGCGGGGCCGGGGCGGGCCGGGCTGCCCTGGGGCGGGCGCTGGGCCCGGGCGGGGCGGGGTGAGGGAGCTCCGGCTGCTAACGGCGGGCTCCGAGGCCCGCGGCGGCCCCCGCACCGCCCGCCGCGCTCGACAAGGCCCGGCCGGGCCCGATCGGGCCCGGCCGGGCCTTGTCGAGCGCGGCGGGCGGTGCGGGGGCCGCCCCGGGAGAACTGCGAGGCCTCTGCCTTCCCTTGCTGCAGCCCCGGCCCGGCGCTGGTGCTCCAAGGCCTGCCTCCCTTTCAAAGCACGAGCATGCTAGTTACTGTACGGTGTAAAAATGATGTAGGGTCTGCTTACTGCCACATTAACCGTTTTTGCACGGAAAGATTTCACCAGCGGAAGTCGTAAATGCTTCCCGCGTATGTAGTAGGTAAAGCTGTGAGGGGTCTTGCACTGCCTTCATGGCTATCAGTGCTGTTTATTGCCCTGTAACAGGCCCGTGTGTGCAAATGACCCTTTCTAATGCTATAAAAACTATTTTATGTACGTTGTGGATCAAAGGTATTGCAAAGACTATGTAATAAACGTTGGGGAAAAGGTAACATCCCCTTTTTCTGAATACACTTCAGACCAAGGGTACAGAGGCATGTGATCAGCTGGTTAAATAAGGTGTACAAAGGTACTTTGAATAAGGTTGCACTGTGATTTCCTAGCTCCCATGTCACTTTTGTTCTGCAGAGTGTCCTCTGGCATTTTTGTGCATAACTAAGTAAACAGATTATGGAATTGGTAATAGATGCTGTAGAGATTTTGGGAGAAGAGTGATTTCACAGTTAAATGCTGGAAGAGCAGCTGTTGTACAGATGTGTCCCAAAAGTGGTATGGTTTGGACCCTATAAGGAGAAGAAATAGTCTATGGAAATGTGCTGCAAACCTGGTTTGAAAAATGGAGGCTCTTCTAAATAAGATTGCCATCTTAGAAACTAGGCTACTGCGGCAGGAGCAGGAGCACCTTTGCGCTTTGCTGGTTCAAATCTGTGTCTGACTCAGATTTCCACAGCCTCTGCCGTCAGCAGTGATTTGCTGTTTTCCTGGAAGCATCTTTTTATGGAACAGACTTTTGCTTTTGTTCCCCTGTTGTATCATCAGAAGCATTTTGTCTCACTTGCCATTAGCAAGCTATTGTCACATACAGCTTATTATCCAAAGCTGTGCGGGAAATTGTCCTCTCTCCTCAGATCCTTCTTTGTTTATATAGGGCCTGAAGGCTTTGTTCTAGTGTTTTGAAAATGTCCACCGCTGTCATAGTGGACATTACATCAGCTATTTATCTTCACCTGCATTTACATTCGTATCATGTGCGTACCATCATCTGTTAAGGCTTTGATCCAGTGTTCTGTTTTCTTACTGTAACTGTTTAACAGTGTCTGGTAATGCAGTGCGAAGTACACACAAATAGTGTCTCTGTAACAAGGATGTACTGTACAGATCAATCCTGAATCACTAAATATAGGATAAGCCTTTCCTCTGGCTGAAAACAGAAGACAGGGACCTTCTTGCTAAAGAGAGAGGCTCATAGCATGTGCCTTGAATCAGTCCCAATTTAATCACCTTGAGCAACACCTTAGCTGTTACTGAGCCTGTCTCATGACTGATTACAAAGCATGGCTGTGATTCCCTCCACATGGTTTTGTTGGAGAGCTCAGGTTCTTTGTGCAAAGCACGAATGCCAAGGCCTTTCTTTGAGTAGCTTGGCCTGAAGTCTGGAGGAAATAATCTCTCTAAGTCAAAGGCTTGTCATTGGACTTCATGTGGTACTCTTTTGTAAAACTGGAGGCAGGTCCTTTCTCTGAGCCTGAGCCTGGGACTGACTTCTCAGGAGGAGGTGTGAGAACCATCTGCTTCTATGCTTATGCAGGGAGCAACTCCAGGATCCTTTTGCAGGTAAATCTTTGCGTCTTTGCTGCTTATGCTTTTCTTCCTAGTCTTTAAGTTACTGGTACTTCAACAGGAACTCTTAAATGGAACTCTCTTTGTGGATATTGTTCAGATGTTTGAACATTTGAGTCATAAGTTTTCCTTTTTGTCAGTGCATTAATGAGGGCTTTGGTGAAACATCTTTGGTCATTGAGTCAAACCCCATGCCTGAACTAAATTGTTTCTTATGCAATATTAAGACTGAGAAAGGAACATATTTTCTAGGGTTGTTTCATGAGATGCGTAGCTAAGACTTAAGTGTGCCTAGTTCTGTATCCCCTTATATAGCTCTTTCAATGTGCTTTACAAATCAGGAGTGTTCTCGCTGCCATCATATAGGTGGGAAAAAAAAAAAAACAGGACTTCTAGCTCTTGGATGATTAGCCCAATATACCCAACATACATTTGCTACAAATAACATAGGTATAAAGAAAAAAAACCTGAACTGCAGATGATTTTGAATCCTTGTGTCCATTTCCTGATCAGTGTTTGTGGCCTCTCTAAATGCTGCCTTGCTTAACTAAATGCTGGCTTGGTTAACTGAAACCTCAGAAGGCTGAGCTAACTAACATCCATTGTCAGTATTATACTTAACGTGTTTGCTTTCATTTAATATGCAAGTTTGGCACTCAGTTAAAAATAGCAGCTAGAATGTTGGCTGGCGGGGGGGAACAGAACAAAACAAAATGGTTTAAGAGAGTCAACCAAAACGGAGCATAATTTTGCTGTGAAGGCTTTTTGGGGTTTTCATGACTTTTCATCACTTTCCCTTGTTTTTATCTTCCTTGTTCTTTACAGAAGGGTGCGTAAGTTTCCATTCTGAAAAGCTCAAGATGTCCAGTAGGACTGAAGACTGGAATTGCAAGGACATCCTGCAGGAAATGGCATCCCCAGCATTCAGTAAGGTGAATAAAACCATTCATTTTGCAATACTTGTGAGGTGTTAGTAGGATTGCATATAGTGTCAAAGTCTGTGGAGAGATTGACTTAATATTTATAGTTACAGTATATTACCTCCTGCCTGCACTCTTCTTTCAAGAAGATTTTTTTTTGCCTGCTTCTCACACTGTTGTCCAGGAAGCTATACATTATTAACTTACTTCTGGTTACTGATAGGTTAGACTAGACAGGAAAGGTGGATGGAAATCGTTCTTGCTGAGAAATCATTGAAGGATCTGGCTTAAAATGAAGCATCTGTGTAAAAGGTTGTGGAGCACACAGATAATAGGCAGGCACAAGTTGATGAAGTCCCCAGAGACAGTGCTGCTAATGATGGTCTCTCCCTTCTCACTGAAAGCTAATACCTGTGGACTGGAGGCAGCAAACGTGTCACTGCTTTTTAAAGAGGGTTCTAGGGGAAATCTGTGCGCTGCAGATGAGGAAGTTTGACCGCTACCAACTGAATTAGTACAAAATATAGCAAGGTAGAACTATCGGACACCTGCATAAATATTATATAGTGGGGAAGAGCCAGTGCCTTAAAAAAATGTTGGAATTCTCCAAAGGTCTAAATAAGCTGGCTGCAGTCTGTACTCAGATTTCAGGAAGCTTTTAAACAGGAGCCCTTACCTGAGCAGCCCCTGACATAATAAGGGAGTTCCCTGTCATATATAAACAGTTAGTGCAAAGATAGGAAAGAGGATGTGAGTAAATGGGCAGCCCTTGTGGTGGCTGGAGGTCACCATTGGAGTGCTGCAGGGATGTTTTGTAAATGACCTGGAAAAACAATGTTTCCAGCTGGCTTTACATTATTTGAGGTGGTAGGGAGGAGGGCTGATGGTGATAAATTGCAAATGTAAACTGATTCATGTGGGTGGGGAGCAGTCCTCATTTCACACACAAAATGAGTGAGGTTTTGGAGCTGTAATGACTAATTCTATGAAGCTTTCTTCATCAGTAAAGTCTCAGTTTGATAGTTTTACACAGGCTCAGGGTAGACTGCATAAGCTCACAGTTACTAAGTACACAGAAACTGTGCCTGGTTCAGAAGGTTCCAGCCTAGAGGCACGGAGGATGTGTGAAGTGCTGTGTGCTTATTCTGTTCTTCCCTAGGTTCCTGGTTTTGACCTGTGCTGAAGAGCAGGGTACAGGGAGATGTATCCTTTGGTCTGACCCAGTATTGACAGTTCATATATTCCTACATAAAATCTGTACAGCTGGGAATTTGTATGAGGAATTGTCTCTCCAGAAGTGGCAATGTGTTCCTATGTACGCTTCTTCATCATGCTATCAGAAAGATGTGTGTACATGAGGAAGACTTTGCAGGTGCAGATATCTAGGCCTGTGAGCCAAAAGTACATGCAAATTACTGGTGGGATTTTTTTTTTAACCTCCTTTTAGTGAAAGCTCATTAGATACATGAGGAAATACCTGCAAATGCAGTCTTATTAGAAGGATTGAAGAAGCCTGTGTAGACTCAGTTGTGCCTTGACTACAGGGTGTATCTGCCACTGAGCTGTATTTTACACAGATTTTCAGTGTCTTTCTGATGCTGGCTTGCAGGGTCTCCAAACACTTTGCCTGGGACTAGCCCAGCAGCCCTGAACACTTCAGGTGCTTGTGCAGACTTACTCAGGTCTTCATCTTCCTTTTCTGACTTCCATACTTTTTTAGTGCATGTGTACACACATGTGCTTAACAACTTGTAGCTAGTTTGGTGACAACAGGATTAGTAAAAAGTGATTAAACCCACAGCTGATTCTTATTTGAGGCACAGAAGTAGAATTTGTTTACTGTACAAGCAGGAAAATCTAGATAGAAATGAAGAGTTGCAGAATTTGCCTGTACACTTACGTGTGAAGAGATGGCGTCTCTTACTTCCCAAACACATAGGGCTTGGGTACTTGATATGGGTATGATATTGGGTGTGAAGAAGCAGAGAGACAAAAGGTAGATTGGGCTTTTTCTGGGTTTCTGAGATGGTATTGCAGTCCCCTCATTCTGCATTTTTGCTTTTAAAGCAATCACATTTTTGTGTGCAAGCCGTTTCTCATGACTATAAGGCAGTATCCTACTGCTGTTTCTAGTGAAAGTGCTGAGATCTGTGTAGGATCAGCCCATAGCAATGAAATACCAGCAGCCTTAGGGCACTTGTAATAACATTTACATGAGAGCACTTGCAGCTTTTAGGAATTACTTAATTGGAAAGGCAATAGGTGCCAGGCAACTCAGATCCTGTTTCTGATGTCACATTCCATCAGAGCACAAATTACCAAACGAGTTAATGCTACGCTCAAATTGGCCATGTTTTCAGCATCTCTCTATGTATGGCTGATGAACTGGAAGTTCCAGTTAATACTGTCAGAGAAGTCTGAGGGTACTGTCTTCAGTGTGAAGTATTCCCTTGACTGAGTCTTTTAGAGGGTCAGTTTGATATATCGAAGTGTTCCTCCCTCCGTCCCTTCCTTCCTGCAACCCCTTTTCCTATCCACACCCTTTCTCCTAGACAGGACTCTCATTTGTGAAGGTCAGCAGGCAGTTTGTCTGAGGCAGGCTAGTGACTTCTGACAAAATTTTTAAGAATTCCCACCAGGTGAAAGCTGCAGTTCAGCGCAGAATACCTGTCATGGAGCTGGCCATTCTATGGCAAGTCTCTGACATCACTAAATTATTGCAATAACCAATTAGATGTTTAGGAAAAATACTTCCCACCTCTCTGCCAGTCATGCCGATATGATTTTTTTTTTTTTTTTTTTCCCCTGCCTATTTTTATATGTTTGTGTCTGGATTCCTCTGAAGTGAAATGTAACACTGCTGGGGAATTGGCACTGGTGATCCAGGGTGTAGCAATGCTGAATTTGTTTGTGTAGTTCAAGGAAACTATTGCTGGTGGATCTTTCTTTATGAGAAACGTCAGAGCAAGATAAAGATTGGTTTTGATGGTGAAGATTTCTGTAGTCGTTTTTAAAAGCTGATGATCTAGTGAAAAATGAGTGGCAACAGCTACTTAATTATGTATATACTTCCCTTGCAGGTTCAGCTGTATATAGGATTCGTTCTCCATTTCAGATTATGTATGATGTTGAACCTTTGGGGTTTTTTCCCTTATATCTACATGTAGTTGAATTTCAGAACTGATGAGGCATCTTCTAAAACCTCATGTCTTTGCATTCTGTTGTAAGAGTCCTTTTTTGAGGCTGACACTTTCCAAATTTAGTGCCAATGCGGGAATTAAAAAAGTTTGGTTTTAGCTTTTTGTGTATTCAGTGCAGGAAAAGTGCATTTCCGACTGTTTTCGTAGTCTTTTGTATAAAAAAGGCTAAAGAGCATCTCCAGCAATGCCCCAGCTGGGAGATGGTCTTTTGCTAGACCTGTAGAAAACTGCAAATTGTTCTTGAGTTTGAGCTAATGATGCACTGTTGGTATCGTGATCTCCAGCTCCAAAATCTCTTAGCCTATTTCAAAGTGCTTTATACAGTGAATAAATAAGTTTGTTCCTGTTCAACAGCTATAAGGACTGTGGCACAGAACAAGAAGCATCTTAACTTTTTGAATCTCACATAGTAAATTGGTGACAAACCTAGAAGTACAATCTCCGGTTACGCAGTTACCTTGAATACATACTGTTGACTGGAACAGACTGCTCTTCATCTTTATGGTAGGTTGAATTTAAAGCTTATTTTGTGGAGGTTCTAACACAAACGTTTCTACAGCATGATAAACAAGTTTGTCACTGTGACTGTAAATAGGGCATCTCCCAACTCAAATGTTCTGTGTCCTGCAGAGTTTTAAATTCTGATCCAGTTACATTACTGTTTAAAATGATTGATACGTGACTTCTGTGGACTTTGAGTCAGCACAGTTTTTGAGGTGGTTGTTTCCTATGTTTTTTCTGTCTGCTCAATAGATTACGTTAGTTCTAGGTAAAAAGTATATAGTACTGGTTCATCTTTGTTTTCAGTTTCTGAATTTCCTAACCTAACAGTTAGCAAACTTATTTTTACTGCTAAGGGAAGCAGAGTTACTTTTTATCTGCAGTCCTTAAAAGATGAATTCTCAAACTGCAGTTTTCTGTTTGCTTATCAGTAGAGCCCAACATTTGCCTAGCCTGATGTAGACACAGCTAAATCTGTCACCTGCTTCTGTAGTTTGCCTAGATTGTCCAATTAGTTATAGCTTTCAGATTCATTGTTGTGGAGAGGTGTGCAAAAATAAGAGTTTGTGGAAACGAGTTACTTTTAAATAAGCTTTATATTCCTAATTATGTTTATATCCATTTTCTAGAACTATGCCAAGAAAAAGAAAGCTGTTGGCTCAATTAAGTGCTCTCCAAAGCAGCTCCGGCTTCCCTCCTTTTGATGCCTTGGAGAACCTGAACGCTACACCTGATGAGGATTGTTCTCCAAAAAGCAGCAAATATTTTGCGATAGAGAAAAAAAATTCTTCCCAGCTAGAAGCAGATTTTTTCAACCAACCCTGTGTTAGTCTGGCCAAGTCCTTTCTGGGACAGGTAAGGCATGAACAGAGATTATTATACTGGAGCATGTGCCAGCTAATAACTTAGTGTAAAAGGATTAAATTCTTTTTTTGCCATTTGACTCCAGGGCTTTGCTATTTTAGGAATACAGCTCTCATTCCTTCTCTTGTTAAGTTCAGTGGAATTTAAAGACTAGTAGCCAAATCTATTTTGGATTAAGTCAGAGTAGTACTTTTTCAGGTTTAGTTTACTGTCATATTTCAGAATTAGTTTTTTGTGGAGTTTTTCTCCCTTTTTTTCTGGTTTACTGAAATGTACTTTGCTGTTGTGGTTTGAAGGCTGTTTCAGGCCTGTTATTTTCCTTTCAGGTATTCCTGGTTGTTTTTTTTTTTTTTTTTTAAGCTCTTGCTTGGCCCAGTGGAAAGCAGTGCTCTGCAGCCAGCAACATCTCCTTCTCTGCCTCCATTTTAGTATCTTGTGATGCTAATAGCATGGTAGGCCCTTGGCCTTTCTTGACCAGTATCCACTGTCATAGTGTACTCAAATACTTCATTATCTGCAAGTTCAGCAGGCTGCTTGGTACTTCATTTTATGCTGCCCTGTATGCTTTGAACACTGTATCTTATACTACCTGCTTCTGTTTTTGTTGTTCTGAATAACTCGGTATTGTCAGCAGACATGGTGAGCTCTCTAATGCTCCCCTTTCTGAGGTTATTAACACAAATATGCAAGGCAGCACAGGCCCTAGTGTGGAGACATTTAGGACTCCACCCCACAGTTAAACTCTCTTCACCCTGAAAACTGCTATTCCTACCTTTTTGTTTCTGAGTTTTCAAGCTATTACTTGTTCATGAAAGGACCTTATCCCATTGCAGAAACTTTGAGGAAGCTTTGGACCTTGTTGAAAGCCTTTGGAAATCAGAGTGGGGGAGATTAAACATGTCTCTTCTGCTTAGTGAGTCCTTCAAAAAACTCTCCGGCTGTTCCCATGGAAGGGAGTTCCTCCAGTGTTTTCCCTATAAAAAGTACCAGTCTGGGACCTCCTAAACGCAATTGCAAAATGTGTTTTTAGTTTCACTGCTATTGTCTTATCTTCTCTGAGTCTTTTTTTTTTATACCTTTATTGTCTGTAGGGTGAACAAACTCTCTGGGTTCTCATTGCTTTAGATAACTTTAGCATTGCTTTAGATAACTTTAGGAATTTGTTCCACAAACTGTTGGTTTTGGCCTGTCTTGCTGTGTCTAGCTTTTTTTAATTTTCTAAGGATATTGTCTTGCTTGTAATTGATGCCTTTTTAAGCCTGCTGGGTTTTTTTGGTCTCTTAACCTCTCTCTGATACGTCATGTATGTTTGCTATCTTTATAGACATCCTGCTAGAGGCTTGCCTTTCCAGCTTTAACCTTCGGCTGCCTCTTTTAAGTTCTTCCTAACAAGCTTCCTCACTTTATGTAGTTTCCCCTTTTTGCTGGTAAGCAGAACTCTGCTAGATTAATTTTGGACCTTAATGCTTGTGGAAGGACACTGAACTTTACACTTCATGGTCATGATACAAAGTTGTTTTTCAGGGATAAGTCTTTGGAAGAGACTTTGCGTTTTGCTCAGCATCAGTTTGAGAGTTTAGTCTTTTCTTGTGAGATCCCTGATTACTCACTCTGCAAAGCATTTGATGGTGTCTTAAAAAAAAAAAAAAAAAAAAAAAAAAAGAAAAAGAAATGTAGCCTGTGTCCTGTCCTACTGTGATATTTACTTGGTCTACATGAGGATACCTGAAGTCTCCCAGTACTGATGCATTTTTTTGTCTTAATGACTCCAACATCTTTATGCATTCAGTTACCCCAGACAGATGATATTTTAGTCCTAATTCTATACTTTCCCTATTTAGGCCTAGAATTACAAGCCAGGTGATTTCTATGTTAACTTTAGATTTTCTTTAAAGTATAACCCCTAGTCTCCCATGACCCAGTCTATTCTTTCATTTTCTTAGAATGATAATTATAATGGTAATTTAGGGTTTCATTCATTGTCTTCATTCTACCAAATTTTGGAGGTGCCTGGTATGTTAATATTACTTACCTTAAACGTGATACTCGAGTTCTTAGAAACAAAAAAATACCCCAGAACATACACGCAATGAATGGCCACTCAAAATGAACTGTCATAACACCAAGATACATCCTCAGTGAGAAATAAAAACCTCTATAAAATAGTTTACTGTGAGGTATTGTGAATGATCACAATTTTTAAACTGTTTAACTGTGAATATGTGGTGTGTCTGAAGAGTCAGGGAAATGCCTGCGTGCTTTTAAAATCATAACCTAACCATTGCATTTCATCATATTAAAAGAGAAATGTGGCCAGATATGTGTGCTTTGGGGTGTTTACACGCAGTTGCTAAACACCAGTGCTTTTCTGAAGTCACTGTGTTTTTCTTAAAAATAATAAACTGTTTGTTTTCAACAGTTTGAGAAGTGCTATAGGGAAACCTTGATATACCAGAGTTGCAACACTTGAAACTGACTTCTGGAGCATCCGTACTGGATCAGGTCAATAACTGCATTAGCAATCCAGCACAAACATCTGCTAGGAATTAAGCTTTGTTTCTTGAAGGTCATTTTTGAATGGCTGGTTTTCAAATATGGAAGCACTGAATATGGTATAATTAAACTGATAGCTGTTGCCTAAAAATGAGACTATACTGCAGTATTTCTTAAACACACATTAAGTAAAACAAGAAGTTTAGAAATCAGATCAAACTACAAAAAACTTTGTACAAAATGTAGTGATTATTTTATTTTTAAGGATAATCGCTTCACTGTCATGTGGGGGTTTTTTTTGGTGGGTTTTTTTTTCCCCTGCATCTGCTTTGTTTTATTTAAGGAGGTACCAGCAGTAGGGAACACACTGTAATAACAAAGATCTGTTGTTGTCTGCCTGAAGCCAATTCCAAGTTCTTCTGCATTGCCCCTCTCTGTGGTGCAGAAAATAAAGAAATAGCATTGATACTCATGCTGGTCATGATTATCTATCTAGTTAGGGACTAGGACTTGTTTGAAACATCTCTATGGAGAGAGACTATGTAGTTATTTAATTGTGCCACTGTCATATTTCTTCTGATCCAAAGCATATACATCCATGATGCTTCAGGGTTGGTATTGGTGGTGCTTTTTGCCTTTAACCTGGTGGATTGGGGTGGAGAATATAGAAAATAACCACAAAAGCAACTCTGTGGGCTTTATTGCATATCGGATCATAAACTGGTTCTTTATGATACTGCCACATATAGATATTCCAGGCATTTTGTGGGGTGAATGACAGGTAGGAACTTCTTGTACTGGGCTGTGGCCTGGACAGTAGAAGCTGAAAAAGTTCATGTTGGCTTACAGACTGGACTGCTAGATGGAGAGACGAGTATGTAGTACCATCAGGTCCTTTTTTCCAAATTCTTTTCTTTCCACAGCTCTTGCGCTCTGGTTATTTTGTACAGACGGTTGCGAACTGATGCACTCTGACCTCTCTTTCAGATTTTAGTTCGCAAACTTCCTGATGGCAGAGAACTCTGGGGGAGGATTGTTGAAACAGAAGCTTATCTGGGTGGGGAAGACGAAGCTTCCCACTCAAAAGGTGGGAAGCAAACTCAACGAAACGCGGCAATGTTCATGAAGCCAGGAACTCTGTACGTGTATCAGATCTACGGGATTCATTTCTGTGTGAATGTTTCCAGCCAAGGTAAGTTGAGGCTGAAAGAGTTGTAAAGCCTATGGCATGGAGCTGATATTTCAAGCTACGCTTGCTGTGTTGCAGTCACTTGTGAGCTCCATATGAGCTCTGCAAAGTCAATTACTTGCTTTTACAATCTTTCCTTGGGACCTGGGTTTTGCCATTGTGAACAGTATGTAACTGTGGACAGACAGCATACTAACTTTCAACATTACAAGCAGGGCCCATCTCCAGCTTGCATAGTGACCAGCCCCGGGGGGTTTTGGTCCCAGCTGTGAGCTGTATGAGCTGTTCAGGCACAGAAATCAAGACTAAGGACTGGAGGATAATCTTGATAGGATGGAGCTTCCAGTTTTGATGACCTGGGCTGCTGCCTTATTCATGTGATTCAGTGAACTTTGTTCCTCGAAAGTCGTGATGTAGAAGTAAATTTGCAGTCTAATGACAGCCTAAATCTTGGTGTCTGTTGTCATGACAAGAAACTCTTCTGCCTCCTACCTTTATCTTCAGAAGCTGTAAATGTTGGGGAAAACAAAAAGGTCTGACATCTCCTAAGCTTAAGCAAGGAGTCACTGCAGAAGCATTTTAGCTGCTTTGCTGTATCTTAAAACCAAAAAAAAAACCAAACCCAAATCAAAATACCCGGACTGTTACAGAATCTCCAATCTTCTTTTATTATTCTCAAGATAATATAATCAACCCTAATCAAATTATTCTGGAATTTACTGAGGCTCTCCTTCCACAGCTCCTCTTAACATGGAAGTGTTACTTCTAAAACGTGGTTTTTTTCTTTCCTGTAAGAATGACAGTGTTTGCCTTGCAATAAAGCTATTGGTTAATTAGACACCTTGAAATGGCAGCAGGTATTTCTTAGAGAAATACTCATTTCGTTAGAAAAAATCTCAAAAATAATTTCTTTTTTTTTTAAGCTATATCTTTGAAATAGTGAAAAAGAAACCCCACTGCTTCTGTATTCCTAAATGGAAAGCAAATGTTGTAACAGTGACCATTAATCCTCAGGTTTTGGCCTTTGGACAGGAGCCAAGCAGAAAAACAATGCCAGGTTATACTGTGAGGGAAGAGCCTGTCTGTCTAAATGGAGGTCTGGAGTCTGGTGGATGAACACAAGTGAATTTCATTATGTTGTCTCTGCTAAATCTGTTTAGATTATGAAAGCAGAATGGTTCTTTTTTCAGGATGGGATTCTTAGTGTTTGAAATATTAGGAATAGTATTTTTTATTAAAAAAAATATGCTTAGCCTTTGAATTCCAGAAAGATTTCTTTGAAATTTATACTTTGGGAAATTTTCCCTTAAATGCCTCTGTTTAGCTTTGTAGCAAATCAGTTAGAGCTCACTGTTGTGATGGATTTAGTTGGATTTTTTGTTACAAACTTATTCTCCATTAGCGTGTCATACATGCAGCTATGCTGACACCAAGCACAGCTGTCACTACCAGCTTTGTCGGGAACACACTGAAGTAAATAGCATGGCTGTGCATGTTGTGTATCACAGATGCATCTACGCAAGTAGGATTTGCTCCTTCAGTATATTTGCCCACATGCAGATGTGTTGAAAGAAAGAATTTGAGGATGAATCATACCCGAGATGCTTTCCCATCTTAACATAGATGGAGAAGCCGCTTGTCCTGTCATTTAGTCTGAGGGAATCTGAGGATTGAGGAAGTCTTCTTTCGTGGTGGCACTTGTGTGCCTGGGTAGAAGGCAAAAGCATTTCATTTTCTGGATATGGGACAGATATTGGACGCTTAGTTTTGAATCTGGCTGTGGCTGTGCATAAAACACAAGGAAACACTGGGGGGCGGGGGGGGAAGTCTGTTGTGGCATAGCTTGGTCCCTCTTAGTAGTACAAACCATGCTCTGCTTATAGCATGAACTTCTCATGTAATCAGTTTCATCATCTTTATTCAAGGAATTTGATGCAAATATCCAAGTACTTCAGGGTCTCCCTGCAAATGCTGTGAAAACATGAGTGACTGACCAGGAGACTATAAAAGGAATATGAACGTATTTCTGAAGGTGTCGCTTGGAAAGACTGAACACAAATTACTGAGAGAAAGCTAAATGCTTTTCCTTTTCAAAGGGCACATCTCCCGTGATGTCCCAGAGCTGCATCACTCTTTTGGATTTTGGCAGTGCAAAGCTGCAGAGCACCAGGAGTTAAACAGTGGAGAACATGGGGTGATTGCATCTATTCCCATATAGCATCTTCTGCCTCCTCTGATCTCTCGGGATCTTTCATATCCCCTCCTCAGCTGTCTTCCAAGCTGAAGGTTTCTAGTCTACTTTCCTTAGGCTCTTGCTCCAAAGCTAGTCCATTACTTTGGTCATCCTGGTTGCCTGTCCCTGAATCTCTTCCAGTTTTGTTATATCTTTCTGTAGATGGAGCGGGGGAACAGAACAAGTCTAGACACACACACAAATTTCAGGACAGCAGAGCAACTTGCTTTATATGAGTAGTTGAGGTTTACACCTGGGAATACTGTATGGCATTGCTGCAGCAAATTGGAGCAGTGGAGAAGGGGAAAGGTCTTTGGGGGTTCCCTGGTGTTTTCAAACACACACAAATTGACCCCGACTTAAGCCATTTCAATTTTGACCTGGATGCATGTTAACCAAGTTCGTACTGAATGACATGAGAATTAGGGGAAAACCTGAGGTTGATTTCGGGACAAATCAGTTCTACAGATT
Source organism: Pelecanus crispus (assembly GCF_030463565.1). NCBI lineage: Eukaryota > Metazoa > Chordata > Aves > Pelecaniformes > Pelecanidae > Pelecanus > Pelecanus crispus. The sequence continues at coordinate 17,080,185 of NC_134653.1, forward strand.
TTCCAAATGACTCTTGAAAGATGTTTCTGTTTGGCCATTGTGTGGTTTGCATCAAAATACTCATGCCATCATACAATGACTTTTAACAAAGCATTTATTTCTGGAGACTGTTGGAACAAGCACATTGATTTAACTGAGATCTAGTGTGGTTTTAGGTAGTTTATTAAAGTTAGCACAAACTGATAATCACAAATGAATTCTTAGCTGGCTTAGAACTATCTAGTTCTGTAGTGTAGGCAAGTCCTTGTGCTGCTTAAATTACAGGATCCTTGTGGGAGGAAGGCAAGCGGTTCAGAGAACCAGTATATCCTTGAGTACTGGCAGTGACTGCTGTCCTGCTGCTTCTCAGACTTTTGAACTGAGTGACTGTAGAGCTGATTTGGGGCCACCAGCTTAATGAAAGCAGCCATCCTTTTACTGGGGAGAGATCAGAGTGCTGTGCTGTCCCTGTGTTGCCTGTGTTTTGCTACCTTCTTGGCACAGATACTGTACAGGGCTGTCCCAGACACACATGCTGTTGGGACTAGGCAAGCAGCATGAATTGGACTCTTGCAGCAGACTTTGTTTTAAAAAGTAGTTTAACACTGACTTGAATCATGCTGGGGCCTTCTTGGTCCTTAATCAGCTCAGGATCTGACGCCTATACAAGATGTGCAAAGCTTTATACGCTGCTCCTACTTGCTCCCTTCTGCTTAGCTTGTCAAGAAGCGGGTATTTGGCACATGAGACTGGTTCTTTAGAGCTCTTGTTTTGACACATAACCTTGTAGCATTATCTGTTTTAATACCAGATGGAATAAATCCTCTCTTCTATTTTCTGTATTTGGCTTATGCTGAACTTCAGGCTCAGCGCTATCACTCAGGGACAGGAAAAGCTGTGTCACCAGCAGAACTGTGCTGGGAGAGGTGCTTGGTAGAGCAGCTACAAAAGCATAGACTTTACCCTGGGAGCCACCACCACTGTAGTGTTCTCAGCAGTATGGTCCCAGCCCAGCTTGATGCTGCCAACACACATCAGAAGCACTTCAGCTGTAGCCTGCTGTTTTGCCACTTTGCTGGGGCAAGAAGTTGTGGCTGTTAGTGTGTTCAGTTAAGTTCACTTGACTGTATATTTGTATTCATAAAACCATAATGAGTTGAAGGGTGGACTCAAATATTTTTTTGTCACTGAGGAAGGGGAAATCTTTGTGCACATCACCGAGATAAAGCTGCATTGTGTGGGATGTTACTGTGAGAGGTCTTCCCATCACCGAGTCGAATACTGCTACTGCCTGAAGCCATGGCAGGCATCACTACACTGTTTTTTTGGAGGAGAAATAGATGATGGAAGAAGAGGAGTTAATAGAAAAAAAAATGTAACCACTGTCTTTCAGTGTGCATGAATCCTACAGTATATCCTGAGCAGCAAAATAATCTTAGTACAAAGAGCTTTCCCTAGGGTTAAGAGGGATGTTGGGCTTCCCTCACTTCAGGAAGAGGGTAAACGCCAATCAAGCTTCTCTTTGACTTTGCTGTGATTTGTCTCTGGAATTTGCCAAGCCATGCATTTTGCTGCCAGATCAAAAAGAACAGCTTTTAAAATCATGATCCCAGTGATGCTCTACCCAGGCCCAGGGTCGTACTGTGTGGACTTCCCTCCAAATTTCAATCCTAGACTAGGACTTTCAAGGAAGTGTTTTGGGACCAGTGAGTCAGATGGGTGGAGAGAGAAAATTTTCTTCTCTCCAGTGGCCAAGAGCTGTTTCCAAGAACGAGAGCTGGAGCCATTCCAGGGAAGGAGCAGCAAGCTGCACAGTGGGGGTGTGGGACTTCCCTATCGTTTTATGATTTCTAGCTGCTCAGGGAGAGAACTTGCCCCTGCGTTGTTGTTAGATCCCAGCTTTTATCTTTGAATGCTACTTGTTATATGGAGTGACTCTCAGGCGTGGGAGGCAGATATTCAGCATCTCTGGACTGGCACTGCTGCTGGTGGTGTGTCAGCAGCCGTATCCATGTCAGACAGATTTTGAAGCCAGATAACCCCTGAGAGCAAACTGCTGCAGGCTGCAGAGGGGAAGAAGGCAGGCTGAAGCACTCTGGCAGGCAGGAGATGAGCCAGAAGGATTCAGCTACTCTTTTGTAGTTACAATAAAACTTCTGAAGTGCAAGTATGCTCAGGAGGACCCAAACATCAACCCAGGGGTGTGGGGACAGGTCAGGGCAGAGGAGGCAGTAGCTCATCATGGCATCCCTGCACTCTTATCCTGCCTGCTGTCTCTACTTCTTCCCAAAGCTCTTGTGGTGTTGCTCTCACATTCAGGGGCTGCTGGCTCAGAACAGAGAGCGGGGTCTGTGTTGCACACAGCTAGGAGTGTGAAAACTTTCTGGTGGAAATGCACAAAGAGCAGCCAGAGCCAGAAATTCCAGGTACCCCCTGCCACAGCTCTGTGGATGCTCTGGGAGCACCTGCAGTTTCTCTGAGTGCTTGTCTCTTCACATGAACTCCCAAGGACTTGGTTCAATTCCAGTCTGACCACAGTTTCCACTTGCATTTGTGATGGATGAAGGCAAGTAGCGTAATTAGCGATTGCTCGGAATCCCACAGTTGTTCTTGGCGAGTGAGGCAGCATCCTGACATGACGGATGTTTCTTTGTGCATGGATGAAAAGCAGTATTAGGATGTGGAGCATGTTCTTAAAAATCTAAAATGACCTTTGAGCTCTAAATCACTGCAGTACAGGGAAGCAGCTTTTGGCTGCCAGATTAGCATCAATCCCCTTCTGTAGAGAAGGGAGTGCCTGGGAACAGATTGCTGACAGCTGTTGGAAATAAGTCTCTTGACTTCACTGAGCTGTACTGAGGGCAACAGGGGCTCTGAGTAGGTTCAGGGTAAGAGGCACACCTCACAAAAGCCAGAAATCAGGTCCTCAGTTGATAGGCTCAGTTGGGAGACCAGGAGGGTAATTTAGTGTGGGATTTGTTCAAAATACAAGAGGTATTCTATTTTTGGAAATCACAGGTCCTTAGGGATCTGTCCGTGCCTACAAAAAAAAGCCTTTGCCAGGAGGGAGCATGGCTCCAGATGTTTGAGGCTGGAGAGGGAGAGGGGATTCTTGCAGAGCAGCATCACTGAGCACGCAGATGCTGGTGGGGAGGAATGCTGTGGGCGGCCCCAGCACAAGGGGTGCTGTGTGGGGCAGCACACAGACTGCTTTACCAGGCTCTCTCCTCGCCCACTCAAGGTCATGAGAAGACCTTCCTTGCTGTCTAGTGGAAAATACCAGGGAACTGTTTATGTCCCACTTAGGCTGGAGATCCTCGTCACAGAGGAATGTCTGTGCTCAGAGCTGCATCTTTGCTTCGGTCACCAAAATCGGGGAGGGCAGCTGATCACAACAGCTGGGGGAACTGGAGTTTCCTAAGGCTCTGGACAGGGTGGCAAATCACATTTGAGAAGAGAATCTGTCAGTTTTCTTCACTTCTTGTCATAGAAAGGTCTTCTCTGGTGAAGTGATGCTCCCAGGGCCATGTATCCTGCAGCCAGATACAGTGCAGCCCCATCCTGCCCCAGGTCCCTGTCTTGTGAGAGCTTCCCTGGCACAAGGGTTTGGATCGCTCTCCATTGTAGCTATGCAGTTACCCAGAGCCATGGTCATCCCACCTGCTCTTGCACCTCCAAGTAGGTGTTTGAATTGGTAACACCTGCAGCCAGGGCTCCCTCAGCAACAGCACAGACAGCAGCTGCTCCCAGTGCCTGCAGCTCCTTCCCAGGTTTCTCTTTGTCCAGCCTAACTCTGCAAGCTGCCTCTTTCTGCTGGCAGCATCCGGACTCATTCCCCCTCTCCTTTGTTAGCTGGAGTTCTTGTAATCTGAGTTTATTATAAATCCGCTGGGTTTGGGAGCAGCTTTGGATAGCTATGCCAAAACTGAACCATATGTGTATTTATTCCTGAACATCGTGCTGACATAACAAAAACCTCTTGCCCTCTGGCAAGCCTTGGAGCAGCAGCTAGACTTAGTAACATCAAGAAGTGGGGTTGGAGAAGAGCAAGTCAGCACTGATGAATAAAGGACACAGAGCTATGGGACACTGGATATTCAGAAGAGGGAAGGCATGCACTGACCACAGGTTAGCGGCTGACTGCAGAGCCTGGCACTTGAAGCAAAGCACAGGCCCTGCGGTTGGGTGCTGCAGGCAATTCCCTGTTCCATCAGGCTAAGCTGAGCCACAGGCTCAGAGCTGAAGGGCTCCTGCTGGCGGTGGGGCTGAATGGTTAGACATTCTTGATGAACAACCCTGTACTAACACGTGGTTCTTGTTCTGCACAGGGGAAGGGGCTGCGGTATTACTTCGCTCTTTGGAACCTCTTCAGGGTTTAGACGCAATGAGAGAGCTGCGCAGTGCTTCGAGGAAAGGAGCCACAAAGCTGCTGAAGGACTGGCAGCTGTGTAACGGGCCCTCCAAGCTCTGCCAAGCATTTGGGATTGATAAGGCTTTTGATCAAAGGGACCTGACTCAAGATGCAGCCATCTGGATGGTACCTGGACATGTCCTACCAGGGGAGCAGGACGTGGTAGCCACAACAAGGATTGGTATTGGCAACAGGGGAGAGTGGGCACAGAAACCTCTCAGGTTTTATTTACGAGGAAACAAATTTGTGAGCGTTGTAGACAAGAAAATGGAGAGAGAGATGGGAGCAGTGGGACACTTCTCTTGCAGCTGATGAGTCTTGCAAGCATGCCACTGACCAGGACCTGAGCTGTGCTCTGTATGGTAGCCTTAAGCTATGTCATGGCAGCAAGGGCAGACATAGTGGCTTGGAGGTTTTTAACAATAAATGTACTTTATCATAATGAATGGGGCAAGGTGGAATTTTATTTCTGGAGCAGACTGGCATGGGTCTCCCAGCCAGAACTGAGGTTGGTTTTGGACGTTGAAGGACACTTTGTCCCTTGCCAATGGATCCAGGCTCAACTGAGGTGGATAAGTGGTGCAGGTTTCACAGTTGTGACCTCCTGTGCTGCTTGGCCCCAGCAGAGGCCATCACTTGGTTGCTGCAGGGGAATAGTCAAACGACTGGATGGTAGCAGGGCTGACTGAAAGGATGAGAGCTGGGAGAAGAGGAGGTAAAGGAGGGATCTTACTGTTGTCCACAACTACCTTGTGGAGGGTGTAGAGAAGAGAGAGTCAGGCTTTTGTCAGACAGGATGGGAGGCAATGGGTACAAGCTGGAAAACAGGAAATTCTCATTATCTGTATGGAAAAAATTTTTACCATGAGGGTGGCCAAACACTAGAACCAGGGGCCCAGAGAAGCTGTGGGACACTCAAATCTCCACTGGACAAGCTCCTGAGTGACCCGATCTAACACATTTTCTTTGAGCGGAGGTTTGGACAAAAGACCTCCAGGGACCCCTTCCAACCTATACCAGTCTATAACATCCAGCTTGGAGAACAAGAATGTTTTTTGTTTGTTTTCCCAGCTGCTTTTGAGACCAGTTCAAAACTTACCAGTCTGTGAACTCCAACACAGAGAATGCACTGATTCTGAGATGTTGCAGCCTGCCATGGGGTACAGGGAGGAAAAACCTCTAGGATTTAGGGCAGAACCTGCAGAATTGCAGCCATACTGGCAGTTTGAAGGGTGACAGGGACACACCTCCCCACCCTCACTTAGGATTCATATGCAAGAAAAAAGCTCAAGTTTTTCAAAACCCTTGTCCCCATCACATGAACTAAAGTCTTGTTTGGCCCCTTCTGAACAGCCCTTGTTACGCCTATCTCAGTAACTCACCTTGAGATGCAGTTGTGGGGGGCTGGTTGGGAGTGGGGCCCTACAGCAATGTTGATCTGATTTTTAGGTTAGATATTGCTTTTGCTCTTCTGTAAAATCCCTGCTTGCAGCTGCAGAGGAAGACTCACTGAAGGAACTGTGAGTAAGTAGCTGTCATCGGGTACCTGGTGCACTGTGGGTACTGGGCTCTGTCGGCACGATTGTGCCTGGTGGTAGATAAGTTATATAAAGCTCACAGTTTCACCCAGTTTGTGTGGGCAAGTGAAGCTGCTCAGCGAGAGCCTGCAACTCTGGGAAGAACTCCAGCGCGTGTGTGTGGTATAAGGGAGGGTCTTAAGGAGGAGTCTGGCAGTTTTTTAACACCACACGCCCCTGGAAGCTGCCACCATGGAGGTAAAGGTCTCCCCCCCCACCCCCTTCCCTGGGTACGCAGCACAGAGCACTGAGCAGCTGTGGTGAACAGTGGCCTCACGCAGGCCAGAGGTGAGCTGTTATAAGCTCCTGCTGCCCCCCCCCCAGGAACAGGGCCAGCCCTGGCATGGCTGGAGGAGCAGTCCTGAACCAGATCAGGAAACACAGCCATGTAAGGACCTGTATCTTGTTTTTCAGCTGGTAGCTTTAACCCAAGCCAGGTTCCCAGTCTGGTTCCCTGCAACCACAGCCATGCTTGCACAGAGGGGACTGGAGGAACAAAATGAGCCCTGGGGGCCCAGTCTGAGTGCCCCTAGCACCAGCTGCTGGCTGTGTGGAACTCGTATGTCCATGCACTGCCAGCCCAGCCAGCTCATTTCAGACCTGCCAACAACCAAGCTCCCCACCCCCAGTCAAAAACTGGAAACCCTGAAAACCCACAAACACATAGGCTGCTTAGTGACAGCTGTGCTCCAATAGACACTTAGTAATTACTAAGGATACAGGGGAGAGGAAAAATAAGCTGTAACACAGTGAGCGAGTCATTCTCAGTCACAAAACTGTTTACTTGTGATACTTTGCCTTCCTACCTATGTCCTCACTGCTGCCAGATAATGATGATCAATTCCTCAGCGCCCAGGGATATGTCCCTAAAACCGAGGCCAGCTCCACTCTGCCCTTGAGCAGAGGCCATGTGCACTCTGCTCACAAATGGTGCTCACGGCTGAATGACCCAGCAGTCATGTTGTTGGAGAGCAGAGAAAGCACTTCTGATGCACTAGCATCCACCCAAAGGTGAAGTACTGCCAGTAACACTGCAGTGGACATCTTCTTGGCCCACTCTCACAAGACCTGGGGAGGGAGCAGGGTCAGGGAAGGACTGTGAACCGGCAGTTCCTGTGCTGTGAACATGGCGCGGCAGGAATCCAGAGTGAGCAAGCGCATGCTGTCCTGCAGCAGGCACCAGAGCCCTCACACAGACTGTCCTCAGCTGTCACTACAGGGAGCAGATGGGAAATCGAGGCACAAAGGGGAAGAACCTGTCACATGGCAGAAGGAATTGAAATCACCTCCTTTAGTTTTTAGGCATCTTTTGGACTATCAGTATGGAGAGTGTAGCAGGTTCCCTTCCTTTGCCAGTAGAGTCACTTTAAGAGAGACTGAAAAACTGAAATCACGGGGTCCTCATGGCTGGTCACCACCAGCACACTGCGGAATTTGTCAAACAGCATCAGCAGCTGGGAGCGACGCATGTTCTCGTTGTACATGATCTCCTCCAAATGGTGTCGGCCTCGGAAATAGTGCAGCAGCCTGCAGGGAAGAAGAGCAAGGGAGGCACGTGGGCCAAATGCAAGTGCACGCAGATAGAACTGATACTGCCACCCTCAAGGTTTCCTCTCCCATGGGACGCAAATCAGAAGGTGTTTGCATTGTGTCCCCCATTTACATGAAAAGCAAAGTGAATTAAATGGGTTCTTTACCTTAGGCATGCCTAGCACAGAAATCCCTGGGAAGAACAGGGGACTCCCCCTCCTCGGGACTTTGCAGAGGTCCTCCTTGTATCAAAAGGTTTCCTAGCCTGGGGCGTTTCCTGAGACTGTCAATTTTCAACATAGTTTTAACTCCAGAAAGCAACCACAAGTGCCAACAAGCCTTAGAAAGTCAGGAAGTGGCAGATATACTTCTGCCCTCTCTTACCTGGGTCTACGCTGCCCTTCATCACAGCTCTGTATCAGAGGCCTGGGTACCTACAACTTGCTTTTAGAATTAAGAGTGTATTTTCCCCTCACAGCAGCACAAGGGCCTTGGTATCTACAGGTCATGCACTCTTGAGGTTTGGTCAGCCTGGGGTAGGTGGAGCAGTCACAACAGCGAGGTGGAAATTTTGGTGACAGGCACCACAGAGAAGCTCTGGGAGTTATAAAGTCCCCAAAGAGCCCCAAAACCCTGAAGTCTAAACTAAAACCACACCGACTCCTTAAATTCCCAGCTCTCTTTAAACAGAGATGGCACAGATACCCCTTTGCTGGGCCCCAACATGCTAGAGACATCAGATAACCTCAGCATGCACAGCCAATCACAGCCAGGTCTAAGACAAACTGCTGCAGCCTCCTCACTGCAGCAAGTCCCCGACTGCTGAGGACCTGCTCCCCAGAGACCCTTCAGAGCTGTAACACCAAGCCAGCCCTCCTGACAAAGCTAGTTTGCTGCTCGGTCTCTTGTCTTAACAACCTCCCAAACGTAGGAACCATACTGCACATGCCACTCATGCTCCTACCCATCAAGGGCCAAATGCATATGCCAGCATCACTTCCCCAGCTACACAGACAGATGTGTGTCTGCATGTGTTATACATCACGCTCTGCTCTGCGCTTCAGCAGCTTTTGCTCATGTTTCCATACCCGTCTACAGTTTAGGAATATGCTGGCCTGCTGCTTCATGCCAAATGACAATAAAAATGAGTGGTGATGACAAGATCTGTTTTCCAATTCATTCATACAGTCCTCATGCAGGGACAGCTCTCTAAAGACACCAAATACCCCTTAGAGCATTCCTGCCCATGTTCACATGACAGTAGGATGAGGCCTTTCATGCTTTCCCTGAAGGAGTGACGTCTGTCTGGCTGTCTTCTGCTGCTCAGGCTAGGCACTCCTGTCACCCGTTACCCTTCACAGCTGACTGGAAAGGAGTCACTGTGCAACAAGTCTCCCTCCATCACACCCTCCTTCTAAACTGCACAGAGTAGGTTTTACCTCCAGCACACTGCCATTTGTGTTTCTCTGCTCTCCAGCTTGCCATGTCCCTCCTCACCCTCCTCTCGTTCCCCAAACAGCTGTATGTAAGCTCAGAGCTGGGAACCTCACTGCCTCATGCCTGCAGGCAGCCCGGGGCTGCGCAGCCCCCAGCACACTGCAAACTCCCTTCTGCTTTGATGTTCATCTGCCAGCTCTCAAGCTGGCACCATTATGTAGAATATAATTGCTATGTCTCTGTACCTGCAGTACAAACAAACAACAGACAGACAAGCTCCCGTTGTATTTACCTTTCCACTCTCTATCTGGGCTGTGCATTTGCCTTTTGCAGTATCTCCCACTGGGTATTTAAATCAGGCTAATTGGCTTCGGCAACCAGTGCACTGGGAAGTGGCCGTTAGCAGGGACAGGGTGGGTTTGTATGTGCATGTGTGAAAACCAGACTGTTCCCTGAGGTATTAACAGTAATTTCTGTATCTTGTATCACTGTTCAAAAAGTGATTTTGAAGATTTTAAAAGCTACCTATTCCCTCCCTTCTATAAAGCCGCTCCCTGTGATTGCCCATGCTCTCATCTCCTGGCACAGCTGTCTTCTGTGCAATTAATTCAACGTGGCTTTCAACAGCAATACAGACTAAGCAGGAGTTTTCCAATAAATAAATCCATCCTATATTCAAAAAGAGTCTGGATTTGTAACTGGTCAAGAAGAAATACTTTCCATTCCAATAAAAGCTAGAGAGGATATTAAAGAATATCACAAAAATGCCGGCTGGAAGACACCTCCAAAGTCTAGGCCAGCATCTTTCTCCAGCAGGAGTATTGCCAACACTGTAGTTTTTTTCTAGCCAAGCTCTGAAACCTTCCAAGAACGGAGATCCCCCCACATGCCTGGGTAATCTGTCCTGCGCTGCACCACTCTCCTGGGGAAGAAGTTTTCCCAAAACTCCAACTAGAATCTACAAAGCTGTAACTTGGGGCTCACAGCTCCAGTGAAGATGGGCACTACCTTTGCCTTTTTGAGTGGTGAAGGACCCAAACGGGACATAAGATGCACTTGGGGCAGTAACACTGCATTTGAGTCCCTCTGAAGCTGCACAGATAGTCTGTTGACAGATGGGCACTTCCAGATCCAAATCCGACGATGGAAGATTATTGCTTTCCGTTGCTCATCACAGTTCTCCCCTCTTCGAGCTACTCCTCTAACAGCAGTGTTCTTAAACACTGAAAAAAAAAGGATTGTCTCAGACTAGTCATTCAAATAAAATTAGCTTATTTCTGGCCAAGGAGGTATCCCTTCCACCAGCACTGCTTGAAGATGGAGCAGAACTGTCCACAGCTTAGTGCCACCAATGAGCATTCCTCAGTGGAGTAAAGGACCTCCATCTCCCATTCTAAGAGCAAGAAAAAAAATCCTGAAAGTGATTCCACACCCATGGCTTGGGAGAGAAGCCATCAGTGAAGCCTCAAACTGTCTTTAAAAGTACTGCTTAATGTGCAATGAGGAACATTTTGTGTACATTACCGAAGATCTAGCTCAAAAAGAACTTGTCTCCTTCTCAAGTTTACTTCTGGAAGGACATGATAACCCTCCTCCAGCAGCACCTAAGGAAAGAACTTGGATTTCAATTCCTATTCAATCTTATGAGGGTTAATGCAGCCAATGCTGGAGCCAAGCTTCAGTATTCCTTATTTCCCCTTAAGGTTTCTGCCTTGCAAATATCAGCTGTGCATAGCAATGGTCAGGCACAAGCTCTTTCTGCCATCTGTTTAATGAATAACAGGAGTTCAGAGGCATAGACACAAGAAAATGTATCAGGCTGAACTTTATTGCTCTACTGAAGATAGCCCAACCCTTTGTGTGCACACACAACTATACTTGGAAGGGCAGTTGCAGTATATTTAGCACACTAACTATGCATTTATAGCAGGAGTTTGTTCTGGGAGGCAGCTGATACAGCAGAGCTATTTGACATAGCACAGCCCTCATTAGACTGCTATTCCTCAAAATGAAGCAAAAAGAAGAGCTGACGCAGTAACCTGTATTAGGGTAACGAGGGAGATCAGCTTGTTCACTGCAGCGGCTTCTCCACAATTGTTTACACTTTCGTTAAGAGAAATAGTTTTACCCAGACACTCATCTCTGATGCTTTATGACACGAAAAGAGAGAAAATAAACCCACAACCTCCAAGTTATGGTGTCTCATAAAGCCACTGGTAACCAAGAGCACCTTGCATAAACATTTCTATTTGTACACTCCAGCATCCTACCCATAGGACCCATTTGTTTATCCTATCTTCTCTTCCTCACTGTTGACTTAAGAGTAAGCTATGCAGTTATCAAGTCAATCTATACTAGAATGAAAATTCAGACTTAGCAAAGCCATCCTGGGGACCTGCAAAAGAACCTGGTGCACGAGTAAACTGCAAAATAAACATCATTAAGATGGCTACCTGGTTACGACAGCTGATTTTATGAAGAAAAAGTAATTTTTTGCATCTGCAATTCCAAAGCTTTCAAAAGGCTGTTTTACCCAGATGAGGGAAGTGACAGGGGAGCAATCATGAAATCCTTTCCTCTCCTTAGGATAACTAAGAATCTGCATTGTCACTAAACTGGTCCAAAGCGTTCCCCACAAATTCTGTCTTAAGATATCACCAATTATGATTTTGTTTTTACTTTCCTTTCTTACTGGTTTTATAACAACTTACCTGGTAATGAGGAAAAAAACATTTCAAAGTGCTCTAATGGCCAAAGTGTTGCCTCTCAATTAGAGAGTATCCTCTGAACAGTTTACAGATGATGGAGAAGGAGACGAGTCATTCAGAGAGCAGTAACTACCTGCAAGCTTGGGAGAGCTCTACAAAAATACTTGAGCACAGCATAGCTGCAAACTTTGCTGCAGACAAAAGTATTTTCTTGCTATTACAATTTCTCAAGGCTACTTGACTATATCCATCTTAGGGTGAGAACCAGGTTTTCAGGGGATTACCAACTGAATCTAGGAAGTATAGGAAAAGCTGCAGTACTTGCCTCAGGTGGTTTTCTGCTCCACAAGTATGAAAACTGGTGAAAGTTGTATTCCAGTGATGCTACTGTGTTTTGAAATGCTCAGGAAGAAAAAGTATTATCCCCCACACCTTTTTCCCAGATAGCTGGTTAGGAAGTCATTCTGCTTTTTACCATGTGCAGAACCACATCTTGAATATTTTTGTTGTGTTGAAATTTGTAACAACAAAACTGGGTGCTACTAATCACACATCCTAATGACTTTAACCTAACTAACCTAATGTAATGAGCAGCTCATCTCTGCAAAACAGACCTTGAAACCTTTGTAGACCGGTCTGTAAAAGTATTCAGGCTGGCTTTGCATCTGATGCTCTTCTTCTGTCTCATATTTTAAGGTTTTTAAACTCCATGCAAATATAGGATAGCTGGCTTGGAAATATCAGACACAAAATGACAGCATCAGCATGACTGGTGCTTTGGTTTGCATGCTCAGAAAGTTTTTTCAGGCTATGCAGTTCTATGTCTACCATGTATGGACACAGGAAAACTGGCAGGCAAACAGTGAAGTCCCTGTTGACCAACCATATGCCCTGATGCTCCTTCACATATCCAGGACTCTTTGTTAGCAAGTGTTCTTGTGACACATACATTAGTTTTTGTCAAAAACTGATGTGCACAGATGAAATAGGTATAAGGGGAACAAACCCAAAAGAATTTATCCTCCAGGATCACAAGCTAACGGGATATGCTCAGACACCACACCAATCCTTCGATAAACAGCAAGGATAGGAAAAAAAGATTGCATTCTGCACTCCTCATTTCCTACCTTGCAAACATGCGAAGATCTTCTGGATTTTGGGCAGCAGGGACATTAAGGATAGCTTCCCGTTCATGTTCCAACAAGCTTGCTAGGAGATTCTCTGTCATCCTTTTATTTAGGGGTGAGTCCCCACCAGGTATCAACTCAGCACTTGAATTATCCATGCTAGGGCTTGTCAGAGTCATGTCATCACTACTAGCTATCAGCAGAAGAGAGAAATAGACACAGAATTTTTATATTCCTCAGCATAATGATGCAAAGATTATTAATTCAGGCTGTTTCTATGCAGTCTTTCCAAATAATCCCTTCAGATTTGTAGAGCAAAGAAAGCATCTCTCGAAATGCTACATGTCTCTACAATTAGTCATACGACAACACAGCGATTTTCTCAATGGGAAAGTCAAATGTTTCAACAAAATCATCAATTTATGTGGAAGACTGTACTTCTGGAAACCATAAACAGTCCATAAAAAACATTGGAAAAGAAAATTCCCAGCCAGCTCTGCTGGAATACCGTAAAGTGGTAACATGAAAAGCCTAACAGCACAGAAGGTGGGAGCAAGCAGAAAGGAAGGCCAAGAAGCAATATCCTCTTGTGAGTGAGCCAGAATAAGCAGATCGCAGACTTATCTGACTCACGTTCCAAGATTTCTGCCCTAATTCATGACTTCTGTAAAGCTGAAAGTTGTGCAGAGAATCTCTCCCAATATCCAACCTCAGTGGCATTCTGAGAATGCCGCTCGTAACAGCACAGGCAGGAAAGTTTGGGGATTTCAGCATTGTATCTGATTTATACTCTTGAAAAAATGCTTTCCTGGAATCACCCTGAAGAACAGCACTGAGGAGATTAAAGAAATCAGGAGACATAAACAGAAATCAACCATTTGTGAGAACAACAGCTAACTCTGCATCTCCTTAGGTGGCTCTACAGCCCACAGAAACCAATGCTGTTTGAAACAAATTCTCACAGTTTTCTTCCTCTCCCAAAAAACAAAGTTCGTGCAGTAACAGCGGTACGGCCAGAGGAACATAGCAGTTACTTTTGAGTATAGCAAGGAAGTACGAAGTTACTTCAAGAAAACAGAAGTACCTCTGACAAAATAAAAATATTTTACATGACCAAATAAGAACTTGGCAAATTACAAAGCACTACTTGTTTTTAAAAATAAGATTTTAAGGTCTAATAGCCCTTAAGACTTTCACCAATGCCCAGCTCTAAATTTAAGATGGGCTGGGCATAATTAGCAAGCACTCCAGCAAAGATGAGTTATCTTGTTACCAAGGCCCGATTACCCTAGGCAGTGCTAAGGGAAGCACTAGAAGTGTGCTGTAGTCTGAACAGCAGAGAAAAGTGTGCTCATACTCGGAGAACCAAAGCTGAGAGCATTGGGGGTGCTTAAACTTCGGCCTCCAACTCTGGCAGTAAAGGGCATGTCTTCATCTTGGGCTCGGAAATCCTCCTCATTTGGTGGCACCATCAGACAGACATAAGTGTGAAGCTGAATAAGAAGCCGGTGTTGGAGCATCCATATCACCATTTGAATGAGCTGAGTCTGCAGAGTGAGAAATGAGGTATTAAACACCCATGAAAAAAAATACAGGAGGAAAACAATGCACAAAGGTTAGGCTTTATGACTAGGAAGTCACAAGGACAAATGCTTTCCACCCCACACAACAGTTTTACCTCTTCTCCAATCATAAAACAGTGACCAGGCATACATGTTCATTACACCCAAAGCCTTTGTGGATGCTTAGGCTGTAATCAAACCTTTAACTATCAACACGTCTTCACACAACACTGACCAGCACAGCCAGTGTCCTCAAACGAACCAGCCCTACGCCGCTGCCATAGGCCCAGCACCTGCTGTTCCAGCAGAGCAGCTGGATGCCCTGACCACATGCTTTAGCCATACAAATGTAGCCATACAACCCCACGGGGATGTGTTTGGTCCTCTTTTAATAAAACAAGTTTAGGAGGTGCTAAAAAAATGGGATAGCCTTCTTTCTTAGAGACCAGACATGGGAAATGAGTCAACCAGCTGCAAGCCCTGATGCCCATGGCCCAACACTGATAGCCCCGACATCGGTTTGCTGGTTTCTACACAAGGCCCACTAAAATCACTAATCACCAATGGGTTAATCCCAGAGTAGTCAGACTGAAGCGCAGGTTCCCCTTGAAGACCACGGAGAGGGCAGGGGGCAGGGTGGTGGGGCAGAGCTGAAGAAACCATGACAGGTGCCCAGAAGTAGGAGCTGTTTGCCATCAGATGGGAAATTGCTGCAAAACCACGGGAGGCTGTAGATCAGAGCCCTGCCAGGACTCAGCAATGCAGAAATAGTGCTAACAGCAGCAGAAACCTTGGCAAGAGACAGCAGCCTGCTGCTATCAAGAAGTCCTCTCTCAATGCAAAGGGTTAATATCCCCCATTTGCTTGCCATCCCTCTGCAATAATAGGACAGGCCAAGCTTATAAAGGCACCTAGGTTTCTAGGGTGCAGACAAGCCAAGAGTTTCAAAAGAGAGAGGATGCTCACATTAAACAAACACGCACAACACCTTTGTGTAACAGCAGATGAAGACCTGCACAATGTCCCCAAAGCAATTTTGAAAGCAGTGAGCAGAGTGAGGGACAAGCGTTTGTAGGCTCTTGGCATGGCCTATTTTCTGGAGTTTGGAGGAGCATTCAAAACACATCATCGTGTCTGAATTTCTGCACAAAAAGCCTTTTCATATCACTGCAGGCAACCCTTCCCATAGCTAACAGCTCTGAAAACACTGATTCACTGACAAAAGCTGCTTGGGGATTTCATAGCAACCAACACTGTTTTGGTGAGAGAAACACATGCAGAATGAGCTCAGACTCTGAGAAGGAAGCTAACTCTGCTGTATTAATCATCAGGATAACAGGCCAAATCTCAGTAAAAGCCCCAAACTGAAGTTCATCAGCCCACATAATTTTCCTTTTTCCATAGATCTTGTAGTTCTCAGTTCCTCCTCTGCTATCAAATCACAAAAGAAACAGAAGATGTTTGCAGACAGACCCACACCTTGTCTTTTCAGGGATTACCACTTTTGGGGGCTGAATGGATTTTAATCTTAAAAACATATTATCTAGCATCACCTTCAAACATATCTTTTTTCGGAAAAGCCATAATTCATTTTACATGTTTAATAGAAAATCTACAGAAGAGGAAGGTTGGCAAAAGATACCGAACGCATAGTGTTTTGCTAACATCTGAAATCAGCCTGGAGGAGAGAGGAGGCTTACTCCAGTGATTATGTTGCTAAAAACCTTCCTTCCAGATGCAGGTCTGGATGGAAAGATGTCTCATATATTTTACTGAAATTTCCAACCTGTTGGCACACAGCGATGTCTGATTAGCTAGTTTCACATCAAATGAAAGAGGTCTCTACATTTCACAGCACAAAATAACCTGGGAAAAATCCAAGGCAATTCAAGGAGACAGTAAGACAGGCTATACCAGACCTGCAGAATCTGCTGGCTAGGGCCTGACCTAGACCAGCCTCCACTGGTCACTTCAGTGGTTTCATGAATTACAGAAATAGCCAGTTGCTTTTGTTACAGCTCTGTGTGCATGGAAAGTCTTATCCAACGCTCTCTAATTCTGCATAGGCACCTTCACCTCTACGCTCTTGTGCAAATATCTAGAAAGCCACCCTTGAGACAGCAGCTATGGCTCAGTGGAACAAGAAGCCAGGCAAAAGTGGTGTTATAGCTTTACAACTGTCATGTTGTACAACAATTGCCAAATGCCTTTGTGCCGTAAGTGGGAGAGCTGGAAATTGGCCACGACTAACTTGAAAACTAGAGAAAACTGTTCTTCCTTATTGAAGTGAGCCTGAAAAATCATTGCTAGATAAGAGAGAATGATGATCATTGACGGTTATGCTAGACTTCACTGGGAATTTGGTACCTCTTAAAATCTAGTCCTAGAAAAAAGCCCGAGTGATGCAGTGTCCTGCACCATGCCCAAAGTGGTGCACTTCATGCTGTCACTGCACACGTGCCTCACACTACCACTTTGTCCTGCCCACACATAAATACCTTTTCCAGGTTTAAACCTATTTCTTACAAAAGCAGCAAGTGTTCTCACAGATAAGGTCTAGCAGAAGCTTTGCCAATATGTTCTGCAGCTTGTCCCTGGACATGAACACTGAATTTACATCCATTCTCTATCTGCTCCTCTTGATGGAACTTACAGACAGGTCTGCAGGAGAGGTGGCTTCCCTGCACCATCTGTGCTGCTCTGGCTGTTGGTAATGCTCTTCCTCGCTCAGAGATACAGGTTATCTCCGGGCTTGGTCTCAGTGTCCTTGATTAGCTGGGCTCCTCGCTGAAGCCAAAAAGGGCTAAGAGTAGCTTCCCAGGCAAGGGTATGCTTCAGTCCCAGGACTGCCTCCACTCACTCAGTCATCATCTGGCACTGTAGGAAGCCATATCCAGCCTTTTTTGGCTGAAACACCAGACCATGAAGGAAACATTTTTTGTTGCTTGATTTAACTAACAATCAACCCTAAATTTCATCCATATTCCTTTCATCCTTCCCATCTCCCCATGCTGCCTCTTTCCAGTCTGCTCTGAGGGGGTCCTGTCTGCTGCAGCATCTGGATCATTCCCACTGGCGGGGATTAGCCTGTGGCCATCCCCTTTTTCTCCCCATCTCACGGCACAGCAGGCCCTGGGTGAAGTTAGAGCATGTTGTCATGCAAGGCAGCACGGAAGGCATTGGTAACAATACATTGCTTTGTGCTTATTGACAGAAGCAGAGAAGACCTATTAGCTTCTAAAAACATGGGTACTATATGCCAGCCCATCTGGGCTGTTCGGGACAGTCAGAGGAAAGCCTAGCCCCAAGACTTGGAGCGACAAGATCCAGCATTCATTATTCTCTTCCCTCTGGGGATCAAAGGGAGCACTTGTAAAACTCTTGAGTGACGTGTTAAATAAAATGCATTTCCTGCAAGGATTCTTTAAGGCTGTTTCATTCCTAGGCCTAAAAAGTTATGAAAAATGCCAAGATAACTGGGACCAGCAACAGGTTCAGGGGAGGGAAGGGAAAACAGTGACCCAGAAGCACTCAATCCTAGTTTGTTTCTCACTACATGAGGATACGCTTTTACTTAAAACACAGTTTGTTTTGCCCACCGAAGTATACAAGCCCCCTTTTCTCCAGCCTGGATTAACTAGTTATTTGACACATGCACTCTTCAAGGACTGACTTGAGAACTAAGTGCTGCCTTGGCTCAGTAGGATAGCACCTTCAAAGATGCTGGGGTAAATGGATGTCTGCTGAAATATATTACCTTTCTTTATCATTCAAACCATGCTGTTTTATGAAAAACAGATCAGTTATTGAAACTTCTCCCTATTTTGCAGAAAACAGACTCTGAAGACCCCTATTAATGCAAAACATTTATTGTCTAATATTGCCATTTTAATCATTATGTAATAGCTTTGAATTCTCACTTTGCTGAGAGCTTAACCATTCCCTCCATTTAGGCCTAGAAAGCCATATTTAACTTGCGACACTGAAATACCCTGATTTTATACCTAGTCCAACTGAATATAAATGCACTTTAATACTACTTCCATACCTCTGCCAACAAAAGCTCCCATGATTCTTAATGCCTTCCAGATGCCCAGCAGAACAGTCCCATTTGCAGCATGTCTCTCAGAAGACACAACTGCCTATTCAGTATTTGCATGCAGCTCTCCTCCCACTCCCATCTCCTGACATACGTGCTCATTTTCCACCAAGCTGTTACACAAAGCATGACATGTTTTCCGGATGCATAAGGCAGAGGCCTCATCTACCGGTGCCTTACTCCCAACAGGATGGCCAGACTTATTAAAACAAAAGCAAAAAATTCAACATATTTTGTTCAGCAGCAGCTGTCATACTTTCCCATCTGGTTTTTTCCGCAGTTATCCTAGCCCTGTCAAGGGAGAATGAGATAACTACAATAATAATAACAACAAAGTTCATTATGATAAAGAGCTACTGTGGTGAAGGGGATGCAGGGAGGAAATGGGATGTCTAATTCACCTAGGTACATTCCTTCTACCTTATGGGTGGAAAGATCCCTCCTGCTAGTCCATGTTTGTTCCTCAAGGCAGGATAGAGAGATGTTAGACCTTCTTCTGAAACAGGCGAACTAACTGAGGCCATAATGCACATAGGAGGGGAAGCCACAAGCATTATCCCTTTCTCTTTGTTTGCAAAGCAACAGCACAGAGTAGCTGGGTGAAGAAACTTTGATACTGTATGAAGAAAGCCTTGCATTGAAAAGCACATTAAAGCATTCCCATGCAGCAACTGCAGTTCTCCAGCATGTGTCTAGTACACATAGTCTGTCAAAGAACGTGTGTTCAGCTAAAAGTTTTAGATCACCAAGTGTTTCTGTGCTTTCACAGGAGGTTATGAAGGGGTGTGCACCACACTGAACACCACCAGAGCTCTACTCTGGTGTGCTCTGCAGTCACATCAAGGCATGCCACACATGTAAGAGGACAGCACAGGGACAGGAACCAACAGTCACAGGCAGCAGAAGGAAGGACAGCTTCTTTGGGGTCAGGGTAGAGGAGATGCAAACTGCTTTTTTCCCCAGTAAAAACACTAAAAGGGAAGATGAGTTTCCCTATTGTATCAGCTCACAAGATCTCCTCACCCCATGGCCGCACCCTGGTGAGATCCAGCACCAGCAGCATGACCTAAACTGGTTGCTGCTCAGGACAGTCCCAGGCTGCATTGGATTGCTGCAAGTCCAGGTGACACTACACTGCATAGTAGAACTAACAGACAACTCACCCCCATTAAAAGGGGAAAGTGGCTTCTTCTTTCCTCACTCACATCCCCAGCTGCAGAAGTGCCTCCCTCATTCTGCGCCAGCCCTGGAGCTTGCTGGATCTCCCCCTGAGCAAATTCCACCTGCTAACCTGGCAGAAAACTAGTGCGGCTGAAACAAGTTAAGTGAATAGTCAAGCTGGACAGGAGCCAGCACTCTAGCATAAAAGGAAGAGGGAAAGGAGGAAGGCATGTGTGCACACACCTGAGAGTGGAAATGAAAAACAGGGCCTCCTTCTCTCAGCAGCACCAAGATATCGTTAGATCAGCTAAGCTGTAGGCATAAGCACATCTTCACACTGCTGCAACACTGCTATCCAAGCAAGGCAGGTTAAACACAGAAAAAGGGAAGCTAGCATAGAGATCACTACACGAATACCAAAGACTTTGCAAATTATAAGCCCAAGACCACTGACAGCAACCAGAGAGTTCAACTGCAATATACTGCTCGTCATCACAGGCAAGAAATGAGATCAAGAAGGTGGGCTCAAGAAAAATTCCTGCCTCTAGCACAGGGTATGCTGAGGGCAGTGGCAGTCCTGGCAGACACCACTCACTGGACATCTACCTACTTGACAGACAGACACCAAAAGCAGAATGTACACATCCACCCCATCTTTCAAGGCAGTCTTGTCCTTGTCCTTGCTCAGGGTATTGCAGGTTGTTTGTACCTCCTAACAGCCAAAAACTACCACAGCACCTCAAGTATAAAAATGCCAGTGTCACATTTTTTTCATCTACCCAAAGGAATGGAGCAACTCCACCCATATAACAGTAGCAAACAAAAATAACTTTGTCTTCTTTCAAAGCAGTACGACTTCATATAAAAACAGGAGGAAGGGCTCTTTAACAGCTTTCCTATTTTGTATCAAGGACTTTATTAATGCCTTCCATATTCTCTGCCCATCCAGAAGCATGTGCCAAAAGGAGGGAGCCAATCCCATGCTTAAGACAAGAATCAAATGGGATGGATGCCATGAGACAGTAACTTTCTGCAGAAAAAAACCAGCCCTTCCCCACAGTACTGACCTTCCAGCACAGATGACCTTCAGAAAGACAGAGATAGTACAGTCACCATGATGAAAAGCACAAGATAGACTGCTATTGAAAATCTTCAAAGTTAAAAAAACCCCTCACATCCCCTCCTCCTATGTACACAAGGAACAAAATTACAGTGAAAAGTCCAAACTTTGTTAATTTTTTTCAAAGGCAAAGCAAATACAATTTGACAGTATTTACAGTTCAGAGTACAGCATCTTTTATCACTGCACAGCGGAACAAAAACCCACCTACATTTCATCAGATTAATTTGTCTGTTGACTAGATCTCTGTTAATTACAATTGGAGCCTGACCACCTCAGGATACGGATTGGATTCATCTCTCTTAAAAGGCTAGTTCCTAACGAAACAGTAATACAAAGAGTTTTATATGCGTAAATCAAAGTAGAAGAAAATACTTTTCCTACATTAATGTACTGATATGAAAACATCTAAAAACTCTCTTTAGTCTAAACTCCCGCGAGAACTGTCACACTTAGCCTTATCAAGAAGCTTGCCATGACTCACAACAGCCTACCACTGTGGTCTGCTTCATCTTTACACACGTCTTGCCAACATGGCCCCAAGTCTTCTGCAACCGCAGTTCTCACCTCCCCTTTTCAGACTGTAGAAGGCACTTCCGTAGCTTTTCACAGCATCATCCTTCATCCTTCCATACAGGCTGAAAGGATCATGAAAACAAGCCGTGCTGTTGACCTTTAGGGCCCCACCACGGACAGGTGAACATCAGAGAGGAGATGCACACTCCAAAAGAGCCATTTTAGCACTCCAACAGTTCTGGCAAACATTGATTGCTCACTATTGTGTCAAGGCATAACTGCAGCACTAAGTGGCAGACTTCATTTGTGTATTTTAAAGAACAGTAGGATGTCAGAACAACCAGAAGTATTGAAGTACTAAGGCAAGTAATTAATTTTAAAAGGAGTACTGAGAATAAGAATGCCTCCTGAAGCTACTGTTAGAATAAAATTAATGCTATTAATTCAGCTTCAATTTTCAGGACACAGATTTGTCTGTAACTACAATGAAGTACTAACAAAACAGTAGTCATGGCTCTTCCCCTGCCTCCCAATGTGGCAGCTGACCAGTACATACTATTGGGATTAGATGCTACATCATTAGTTATCTTTATCTCTGATCATAAGCTCTGCCAACCTGTAATTAGAACAAATTCTTCTCTCACAATTGTGCCTGTGTGTGCAATTGATGTTAATCTTCCAGATATTTGAACAGTAGCTAAATTCATATAGCCAGCAAGTCATCAAAGTATGAATCCTAGCAAACAACACTACAAGAAATCAGCTGAAGAAATCTGCCTATGCTCCCTTTGCCACAATGAGCTGTGTTCAGAGGCCCAAGCTTCTTCATCTGGGAATATACATGTCAGTGAGAAAACCTCACATTATTGAGCTCTTTCTTGCATTTCACCAGTTCCCAGAAATGCTGCAAGCCATGATTTATGTGTAAGCAAAACAACAGCACGCAAATCCTAAATCCATACATTATTATCGCAAATCTGAACATTAAAATGCTAATGCTGTAACACAGGGACTCCTGTTGACTACATGCTGAGTCTACTTCCTGTAACAGCCTTTAAACAATTCCAGTTTCATATCAAAAGCTAAGTGAATAGACAGTTTGCTTTTATAACCAGATTGTGAACTTAAAGCAGATGGAATATAATAAAATTAAATGTGATTGTGAGGAATCCACAGGCTTGCACTCAGCCCTATTAATTTATGCCAGTTTTCAGCAGACCAAATGGTGTTTCAGTTTTCCCTACTATATCACTCAAGGAAAAGAAACATTCTGATTTTTCTTTCAGGATTGTGCTTTGCTAGCACAGAGCATCCACAGAGCTTCATCTTGAACATTGCCACAGCTTTCTGGCATGTGAATATGAAACAACAAATCATATGGTTGGAAACACAGTAACTGGCAACTTCCAAACCTGCAATAGCAGGTTCCTGACTAGGTACTCCAAAAGCAATACCATTCCTTGTTCTCATTAGGAGGAGAACAAGGAGCTCTTGTACGCTCCCCATCTCACCTCCTGAACGGGCGGCGCGAGCGGATTCTTGAACTCCGACAGTGACACTGGGAGGGAGAACTTGGAAAGCATCGACGGCAGGTTGTGGCCCCGGAACTGACAAGAAAATGCATCTGCTAATGGAGAATAACTACAGAAAAGAGGTAAAGGCAAAAATTTGTTTTGTATTGCTGGTCAATGTAACATTTATCCATTTAAGCATTACAGAAGTGCCAATTCCCAAATGAAATATTCTCTGTCATCTAGAAAAACAGTAAGGATAGTTTATGGCATGTTGCATCCTGCAAAAGTAAGCAAGAAGCGTACGCACTTTCATCTTGGCATTACATTCAGCTCCAGTACATTATTCAAGGTGTGGAGGGAATCCAGAGGAGAAAAATAAAAATGATAAAAAGTCTAGACCTGTGCAGTCTCTGATCAAAGGAACAGGGATTGGACAGTCAAGAGAAGATGACAGGTATCAGCGGGATATACACACAATCTTTGAATATGCAAAATGCAGCTGTAGATGTGACTGTTCTCCCTGCCTATGCTGACAGGACAAGTCATATGACTGATCAGAAGTAAGGGAGAGTCAAGTTAAATATTAGGAAAACTGTCTGTCTAAGGATTTCCATTTACAAAGGTCTTCAAGAACAGCACTGCCATATATGACACAGGCACAGCTCCTGAATGACCTCAAGGTCCCTTCCAGCCCTGTTTTTATACTTCCATCACGGAAGTTTTGATTTAAAACTATTTTCCTATAACCGAGTTCCAATACAGATTCTAAAAACGTCTCAAATTCCAACACAGAAAGGGTTGCCAATCTTCAGCAGAGCAAAAATACCCACCCCACTGCCCCCACAGCTTCCTTGCATTGCCACTGCCTGCTCTCAAAATGGCCGCATTGCCTTCTGTCTGCAAGAAGGCATATCAGTATAAAATGCCATCACATGAAACAATACAACAGTGATAGCAACACTACCCTGATTTGCCACTTTTGATTACTTTCAGGTGATGCTGTGTGCAAGGTACACAGATAGTCCTATGAAACACTCATTTATTTAACTTAATAAAGTATTTGTTTTGTAAATGTTTCCATATTGTTTCAGGTTTGTACAGCCTTTCTGATACGGACATTCAGTGAGCAAGCATACTAAAAATACTAAAAGTAGCTTCACGGGGTAAATATTGCTTCCAAGGGCCACATCACTGCAGAAGCATACTGATCTGCTATGATGCTCCTCCCTACTGCACACAAACTCCTATACGGCTTTGCAAGTTCAGGCACATGTAATGGTTTGTGTTCTGTACAGTCTCAACAAATCCATATGTGAAGAAAGATTCTACCCTGTATCCAGTAAGACAGGGAAGGAAAGCACATCTGTACTTCTCACCACGTTCTTGCTACAGTCACTTGTTTTCCTTCTACTTACAGACAGACACTGGCATTTGGAGAAAGCATGTAGACATTGTTTTCACACAGCGGATAAATAATAATTGCTTTTCCCCAGTAAACGAGATGTGCAGCAAGCTGGAAAACCTGCATTGAGAAAACAGGGAAAAATCAGTAGAGCAAAAAAGCAAAACTCAAACTTTCAATAAGAGTTCCATACAATGACAGAAAAGTCTCGTTTGAGCTGAAACGAAAGGAAAATGTTCCATCCTTTCACCCTGCCTTCAGAATAAATTCAGGATTTAATATAACATGTGGCACACCAAAAAGCATTTGACAAGATTATGAATTTCCAGAAGTTTGCTTCACATTTCTAAGCAAGTTAGTATTTCCTGCCTTAACAGAATTGTCGTGGTTTAGCCCCAGCCAGCAACTAAGCACCACGCAGCCGCTCGCTCACTCCCCCTACCCCGATGGGATGGGGGAGAGAATCGGAGGAGTAAGAGTGAGAAACACTCCTGGGTTGAGATAAGAACAGTTTAATAATTGAAATAAAGTAAAATAGTAATGCTAATAATAACAATATAATAATGATAATAACAATAACAATATACAAAGCAAGTGATGCACAATGCAATTGCTCACCACCCGCCGACCGATACCCAGACAGTTCCCGAGCAGCGATCGCTGCTCCCCGGCCAACCCCCCCCCAGTTTATATACTGAGCATGACATCATATGGTATGGAATAGCCCTTTGGGCAGTTTGGATCAAGTATTCTGGCTGTGCCCCCTCCCAGTTTCTTGTGTACCTGGCAGAGCATGGGAAGCTGAAAAGTCCTTGACTAGCATAAGCAGTACTCAGCAACAACTAAAAACGTCAGCGTGTTATCAACATTCTTCTCCTACTAAATCCAAAACACAGCACTATGCCTGCTACTAGGAAGAAAATTAACTCCATCCCAGCCGAAACCAAGAGAAGAATTTCTTTAGACTGTATCAATAGAAGTTTAGCTAATTTTCAAGCCCCCAAAACCTATTTTTGTTTATGCACAAAATGCATTAAGTGTTATACATGAAAAATTAAAACAAAAGAATCAGCCCTTACTATGACACAAACATAAAGGAAACCAACACCACCTTTTTAATGCACTGAGATATTTCAGTAATGAGTTACACAAAGTATTTTAATGTGTTAAACAAGTCAGTGGTAGTTAATGGCTGTGGAAGAGCCACATAAATAGTGTCTACGAGACATAAAATCCAGCCTGTATCGTTAGATGCATTTAACTTTGCTTTTTTGTGGAGAACAAAACTACAGAAGCACTAGGGAATTTCCAGAGTTCATCCCATAGCTATGTAACACCAAGTAACACCACAGACCACTGTAAGCAGAGCTGGAAATTTTATTACAAAACAGGACCTTTCCCTTCAAATAAGAGAAGGCGCCGACCTATGACCAGGAGCATCTGAGAGGACAAGCTGCATTCCTCTCCCCTGTCACACAGAGCATAGATTGTGTCCCCCGGGCTGAATCGACGCATAGAAGCATGGAGTGACTCTCCCCTCTCCCTGTATCATCTAATACAATCATCAGGGCCGGCAAGCAAAGGGCCACAATGACCGCAGTCATCCGCAGTGGTCTCTCAGTGGCCTGGTGTCTCACGTGATTGCCAGTGTCATTCCTTCCACAGGCACAAACTTCCCTTTTCAAGGACTCATCCCATCACCTTGAGCAATTCAGATTTGAAATCTGGTTGTCAATACTGGAAAGACATTCAGAAAGAGCTCCTGGCTTAGAGAGACTGGCTCAAAATTTTTGCCCAAGCCTAAACTAGGGCTTCTTTCTGGGACTTTGCAAAATCCATGCACTAATGTACTAAAGGAAATCGATAGGTAGGTTTGCATAGGCTTTCAGAGCTCTTTAGTAGAAAAGATCTTGGCAGATCCAGAGAAAGCAGCAGTATTTGGCCATAGCAGCTGTAAGCTTTCACTTGCATTTTGGATTCCTCCATTTGCACAGACATCAACGTGGCAGAACCACAGACCACTGTGGCGTAAGTCAAGAGTACTGTTTGTTCTGGTTTTAACTACCTAACAGGAAGGCACAGAGAACACAGAGCCACTCTTCTCAGAGGGGCACAGGGACGGAACAAGAAGCAACACACGCAAGGTGGAAGATGGGAAATTCCCATTAGATATGAAGAAGGTTTTTCACTCTGATGCTGGTCAAATGCTAGACCAGGGCCCAGAGAGGCTGTGGGATCTCCATCCCTGGAGGTATTCAGAATTCAAACGAGCAAGCTCCCGAGCAGCCTGCTTTAATGGACTTGCTCTGAGCAGTAGTGTGGACTAGAGAACTCCAGATGCCCCTGCTACCCTACAGCAATCTGTGATTCAGATGCGGCTGCAGGACTGTCAAGCACCGTCACTGCACCGCTGCTCTTCATCTCTCCAACCTTTCGCCATGTCTAAGGCTTGTGCTTTCTCTGTGCAGTCTGCTCACGCTGACAGAACTGATGTGCTCGTGTACCACAGAAACCCACTGGCACACAGAAAGAAAACGCCTCGTGAATTAAAGAATTTCAGCCGCCGCTGACAGTTCCCCATACCTGCAGCAATGCCAAGTCAGCATCTTGAGCCAGTTGCTGCAAATTCTTCACAGCAGAGGTAGTTTTAATTACTCTCACCAGGGCAGGAGAGCAGTCCAATGGGAGCTCATTAAGCAATGACTTCTCATCATTTAAAAGTAATAAGGCATGGTAAGGCCTGCAGAAAAAAAGGAATACATTTGCACAGTAAACTGCAACTTTTCCTGAAGGCTTAGTTATTCCAAGACCATGATACCTGGGGTCAATCTACTGGTAAAAAAGAACTTCTAGTATCATCCTTTTGCTGTAAGTGGGTTCAGAATAAGCTTATTTTTATGTCACAAGGTAAGATGCTCCCCATAAAAAGGGGATAGAGAGTTATATGGTAAATGGATGCCCCAGTGACTAGAAAAAAATTACTGCACTATGCTGGCATACAATTAAGCCTGGAGAACTAATCTGAAAACTATTCATCTGCATTACTGAAATACAGAATGGAGTAGAAAAAAGGAAGAAAGCAAGAATTAGTTAGTTTTGCAGGTAAAAAGCTGTAAACATGGAGAGCAGGAAATAAGATATCATGGGGCCTGGGCTCTCTTTCTTCTGAAAGCAAAATTACTTCTGGGTCAACAGATTAAAGTGAACACAAAATTGCTCTGACTGGAAACAGTGCAGACCCCTCTTACAGCATCACCTCAGTACAACCACCTAATGTTAAGGTAAAGGCTGTGGCTTCACATCACCACGTATCCAGCAGCATCATGGTACCTCGGCATCAGCTTCAGAGAGTCCTGTCTCAGCCCATGCCCCCACCACCACTACAGCTCAGTGTCACATCACCCCCCCCAGCTGTTCCAGTACAGACATTTGCAGCACCACACTTGGAAATGGAGGAAGGACCAGCCACGCTCTGAAGGACAGAGCTTGCTCTTACCTGATAGATTTCAGGCTTCTCTCAATTGCTTCAGGGGGTATAAAATTTGTGGCAACATAATGGATTTTATGAGGCAGGCAGAAACTCACTTCCAGCCAGTTGTTGATATGTAAACGGACCACCCCTGTTGTGCAGAGACTAAAACAGGAAGAAAATAAATACGTACGGCATTTACCATGTATAACAAATGAAAACAGTGGTCTAGATTCACCCCTGCACAGAAATCACATCAGGACAAGAAAAAAATGAATGTACCCTGTCTATCCCCAGACTGGCTGAGGACCAGCTGATTCCTAGCTGCAAGGGCTTCCTTAACTTGTACTTACAGAGCATGATCCCCTATAAGGCTTTGGGGGGATTTGAGAGACTTCTCCCCACTGATCTTCTGTTCCCTCTGCTCTTAACATTGCAGCAGTATCTCAAGTTAAAAGAGTTTCCTGAAGATCTACTGAAAGGCACTGGAAAATTCCCTAGACCAGAGCTTCAAAGGGCAAAGATGAGTTGCGCACAATGTTTTCACCTCCAAGTTCCACCTTCCTCTCCAAGGAAAAAGAAATGAAGATGTCTGTACTGGGCAAGGTGTGTTACGAGCAGCACATTTCCACAATAATGGACTCCTTCAGTTCTGCTTAGGTTGTTTGTTTCCTACTAACCTGCTCCTGCTTGTCACATGAAATCACAAACATGCTTGTTAAATGGTTTCTTCATTCTAGGAAACCACAGGGACTAAGCTAAGCCTTTAAGCTGACTTCAGACAACAGGACTGGAGTGGAAATGATGGACATCTGAGGAATGACAATAAAGTCTGACCTTCATTTTAAGCCTGAAAGCAACTACAAACCTCTTTTACTGGAAAAAAAAACCAGAAAGCTTGGAGATTAGAGCAATGAATGTTATTCAGGTAGTTTTACAAAAGTCTGTAAATCTAGACAACAGATGAAATACACCTAGGTAGGTAACTATATTTACTTAAAAATGGGTAAAGCTACCATAAGGGTAGCCCTCCCATAAGAGGCTAAGCTAGCACCACCTTGCAAGCCTTCACAATGCTGCCCATGGCCTGGGAACAGTTTTGCTAGAGGCAGTGGGACCCAGCAAAGAGGCAAGGCCCACCGCATCTTTTCATGTACACTGAGTTAGGAACACATATAAATCTGCAAAACAATTTTAAGCAACAGCTAATCTTGCCTACACGGGAGAGCTGAATTTCTTAGTACATCCGTTGATTTTAAACTTTGTTCCAAAAGATTTTTTTTAGCCTAAAATAAAATTTCAAAGTTTGCACTCTGAAAATTCCAGTCTGAATTTTAAATTCAAGTGTGTTGAGACTTTTGTGTCGAGTAACACCCATGAATTTTCCCTCTACGCAAAACAGTTTTAAAAACATGCCAGGAACAGGCTGGGAGCAAATACATGTCTTGGAAACTCTTTATGTGGTGATTTAAACATTTATACCTAGCATTCAATTGTAGGCCACAAACTAATATGCTCTTTTTCAAGTTCATCTGGTTGTATACAGGGTTTAGAGAGATCTGAAAATTCAGCTTTAAAACAACATTGGGTAGCTTTGGCTGCCGGTGTAACTATTCACCAAACCACAACAGAGTGGTGAGAGAGCAAACACGATCCCATCCTGCCTCATGCATGATCAGACTCATTAGGGAAAATCTCACTGCAGACAATGCTTTTCAAAAGCAGAGGCCACGGGTTTGTTCTCAAATCTTGCACTGACCTTCAAAAAATACTAATTTTTCAAGTTGCAAATGGAGCAGATACTACGTATGTTTTCTTTTTAAAAGGAACTGAAAGGAGGAATCCACTGTCTCTCTGGCGCTACCACCTCAGAGGGCCCAAACCCTGAAGGAACATGCAAAGCACAGCAAACACTTCCGTTTTTCTTGCATTAAATGCTGCAACTCCCATAACATTGCTTATCCCACCAGACATACACCAAATGACAGATAAAACTGGATTCTCTCAAAATACATCAAGGTAAAGGGCATCCCGAAGCAGTAGTTATCCACACTATCCATCAGGCCAAATACTCACAAAAGAATGAAGGAATGAATGAATGACTGACAATAAATGAATGGGAAAAGTGAGTTAAGAGACTACCTGAAAGCTACTGGGGTTGTTAAAACAGGTTACCAAAAAGAAGCAGAGATACATGAAAACATGAAACACTTGCAGGGATATTTTCCCTGCATAGTTTAACATTCAGGAAACAGAAAAAAATACAGTTGGTTCCTTTCATTCTTTGGTGCAAGCGCACCAAGGCAGAAGCTTTAATTACATAATTACACTCTCCACAGCATAATTTTGTCTACAGTGCACTATACAACAAAAGCCTAGCACTAAAGACAACAAGAAAACCAGATTTTCAGTTTTGATCTGGATCTTAATTGCATTCTTCTACATGTGCATTCAACTGTACAACTTCAAGCCTCCATTATAGCTTTACGTACATGATCTCTCCTTCACCTGGATGGAAAATATAATTTAAGTCTCTAATAATTTGACAAGGAATAAGCTACACCCTCCAGCAGCAATGTATGCGACTGCCCTTAGCCAGCCAGAGTTAAGTAATTTCAGCAGATATACGCAAAGATTCATGCAACATGAAATACAGTCAAGTCACAGAAAGTGAAGTTCAGATCCACATTTGCCTTCGTTTTTACAGATTCCCCATGAAGTCATCTATTTAGCAAGCTTTTTACTGTGAGCCTCACAAATCTCCATGAGCTGGCCCCAAGCTCTTTGGCTGGGGACCAGCAGACCCAGAAGCCACCTTCTTTTAGGGGCAGAAGCAGAACGGCAAAAACCAGCAACAGAAGAGAATACCAAAAAAACAAGTTTTCAAAGTCGCATCAGGGAGTCACCTAGCTTCAGTTCTACTTCATTCTTCTCAACCAACTAAAATCATGGAGCAAAGAGTCCAGGAAGACACAGGACTGTGGGAAGGTGAGAACACCACATCAGCTGCATTGCATGCCATGAACCTCAGGGACACAGCTGAAGTAGCCCCTGATAGGAAACCTAGAATTGCACAAAACATTCAAAAATGCAGTAGTATACCAGGGATTTACAGAAGGCTCTCTTTTGTTCTTTGCTCCTTTCCTAACTACTCTTCACATTTTATGGGGACTTTTTTGCAGTGTTACTGCATGCTGAACTTTTTCACAGAGTTGACGCTTTCACTGAGCTATCTGCTGTAATTCCAAAAGCTCTTTGCAGAGCAGTTATGTACTATATAAGGGCTGTCTGGCCTTACATGCATTACTTTACATCTACCTATGCTGAATTTCATCTGCTGTCTTATCAGACAGTTAACTGGTATCCAGAGACCTTGCTGCAACTTGTCCTTTTTCCCCAGAGACTTCAAGAGTAACTGGGCAAAAATAGCTTAATTGCCCATACTTTAACTGGCTATTAAACCCTCAAAGACATTCCATTTTATCCCAGGAAAACTTAGTTTCAACACTTTTTTTTTTTTTTTTTTTTTTTTTTGTAATCTCTGGTTAGATAATACATGATGAGCGATACTGAGGGATACACAGTGAGGGATTAGATACTGAGAGGGGATATCATAGTCTAAAACTGAGACAGGGAGAAGTAAATAGGAAAAAGCTGTTTAACGTCTCCCCATCATAAGACCTATGAGACATCTCATGATACTAGAAGGAGCAAAGTTCAAAAGAAATAGAAAGAAACACAGAAACTAGTTAAGCCATGGACCTCCTTATCAGAGGATGCTGTGGTTGTTAAATATTTACTCTGGCTCACAGTATCATGGACTAATTCCGGGAAGTGAGATCAGCTGAAAGCTGTTGAATATACTGAAACCACCTCCAGAGCTGCAGGAAGCTGGGGAGCATTTGGGGGAATATCACTGCTCTTTTGCTCTATTCTGCTCTGCCCTGAACAGCAATTGTGAGCCACTGCTGCAAAATGGGAACCTGAAAGTTGGCCAGTATCCCACAAAATTGCAGCCTTTTTTTTCCCTCCATAACTGTTGGCAGAAGAAAGGCAATCCCGCCTCATATTTTATAAGAGTTATGAATGTTTATATACATAGACCTCATTTTATGTCTATCCTATTCATATCAGAAATTAATAATGTGTTTTCTAGTTTGGTGGATGTGAGCTTGTAGCTTTGGAGTTTGTTTATTTTTGCTAGAGCTTGTGACTACTTAGAGCTTTGAAATGGTTTCACATTTCCTTGTGAAGGACACACTGACCATCCTCACATCTAATAATTCATTAAATCTCATATAATTATTCCACTTCTCCTTGAGCTGCTGAGATAGGCTAGATCTACCAGTCTGTTCAAATCCCACTAGGCTAAAAATGTATAAAGACTCTTCGTGTATTAAAAAGAAGAAACAACCGAATACTCCCAAAAAACCTCCCCATACTTTCGCTTTTATTCCAATATAAAGCTAAGAGAAGTTTGCTAAAAACAGACAGGCAGTTAGCTAGTATCAAGCTAACATATTATCTGCAGTTGCAGATAAAACTTGGTGAAAGCTGTCTTAATTCCCAAAATTGAACACTGGCTTAAAAGAGACACCCATTGTAACACTGGTAAATTTGTCAGCACTGGAGGTACTGGCAACTGGACTTTCTTGGTCCTAAACCCATTGCTTTTTGTTCCACACAAATGCTGGAGTTTGGAGACAAGATGAATGAAGACTCTCAAATCTTTTCCTGAACTAATTAAAAAGAAACATTCTAGTTTTCTCCATTAGAGTCAAAAAAGGTCCCAGGAACTAGGTGTTGATTACCTCAAAAATGTCGGTTTAATAATACTCCATTACTATAGCAGCAATAGTGTTACAGTCAAGATGACCTGGCTATCGATTCCTGCCTTATGAAGTACAGGCATTTCCGTCAAAACACAAGGGACATTCTGAACCATAAAAAGATTCATACACTTGTGATTTTGTACAAACCGACTTGCTAAGGGACACGTTGGGTCTTGCCTGAAATACCTCAGCACCATCTATAGGAAACCAAGGGCTAGACAGCACCTCTGGAGCAACTGTGATCATTCAAGAGGCCTTCGACTGGAATTGCAGAAATCAGCAGGCTCTAGGAAATGCTGGCTTGAGCGAATCTCAAAGGGAGAGCTGGGTTCCCATCTGCAATTCAAAGTGCTCTCTCCACTTTACTATGCTGTTCCCCTATGCCAAAGGCTATGCCAGAAATTTCTGTAAATTTAAAACCGCACATTGTCACTGCATGCATTTGAAGACTTACCATTCCCAGCAGTCTTTTCTCCTCTAAAAGAAACAGACCAAATCTTTCAATCTTTCCTCTTAGGTCACTCTCACTCCTCCACACTCTCTAGGTGGCCCAAATCCTTCTGGAAATGTGGTGCCCAAAACTGGATACAATGTTCATTACAGCAGGGGATTTACAATCCTGAGCAGGACTTGTTCCCATCTTACAGACAAGACTTTTATTTTATGCATTCTTATCTATTTGCTTTTTCTGCAACCCCATGTCACTTGTGACTAACCCTGATTTCATAAAAGACCACACAGACTTCACTCCAGAGCTGTTGCCACTCAGGAGTTCTCCATCTTGGAGTTGCAGAATAAAAATCCTATATCTAGACCATTTTTTCTACTTGACCAAGAAATTATTTTAATTCTATGCCTGCCTGGCAAGGTACTGCTGCAGGTGCAATAAGTATTTTTTCTATTCTCTCATATGAAGCATTAATGGAAAAATACTGCAGAACCCCACCTTATTACCCACCCAGCCAACAACACTGTTCTCTACTCTTCAAATAGAGCTTTCCAATCAAATGCACAGACATCTTACATTTTTACCAACGGCTTATTTCTTACATTTCCTTATGACAATGTCATGCACTAGTGTCAAAAAATAACTTGCACCACTTCTCCCTGACTCACAATGTCTAAATGAGGGAGACGCTGCCTTATTTTACATCTGGGGGGCAGCACCAATGTGTGTTTCTCCGTGGTCAGTCTACTCCTCCTTATTTCATGGAAGGGTGGTATTAGCACACTCCATGAGCTTGGGCTATATGTTCCTCCAGTCACAGCTAAGTGCCACAAGATGTCACTGTGTCACTAAAATGTTTGGAAACAAGATCAGGGTTTACCCAGTCACCAATACATAAACATAGAGGAACAGAGAAAAGTAAGTAGTAGGTGAAGTTTAACAGTAGAATTACAGGCTACATAAAAAGTGCCTTATTTTAAAATTTAGTACAGGTTTTGTGAGAGTTGTATTGAACAATATACAACATTCTCTCCAAACAGGCTGAAATTCACAGCTCTTGAACATAACAAAGAACAGCTTATTACAAGTTTTCTAATGCACTTTGCAACCATTAAATTATTTAAGATCTCAGTGCCTTACCTTACAGGGCTTTGCAATTATTCCCTTTGTACAAAGGGAACCACAATCTTAGGGAGGCTAAAGGGTTTGTCTAATATCATACAATGTACTCTACAGTCAATCAAGGAACTCAAAGACTAATTCTCCCAAGCCCTGGCAAACACCCTAATCAAGGGGCACATCATCCTCCCCACCAAAACCTTCTGTGGTCTTCTGTCAAGGTCTTTCACCGAGCGCATATCCTGAATGGAGGTGTCTGCTCTGCATGAGGAGTCAGCACTGAGAAGCTGTCAGTGCAGAAGTACGCTGGAGGAGGTTGGTGCCGGCTCCTGCTGAAATTCAACACTAACTCCACACTCCTTTGAAATCCTTGCCAGAACTTTTAATCCAGTCAAGAAACAGCATGTTACACTTTCCATTTAGCTGAAAGTCTCACCACCTAATCCAAATTCACCGTCCAGACACGCACAGTGTAACCAAATGAAGCCAGGGCAGTACCTGACTTGCCATCAGTGCTAGATGCATCATTTTTCTCTAAGCTGCAGGTTTAGAGCACTTCTACAGCAATATGATATTCATATTATGAGACTTTTCAACTCTACAATTCACTTGTCATTATGTGCCTCTGTGCTAAGGAAGAAAATAATAATTCTTAAAGCTGTGACAGACTTCACCAACTTTTAAGAAACGTAACATATTCAAAGGTTAGATAGCAATTCTACAAACATTTCACCTGACAGCTAGCTTTCACATTGCTCAACCTGATCTAAAACCCAAATCCCAATGAGTCAACAGCATGAAGAGGTGGATAATGTCCTAAGGAACAAGGCCAAGAGGTTTCAGTGAGAAGTAGCATACTATGAGCTAGGAAGAAAATCCCACTTACCTGTCATACGTCTCTTTGAGATCTCTGGCTAGTTTGCACTTGGGTAAGATGTGATGAAAAGGTGACTGTGGCCCTTCTGTGGCTATGGAAAATTTCAAAACAAGAAAGCAAACAACTGATTTCAAAGCAAAGGGAGTTTCCTCTTCCCCCACTAGGTATCAACTAGTATCTTAGGGACAGAATACATATCTTTTTAACCTACAATTATTTTTCAAAGCTTTTACAATAACTCAAGTTACATGTTAAAATCATAATAGTGAATTATTACCAACTTCTCCTAAACCTCAACTCAGTTAAGCACATGTAACTGTGAATTTGACAAGTGATTACTTTAGTTTTTTTGGTTTTACACATGTTAGTCTTAATTTTTAATGCTTGCAGCAAGATGATGCATCACTGTCAGATAGAGTTCACCTTAAATAGTGCGTATTATTATAGTAAATTGCTCTGAAGTACAGTCTATAAAAATGCTCTGTAACTATTTGCTAGCCATGGTAACAACATGTAAGAATAAACTTTCCACACAAGAAGTCTGGTGACTCAGCACACAGCATTAAAGCATGGGAAACTTGCTCTAGGTTGGGTGAAGCAGGCTACATATGAGTTCTTCCATCTCAGCCTGACAGGCAGATCCAAATGTGATGGTTCATGGCACGTTCTCCAGTGATCGCGCTGAACTGAGCTAGCAAGGAAAGTAAAGAAACTACTTTACTTCTAAAGCTGACATCTCTGCATAAGGACAGTGATCTTGGATGAGGCAAAATGCAGTCAAAAGCTGTCAGAATGCTAGAGAGCACCAAAACTTGTTCATACTGATCCCAGCCACAAAAGAAGTAAGAAGGCACAATCAGCACTTTTCTGAAAAAGTGCTCCTGGACAAACATATTCCTGCACAAAGCCAAGCTCAGCACTCACTTTCTGACATGGCAGACACTTCATCCTGAATAGCTAAGATCAGCTTGGCCTCCCTTGTCAGGTATTGGCAGCGGCGCTCCTCGTGCTGCAAGACTATGGCGATTCTTCGGGAGAGGTTGTGTAAGCAGTTTATCACGGATGGATCTGCATTGGCCTACAGGCAACACAGAAAAGAAACAGGTCAGTCATTCAGTCACAATCACATATATGGAACTACAGTGATGGATACATGGTCAAAATAATTATCTTCAGTAGATATGAAAAGTCAGCCTCTTCGGCAACTGGCAAAAGAAAGGAATTTTCTCTAGCAGCAACAAAGCAGAAGCTCAGAGATGTCCAAAGGTAAAGAGAAGACTCAGAGATTTCTAAGCTTGTCTGTGTGCATCAAAAGAACACAGCACCTGGAGTATGATACTCCTACCTGGTTTATTTTTTCCAGTGAATGGGCCTTCTGCTAGCAGAGAGACCAAAGAACACAATTTCACACAGTGAGAAAAGAAAGTGTCAAGCTATTTGAAAAGGCAGAATATCACGATGTGAGTGTCAAGCTATTTGAAAAGGCAGAATATCACGATGCTCAGGTTAAATTCAGTGGGAGTATAAGGACTGCAGTGCCTTTAACAGAGCCCATTCACTCCACGTTGCTATACTGATGTTTGTCTTACATACGGACAAGACAGTAACTAGGTAAGAATTACCAGCACATGATCAACAACTCAATCCCAAACCAGAATGAATTTGGATTTACGGTCCCAAACATTTCACAAATATGGCTTATTACTAACACTGCATTCGTGCAAGTCCCAGAATGAAAGTGCTGGAAAAATCTATCATGTAAGTACAGCTGACAAGGGGGCGACTCAGTGGCTCCAGTCTGAGTAAGCAGCTGCTTCATGTCTGTTAAGACATTTAAGGAATTTACAGTTCTAGCAAGTGATAACTTGGCATATAAACTAGCAAACCATGAGTCATCAACTTTTGGATTCCACTGTTCTGGCTGAGTCACGACACGTTGGTAACCCTGAAGCTTAAACACAGCAGGATCAGTGCTGATTATAGCATTTGGGACTTCGCCTGCTCTGTCTGCCCACTGCAGATAGACTCTCATTTTTATCTCAGAATGCCTCCACCCACCCTCTGCAGTGCACTACACCATGCTAGGAAAAAATTTCCACTTGCTTCTTGCACAGCACTTTTCAGAAAATTGACAGCTCTCTATCAACTAAGAGTGTCTCATTTGGCAAATATGATTTAGTGCTGCATTACACA
This sequence comes from Pelecanus crispus, assembly GCF_030463565.1. Lineage (NCBI taxonomy): Eukaryota > Metazoa > Chordata > Aves > Pelecaniformes > Pelecanidae > Pelecanus > Pelecanus crispus. Next base: position 17,117,266 of record NC_134653.1, read on the forward strand.
CACAATTGCATCAGTATCATTACAGAGCCAAAATGCAAAAAACACAAGTCTTCCAGGGAGAACCACGAGAAATTAGATTCTAAAAAAAGTGGGCTAGATATAGTCTTCACTGCACTTCACCAAGCTCTTGCAATATTGTGAATGAAGGAGCATTGGTTTTAACACTTCAGCTTCTACATGACTCAGTGTGCATGAATGTTTGAGTTCGCATGTGCATCTACACACACTTACCTAAACCAAAGCATGGTGCTTTACCAATACACCAAAACAAAACAACAAAATTCTTGAAGCTAATGTCTCTTAATGTGTGAAATCTAAAATCAACTCCTGTATTGCGAATTCAGCACTTCCTGACCTAAGAACGTCCCAAAGCACAAGAGCACTGGATCCCCAGCAGAACTTGGTGAATGATTTCTTGCTTGATTCAGACTGATTGCTGGGATAACTGTCTTGTGTGAAACTTTTCTCTTCAACTGAGGACAAGCCATCCGGACTGTGTCCATGTCCATGCTAGTCACCACTGGAAAGCCAGTGGCAAGAAAAGTACTAGTGCTAAAAGAGGGAGGGGGGAGGAAGTCATTTCACAAGCAAGGAGCTGGAGGCTTTTAAATCGTGACATTATATCCAGTTGAGCAAAAATCAACCATTTCCATAAAAGACAGCTATTCCAACTCCCTCTTTTATTTTTAAAATGTTTCTTCATATGTGTACATGCCACAAAAATAGTATGATGGCTCCACAGATACAACCTGTGGGCTGGGAAGAAAAAGCCAGAGCTCAGAAATCAAATAATGCTCAAACATAATTAAATTTCTAGGGTTTTATACCACCTAATTAGCCAAGCCAGGATCCCTTAACACAGATACCAACATCTAGTCAACAGAGTAGGCCTGAAAAAAATTCCAAGCAAAAGCTACGTATTTACTCCAGGTTCTTGCTGAGTATCAAAACCTACTTACTCTTCACTTGTACCTTCTTCTCATTTGTAATGCTACAGCGGCTGCTCCCTGGCACTCTCCCTTTACAGTGACCTCATTGCTAAGAGGAGGCAGCTTTCAAACACTGTCCATTTAAATATAAAAAAACCCTAGAGGCACTGAGCAAAGGCACACGTGTCTGTATCACAGAGCATGAGTAAGGGCTCAAAACAGTGCTGTTCTGAGCCAGAGTAGGTTTCTGAATGACTCTGCACTGAGCAAGCTTTCATTGACCAAGGCCATGGCGGGGACCTGACTCTTAAGGCTGGCCAGGCATGAGCCACTGTTCATGCTCCCTGCTGCCTCTGCTTCTGGAGCAGAACCAACCACCAAGGTCCAAGCTGCATGGAGTCACAAGGGCTCGGCAATGTGCTAGTGCAGCTGTACGGATTTGGTCCTATCCTGGGCAGCAGTAGAGCAGTCATGTACAGAGAGCGTCATCTGACACACAGGACAGTCAGACCCAGGCTGCCTTCTTGCACAGCTTAGCTGGACAAGCCTCAATTGCAGGGTCTAGAAAAAAATCACAGCAGATTACCAGCTCACTAATAACAGAAAACAAGACACATTCGGAACTTGCAACTGAGTTCATATCTATTTTGCAAAGTGGTTTCTTGCATGCCTTTACACTCTGGGTATTTAAACCCAAAAACTCTAGAAAATGTCCTGAAGAGAACAACTGTACTTGTTTTCCACTGGGCTGAAAAACTCTCCCACTTGTCAGTGTCATATTCTACATTGGTTAGGTTTGTTGTTTCAAATTATAATATCCCAATGAAATCAGGCACTGAATGTTTTACAAGAGATTACCGGAACGTGAGCCTACTGCATTCTCTTATACATCCAAAGCACGTCCCACTGTCAGATGGAATGAAGACAGTCCTTACCCTTAGTGCAAACACCACATTGAAGAGAATCATAGTGGGCATCTCTCTTTTTGGTGAGGGATCAGTTTTTGATACCTGAAAAATAATTTTTTAAAAAATTCCATAGGCTAGTGTTAGTTGGATCCAGTAACAAAGGGAAAAAAGAAAAAAAAAAAAAAGAAAAGCTTAACTTAGTCAAATAAAAGTTTGCAGAGAAAAGAGAGCAGACAAATCAAATTATACCATCAGATTTGACTTGTAAAAAATAAAACTTTTTTTTGTTTAATTAAAGTGTCATAGTTACTCTACAACACTGCCTTTTCTGAGAAGCTGTGAAGACTTAAACCAAAGCATTTTGGTCATGACCATGTAAACGAGTATCAGTTAAGATAGCAGTCTTACTAGGTGTCTTTACTATTGCATTTTAGCATCATTAGGGTTAAATTTAAATTTTCTAGGTTTAAATTCCTTAGCACAATTGTCATCTATATATTGTTAACTAATGAGAAGTCCCTAGATTTCTCATCCCAGGCCACACCTACTCTTTCCTTTCCTAAAATCCCCATTTGGATTGCGTCATGTTACAAACTGTTGCTTTTATCAGAAAAAAATATGCTCTAGAACTACAGTACTAAAATAAAAGGTTTGATTTTCCCCTCCTGCAGGATTTCAAACACATTGTCCAGCCCCCCCCATTCTTTCTGCAGCAGAGAGCTTCACCCCTAACGCAGGTACAGACTTTCTGGTGGGGAGGAATAGTGGAAGCCAAGATGAGCAAGTTGAATTTGCACATCCGAGACTAACAACTCTGAATCGAGCAAGCGTCGCCACAAGATGGAGCACAAAATCCAGAGGACATTCCTGCCACCCCCGAAGCTCCCTGCTGAACACCCATCCAATCCCAAGTGAAAACAGCTATAACCAAACAGGCCAAACACCCAGCTAACCTCATATTCGGTCCCTACCCAACATATGTGCATACATAGCTAATGCAGTGTCTGAGATGAGGCAAATGCAGAGAAGCTGGCAAGAGCAGAGCTGCATCCACCCTTCCTGACAGGTCCCAAGCATCAGCAACAAACTGGTCAGCAGTGAACTGTGAAATCTGAGTTTACACTCAGTAGTCTTAAAAATTAGAGAAACTAAAAGAAGCGATACATATTTTTGTTTTTTCTAAAGTGTAAGTGAAGTTCTATCAAAAAGACAGTGATAAAAGGGTGGTAAAGCCAATTTACTGTGTTTGTTTATTGTCCTGGAGTTACAGGTTCCAGGATGTCTTGTGAACTTCAATAAAGACTCAAAAGCATTTCCAAATGTAGGGACTGATCCTGTTCCCTCCTTAAAATCAAAGAAACTACCACCATTAACATCAATTGGGATGCAGGCTAGATTTCATATCACCTCTTGTCCAGAAAAAAGAAGAAAAGACTAAGCTGGAAAAGAAAATGCTGAAGGAATTTGAAGAATTCAGAATATTGCTACATAAAAGGCGGTCTGGCACACAGGATTAAATATCTGTGCTCTTGTAACTCCTGAACCTCATCTGAGTAAGAATTTGCTGAGCTGTCCTGTGGATTAACTTAGGCAGTATGAACTCTGAAGAAACCCAAACCAGAGACTGTAAGGTTACTCTGGTCACTGCTTTTACTCCATGGGAAAGGAGCTCCATCAGCTTCCTCCTAACTGCAAAAGGGTCCCAGATTTAGACTCAAATGAACTAGCAGAGATGGCTGCCACGTCTAGAAGGTTCTGGACACTAGAAAGTTCTGGGGTGCCTACTGACTGATAAGACACACCCAAAATGAAGATCCTACAAGAAGTAACAAAAAAGTGTTTACAGCACTTAACTATTTACCCAGATACAATTTTATTTAGACAAATTGAAAATGAAGAGACATTTCATGCAATTAGGATAAAACTGACTGGAAAGTGGAGAGAATTTATAATAATATGAAGTGAAAAAACGCAAACACAAATTTTCAGCCTCATTTACACCACATTTAGGAAGTTGTGCCTTTTGGACAAGATTAGCAAAATAAAGGAATCTGATACTGTGAGAGAACAGGCCATGGCTGTCAGGGCGCTGAGGGCACCAACAGGTCTTAATGGCCCTGACCAGCCCCAGCTGGGTCCCCCCACACACACCCTAGCCCATGACCCCGGAGCCCCATTTAATCTCGGCCCTGGAGCCCCATTTAAGCTCAGCCCAGGAGTAGGTGTAGGTTTCTGTAGGTGTGCCTGTCTCCAGCCCTGCCTCCTGGATGGACCTCGACCTACATCATCGTAGGTAGCTTACCTCCTGGGTGGACCCTTGGTTAAGTTCCTTGCAGCCTTATCCTCCAGCCCTGTCTCTGGTCCTATCTCCTTTTGCTCCTAGCTTAGCATCCCTGTACGGACCCTGGGCCTGGTTCATTGCTTGCCTTGTCTGGGACTGCTGATGTACTTGCACAGCTTGGGGACACTGGAATTCTGTCTTCCAAAACAGCTTAAACATTTGAGGACTAAGTCTTGGTGATCCTCCACCACATTTCTTGTAAACTTACAACTGAGTTTCAAAAGTGGAACACTAGCATCTTTTGATGCTTGAGGCCAGCTCCTCACTTGGATTAAAGCAGTCTGGTCCTCTAAATATCAAGCAGCAGTTGCCAACAATCTGTTTGCACTTCTAATTATAGATAGAAAGGATGATAGAATTGGCAAGCAGACTTTTTTTCCTGAAAAAATGAACGACTTAGTAAATTTGACGAAAAACAAAACCAAAGCAGTTCAGTGACAGACATCAGTGTTGGATTCAGAAATTACCAAAGCCTGGTTCATTTGTACAGTCTATCAGGAAGAAGGAATAGGACAGGGAATATTTTGCACACAGAAGCATGTAAATTCTTTCCTAGATTTAAGCAGGACCTCTTCCATAGCCTGGGTGGCAACTGCTTTCATTCCAAGCAGCTAAAACACAGGCCACAGAGCAAGGTCTCAATGCAAACAGCAGCCTGACTTTGTCCATAACAAAATTTTAGACCTCTTTCAACACCCTACCAATTCCAACCGAGCCTTGTGAATCATCTCAGCACCAGTAAAAGTAAAGAGTTAGAAACAAGGCTGACATAGTTTCTAGCATTTGTGAAGGTTTTTTTTTGGGGGGGGGGGGGGGGGGGGTTAACTGCCATACTAATTGGAGGTGCTAAAAAGCTAACTTGCAATAACTAACATGGTGAGAAACAGCTTTTTGAGCTGGACTACTTAGTACTACTTCTCTTTACCCACACTGCTTTCCTACAATAACCAGGAAGGGATTTCTGTGAAGCATTGACACAGCTCCCTCAGCTTGCTACTTACTCACTGTATCTGGAAGTAAGTAAAAGACAGCTTTGAGCATCAGGACATAAAAACAGGATCAAAAGCAAACATGCACATTCTGAATTCTAAGTTTCCTAAGCCAGGCAGTTTGAAAAGAAGGCAGGTCCCCGGAGCAGACCTCGCACCATACCTGCCCAAGGGCATGCTGAAGCAACGTGGGATGGCCAACAAAGCGAACGTTATCAATCTTCAGTTCAAACTTTTTGCCACACATATCCGACTTGGTAGCCAAAATTGTTGCCAGGATGACATCAGAAAACCTTGAAGAGCAGAGACAGAAATTATTACAATTTTCAAAAAGCATACCCCCAGAACAGTCCTCCAAATACAGACGTATTTAACATGTGAGTTTTTGAAGTATTGTAAATTATGTCTAAATTGCTGTACCTGGAGTACCACCAATTATGGAAAATTAAGAACCCCTTAATTACATCTCTCAGATCATCACAATTATAAAACAGGAAGCATTCACGACAAAGACTGCAGGGTCATGCTTATTTAATTACATGCTCAGCAAAATACATTGGAAAGATTAGATGCAGTTCGCTTAAATATAAAAACAGCTCGAGTTAGCCATTGCCTTGATTTAGCTGCAGGTTAATGAACTTACTAAGCAACTACATATCAACACAGCCTGTCACTCAAGCACAACAGAGATCTTTAAGCCACCCAGTACAGCAGTGGGGAAGGGAAAGAAAGAAAGAGCTGATTCAATTAGAAGAAACATACATCCAACGCTTGTCCCTCCTTTCCCAAATCTCATCAGCGAGACTCAAAGTTACTCATTTAATAGATATCAACCTGTGGCCAACAGACCACTGGCACCCTTCTGAGAGCTGCCTGGCCTCACCTGGGCTTTCTCATTTGAAAAAGCAAACTGAGGCAAATTCGTGACAAGGCAGGCCCTTCCCAGCACCGACCATGGTGTTACTGGATTGCTCTGGATTGGTGGCGGGAAGAAGACAGCTGCGAGACAGGAGGGCAAGTATCTACAGGGAGTCTGCCCTGTAAAATACAGCTACTGCTGCAAAACCAGGTAAGAATCCAGTGTGACAAGGGAGGAATTCTGCAACTGCTCTTTCTGATGGCCTTGCAACATTGGTCTGGTCACTACAAACACTCATTTTCCTCAGGGTGTCCCCTGAGACAGTGGAGCTCAAATCCACAGGGAAGAGGACCTCAGTTAGCTGCTGGAGGGAACTACTTGTTCTAGAATAGGAGCAGTGCAAAGTTTGATATTAGCAAGTTCGGTCCTCATCTGATTTCTCAGAGGCTCCCATTTAACCAAATGAATTTCAAACCAGTTTCTGATGAGACCAGTTTTTTAAGAATGGAAGCATTTATTTCATTTTCTTTATTTACATTCAGGGATGTGTGTCCCTGTCAGACCATCCCCCTCCACCAGGCAGGTATCCCAGATAACCCAGTATCACTCAGAGAAACGGGCAGGCATGGGTGTGTGCTGCGCTCACCTTATCTCTTGGCCACAAGTGAGCCCTCAGTGCCCAGAGAAGGAATTAATGTACCATATTCCTGGTTCACTCTCAGTGAGTTATGGAGTGCTACAGAAATTAAGACAAATGCACACAGCCAGGTCTTTTGTGTGTATCCATCTGCATATGACTCAAGGGGCATTTCTTTTATTAGACCTACATAGACTGAAGATGGAAGGACAACACAGGCGCTTTATGAGCTGTCAAAGCCCCTGGTGTTTGTACAAACAGGTCATCCTGACCACAGCATGCTGCTTATGTTTGGCTTATGGAAGGAGCAGCTCTGTACAAACTTCCAAATCCCTGGCCGCTGTGCTCCAAACACAGCTAAGGGCAAGCAGAGAGATGGGGAGACTAGCCAGAGACTCCTGGGGCCGCTGAGCCCACACTTCTCAGCCACCACACTGCACTGGGCTGCGCAACACATGGAGCTTGCAAAGAAAGGGCAAAGCATCCTCAAACAGGACCTGGACTGACAGTCCTTGGAGATCACATTCAAAATAGAAAAAAAAGTCACCATGACAGCAGTGAGCTTTTCTCCCTCTATTTGCCCCATTCAGCTGTGTTCATTAATAGGCTCATCGTGGAGCCAGGAAGCCTGTAATAGCAATGGATCCAAAACAAGCATATGTTTTGGGGAGCGGAGGGAGAAGGAGGCAAATTAGAAATACCTGCTTGCTGGTAAGAAATAAGTTACTCTTCCCTCCCCCAGCCTTGGCAAGGGATATTTTGGGAGCTGGAAAAACTGATCGTTATGATGACTTTCACCACTTAAGATTTGACTTTTACAAGGAATTACACCAGCAGATCTTTTAACAGACAAATGTGGTGCTGAATGTAACAGTTTAGCAGTTCCCCAGGAGACTTCATGACACTGACAGCCCTGTCTGCCCCACCTTGTATGTGGCTCTGTGGGGAGAAGGAGGAGGAGATTAAAAGGTTGATTTTGTAAAGTCCTTAGTATCTTCTCACTAGCAGAGACTTCTCTTTCTGGGAGAGTACTGCAACTGCAGCCAGATGACACGCTCAAGAAAGATAACCCTGTGATGGGTTACATGGGTGCTACCTGATGGGTACAGACACCTGGTATCACCGCAGGCTCTCCCAAGAGTGACCTAGACTCCAGACCCATTCTCCTTGTCTGACAGCCTAGATTTATTGCTTTTGTTGGTTTGGGTTTTTTCCCCCCAACACTTTACATAATTCATACATTTCTTAGGTCTCAGTATGATAGGGAGATCAAGGGACAGCAGATACATTATTCCCATCACTTCAATTCATCATCTCATCTTAGAAAAATACACTTTTACGTCAGATATTTTAATACTGCTTTTCTAATCTCTGGGGTGTATTAAGATGACCTAAAAATACTGACTTCTCGGAGCCCAAGAGTTTGTTAGAAGCAGATTAGGTTTCACAGTTGGGCAGTAACAGTCCCTTCTTCTTTTATGAGATTAGTCTGAGCATTGTGATTTCCAGAAGGAAGCAAACCTCTCCTGTACTAAGGAATTCGGCAGGTAGAAACTGAATACAAGAAACAAAAGCTTTGATTTGCCCAAAATATCCTACCACTCCTAGCACGAGCTTAACATAGCAGCAACAGCAGACAATCCAGCAGTACAATACAAACCACACTAGTGCAGATCGACTGCTGTCACCAGCATCTCCTCTGGAAACCCAGCTAAAACAACAATTGCTTTAGCAGACAGAAAAGGAGGGGGAAAGCATCTCAAACACAAATTCCTTTTTTCCCCAAGAACAGATAATAACGTTATTATCTGCCACAGGAATTCAAAGCAAGGTTTTTATAAAGAATTCTTCTTTGAAGTAGTTTAGAACGGGAGCTGAGTATCTAGGTGAGCATCTTTATGTTAAGCAGGGACTAGAGATGCAGTTTAATACTTTTGGGGCCCTGAGCAGAGATAAGCGCTTTTCCTTCCACACATTCAAAAAGGGGGTATAATGCAGTCATCTAGTTTAGCTTAGTGGGGCGCCAAGAACAAGCAACCAGAGCAGCTGCTCAAAACCAGGTCTCTGAAGGGCTCTCCATAATTACTGTGGGATTAAATAGTTTACTCACTGATCTGTACTTTTAAGTCATTGCTCATCAGAAAGCAATTTGGTTTAGGACTCCTTGTTGGAATAACTACAATGCCAAGGCTATACTTGTTGCATTCTTGGAGGATCACAATTTTTCTCAATTCACTGAAGGGACAGTACCACACCCATTCTGGATACCCTACAGGAAGCACAAAAATGTTAGTAGGACCTTTGTAATTATCCTAGCCTAAACCTTTAGCAATACATTTCCTACAGACATTGTGATTTAGCATATAATTATCTCATCATTTGATATAAAACAGAAACCAGAAACAAAGCACAATTAAAAGGATGGTGAGAAAAGAAAGCCATTCTAGACAAAGGTGATTGTTTAGAACGTTTGGTCTTACCCTGAAACCAATTGCTCATCAGTTAGAGGACATTGGTCTCTGAAATGGGAACATGGCCATAAACACAAAACAAAATACAACAAAAAGAAAATAAACGAGGCAAGTACACACACACAAAAAAGAGAGATAATATTAAAAACTAGGATGAACTATTAAGAGCTAAACTCCTGTAAAGGAAATATAATATTGAGAAGAGTCAAAAGTTAATGGTAGGTGAATTCCGGGGATATATTGCAGGCTTAGATTGACAACACAGAGAGAACAGGCTAAGGCATTTTAGTCCTCTACCTAACACTGGCTGCTGTAATGTGTTCCCACAATATGTTGCATTTATGGAGCTGTATTTACTGTACTTTTTAATTCATGCTTACCTTAAGAGAAAATGGAAGAGACTGCAGTCTGATTTAGGGCAGATTCTAAACTTCAGTTTCTTTTCTAGACTATTACTAGCATTTTCACCAAAGGAACATCCCACGCAGCCCCAAATGACCCACAGCTCTTCACAGCTGGTTCTGGTGCTTCCATACCCACAAGACTTAGAAAAAGAGGATGCCAAATATTTATTGTTGCATGCACAGCCAGAATTCTGTAAAGGGCCTTCCACACGGAGCCACTGCTGCTCCCCACAGGGATCTAAACAATACATACAAGTCTGTCCAGAATCAAAGCACAAGCATGAAGTCATTCTCCATCTCTGTCTGCCCCAGGGAATAAGCAGAAACTTAGGAGAAGTAGGCTGAAAAAGTTTTCAAGGCAAAGAACCTGAAAATCTTCTTTACAACAGGTATACAGAGCAAGGCTCTGTTAACAGCTGTACTCATTTTTACACCAGAGAAACAAACACCTGTTTTCATTTTAAGTCAACTGCTTTTTTTTTTTTTTCCAAGTAACAAGGAAAAAAAGGACTTGTTTCCTGAAATAAAATTCCTAAATGTACTGAAAAATGAATCTGATAAAAGCTTTATACTGTCTACATTAGAAAGGGGAGACAAAATGAAAACCTCCAAGAATTATTAATCCAAAAGACAGCAGATTTCTACTGGTCATGTTGAAAAGGGAACCTAGAGCAATCCCAAATGACAAACTATACAAAGGGGGTTACATTACAGGAAGGGTGTTTAAAGGGATGGATGGATGAATGGAAAAGCACAGGCTTACAGAAAGGAAGCCTTTCAGAACAAATACAAGGAAGAACACTGGAGTCCAGTGAAAGAGGGACAGAGGATACAGAAATGTTATCAGGAGAACTACTGTTTGTTAGAAAGGGACATTCAAGTCCTTGTTTGTCAGTAACTTGACTTTTTTATAACAGAAGCATTTGGCCAATTAATGACATCAATGCTGTCAAACTTGCTAAACCTCCTTCAGTTAGTTATGCTACTAAAAAAAGCAAAGTCTGGTGTAACATATGTTACTATACGTGCATCTTCATTAGAGTTTTTGCTTGCTGACTATACCACCTTCAGACAAACTACAAAACCCATTTCAAACCAATTTAACAAAGCATTATCTTATGGCTTCAAAAGAATAATTGCCTCATGGGGGGGGGGGGGGGTTGGGGGGGAAGGGGGGGTGGGGGGAGACTGGCAGGCACCTCCGTAAGCTGTGAGGGTTATGTATTACTGGTAAAGCACTCAAAAACTGAAAGATGTTTTTGAAGACAGCAAATGATGAAAGGCTGAGAAGAAGCCAGCAAAGAGAGGCAATTTGTTTTGACAGTGACAGATTCTTCTGAATACCTTTTTGTTGCATGGCCACCATCAACACACCTCAACCACTTTTGCTGCTTGACTTGCTTTTCAAAGGAAGAAAAATCTGTATTCTGAAGACCCAAACACACAGCTCCACTGAGTTGAAATTAATATAAGCAAATACACACCAGTAACCTAGAGGTCGGATTGTCATGAATAGGCTGCAATTGTCTATAAAAAACAAAAAGTGTAACAATGACCAGGAAATTTGATGCGGAAGGATAAAAGTAATTCCATTATGCATACAAATATGCTATATGGAAATGGAGAGTTAAGGCACCTAAACTGACCTAATTCTGTCCTTTCTGAGGCCATAAAGAAATACATACAACTCAAATGATCCAGGAGAGATCAGCTTAGAAGTAACTGATCTGGGTTCTAATAGCTTAGGAAAAAGCAATACTGAACCTTATCTAGGATACAATCAGTGCTAGATTGCTAGTAAATTACAAAGATGACCATCCACTATAAAAAAGGATGACTCCAACCCTCATAAGAACTATTGCAGCAACAGATAAATCTGAAATAAACCTTTGCTACTGAACATGAAAACATGGGAAAGACCCAACCCTTCAACATTATCAAACTTGACATACACCATCAACTCAACCAAGCAGTCTGCCTGCTCCAAAGACTCAATTTGTGCTACCAAAAACATCCACAGATGCTACTGATATGCAGTGATTTAAAGTAATCTTTTTGCCAACTCTTCCTTGAAGAAGCCTTCCAGAAATAATACAAAACCACTTAATAAATTACTTTCATCGAGGACAACTCCAATCAGAAAATCACCACCACCAGAAAACTGACTGGACTTCATGCTGATGAAATCTCTCCATGGACTAATGAACTGAGTGTTTCAGGAAGAGAACCACTGCACTGTGGAAGAACGAATTTACAGGAACAGAGCTGCCACTGGGGGAATGGCTCTCACAAAACCAGTCGATCCATTTCTGGCCTCTCCAGCCTAATCTTCAATGGGAACATACAAAACACATTCCAAACAGGAGCCCAGGAGTAAATCTTCATAACATCGGTGAGGACAAAAACCCCATGGGCTCAATGACAGTCCTGGTTTTACAGCATATGATAGCTAAATTCCTTCCTCTCCTGCATAACAAATCATACGCATCTCGCTCTCTCCAAGACATCTGCACCTTTTTGCCTCCACTCTCCCCTTAGAATCTCTTCTACTCCAAGGCACGAACTTCAGCTACTCCTGAAACGGTCTGATACAAATCAAAACTGTGAGAAACCTGTGGCACACCATTTTGAAGATCCCTTTTTGTTTTGTGATGGAAGAAGGGCCTGTGTACCTAAAACTTGCGTATTTTTTCCACCTGTATCAGTAAGTTCAGTGAAAGACATTAACTCTGCCAACAAGCCTCCTCTTGTCTAATATAAATTAACAGTACTCAGTATATAAAGAGCATCAGTGATTTCTTCCACCAGCTGCTATGTCTGAAGAGAAGGACACATTTAGCTGCTACATCAGTTGTATAGGATGCAGTGGACTTACAACACTGAAAAAGTTTTTCCCAATACCAGGGTAATCAATAAACAGACTTGAAACAAACACAATTTTGAAACAGACTTTGAATTTCTGAACACAGATGCCCAGCCACGTAAGCAGCACAAGCAGTGTGCTGGACCTCCATACCTGGCCTCTAGCAGAACCAACACTTTCAGAGCAACACAAATGCTCCTCTTCATCTACTTCCCTTTCCTCTGCATGGCAGATATAGACAGATCCACAGGAGATAATATTAAGGGACTTCCTGCTAACAGACCTGTGTTGGCTGACACCTTAATTTCACCTAAGTAGACACAAGGCTTATAAACACTGGCCTTAGTAAGACTCAGGTGCAGACACTGCAGCGTGAATCTGTATGTATTGCTATATACAAAACTGTACAAGTGATGACAACTTTTTTCTGAAGACCGTCACTGCAGAGAGGGATTTCTGTCTTAATATTCTTTCACTCAACACTTCAGAACTGTGATACTTTGCACTTAGTGAGCTCAGTTGAGAGAGCATAAATTCATTTAAACACTAAAAGCTTAACAACAAATACCTGACCAGGAGGTGAGCACTAACTTTGAAGCCCAGAGTTTTGGACACCACTACAATGAGATAATCTAAACCTTTGTTCAATGTAGGTTACATGCCAGCACATTCAATCTACTTAAACGAGTTTCAGGAAAATACTAGCAGTTTTCTCATCTGACCACAATTTGAAATGATAAAAGCTTTTCCTGCATCACTGTAGTAGCCACATGTTGCATCACACTAATTCAGCACCACAGGCAACATCCAGCGAACGCAGCTCCGCGTTAAGTGCTTTGTCCAACCTGCCAAAATGGCAGAGGCAACAAGAATCACTATCAGACAGAAGCTGGTACCAATTCCAACACCATCTTAATCTATCTAGGGAAATACTAGAGCCAGTGCTTTGAACAGCAACCAACAAAATCCCTGAGATAACCAGCAAACGTGTGCACTGAGCCTTCCTAATGTGCATACTAGCTGCTGTCCACAGCAGTCTGAAACGCCATTCACCAATTACCAAACTTACAAAACCACAGCTTGCTCTCACTGGAGTTGTGCCCTGTACCATACTGCGCTCACTGAAGACAGGACAGAATGCATTTGAAAGTTTCAAAGAGACTAGAAGAAGCAAGAGATACAAATGACCTCAAGCAAAATGTGTTTTTGTAAGAACCCAGTCCTGGAAAAACATATGAATTGATGAAGTTTACGGTCATGGGTGATTTTAATTTCAACCAAACCATTCTTAGTCATAAAGTTAAGAACAAGCTTACATTTTGCAAGGTTGGGGGATCTAAATTTCTTTTTTGAGGGCAAGCAATGAGTACTTCTTTTTTACCCTTATATGAGAGAAGAGCAGCAACTACCCCATTTTATTAATACTGGAAATTTAAACACATATCACAGAAAAGATCTGCAACTGAACTATGGGCCAACAGACAAAAAAACCACTTTGTCTTTCCCAGATTTGTCTCATATCTGATAGCGATAAATTTAGAACCATGCAGCAGATTTCAAATTTTCTACAAAAACTGATCAGATGGTCCATTCATACATACATGCATGCTGAACAACACTGCCTGTTTTCAGTGCATTTGTTACCCACTGATCTCCTGTAATTGAAAAACTATCTTTAAGTTTCCTTTTGAGCTATTATTTCATTCCACAGACACAAGGGCAGCTATATCTGGAGAAACAAAATTAGTTACTCATTAGTGCACAGCAATTCCATACGACAATTACACGAGCTAGGGAAGAATTTGAGGCAACTGAATAATATATCCAGTTAGAGGTAGGCAGGTAAAGAAAAGTGGAATTTTGCCTAAGTATTAACACTCCTAGCTTTGAAAGAGTAATACTGCCTTTCTAACGAGCACAAAATACCTAACCTATACCTTGCCCACAGAACAATACATTCAGTAGCATTCCCTCATGAGAAATTTCTCATTACTGAGCACGAATTTGCTCATAACTTGGCATTAAAGCATTTTTTGGCAGGTCACCTTCTATAGTCCAAGAGAATTTGCCTACTGAGCTAGCAGGCAAGAGAGCAGCAGGCCACCTCTCCTCTGTTTCAAACTCTTAGGCAAGTAGAAACATTTTGCCCTACCTGGAGTCCCCATCTTGATCTTCTGTGGCGTCACCAGAGCTATTCACAGCGTATCGACTCCTTGGTTTATCTGAAACGAAGAATAAAGACAGCTTTTTCAAGGAACAATCTCCTTAAAGTGTTCGTTAAAATAAGTGCATTAAAAGAATACTTGTTGGTGCCCTTTTTAAAATTATCTGTAACAGAGATCTAAAAAAAGTAATGTTAAAAGCAGAAAGGCCCTTCCTTTTTAGGTAGAAATACCAGATCTTCTTTTTTCTATTCTCACTCAAAAACACATCAAAAAATAGGAGAAAGAAGTTTACATCTTCAGGGGTTAAAGAGGAGAAAGCAAAACATTCACAGAAACAACTTTTCTCTCAAGTGCCAGGTAACAGTTTGCAGTTTGAGAGAGAGTAGAAAATAAAATTCTGACCAGTGCATTTCCCTCATTATCGGTCAGGTTTCAGGACAATGATGATGCTCCAGAAACCCCACCTGCAGTCACAGGTATCAAAATCCTTTACAAACAAAAAGCCGGGGCGGGAGGAGCAGCCAGCCAAAAAACCCACATTTTCAGATTTTACATATAAAAACAAGAAGGGGTTTGAAGACGATTCTCTCTTGGTAAAAGACAACCTAAACAGAGCTGTCAGACCTCTCGTGGTATATGGCAGTTAGCGAGCGACCCAAGTCGTCACAACAGCCTCATCACTCCGCAGCCCCTTCAGGCCACGCACCAAGACAGTCGCCCGCCAGCGAGGCCAGGTGGGACACAGACCCTGACTGCAGCGCCGCAGGCACAGCCATCCTGCCTCCAGACTCCCTGGCTGCAGGCCCATCCGAGACCGGCCCCAGACGCCTTCCCAGATCGGGAATGTCGGAGGAAGAGGTACAACCAACACTGTCGCCACAGCTGCCAGCGGACACCTGAACAGTCCCACGTTCCTATTTTCCAGAAGAAACGAAACCTCCTCCACCCCATTATTCAACGCAAGGGACTGAAGTGTCTTAGTTTCTACCCATTATCAGTTAAAGCTCACTTAGTGTCTTCTGAATCCCCTCTCCCAGATCAGTGCCTTCACTCCTCACCCTGCCCCCTCCCTCCCCTACTGCTCTTAAAAACCCACACCACTTCGGCTGATCCAGGAACAGCAAGGCGGCACCGGGTCGACAATAACATCTGGTGCTAACGCGGTTCAGTTAACGTGGGGTGTGAGGTGTGTGCGAGGGGTGCCAGGGCATCCGGGGGGTATGAGGTGTGTGGGTGGTGCCAGGCCCCCACGGAGGGTACGAGGCATGGGGGCGGGGGAGCGTGCCAGACCGCCACAGGGGGTGTGAGGGCTGGGGGGGGCAGTGTGTGGGATACCAGGCCCCCACAGGGGCCAGGGCGGGGGGCGGCGCCAGGTCCCCACGGGCGGCAGCAGGCACCCGGCGGAGGCTCCCGCGGGCGGGGGCAGCCGCAGTCCCCGGGCAGGGCAGGGCCGGGCAGGGCAGGGCCGGGCCCCGCGGCGTCGCGCACTTACTGGCCTGTGCGGCGGGGTGCTCGGCGCCGCGCTGGAAGGGGAAGCGGAAGAGCAGCTTGTTGCCGCGGCTGCCCGAGCTCACCAGGATAACACTGATGGGGCTGGTGCTCTCCCCCATGCCGGCCCGGCCCGGCCCGGCCCGGCCTGCAGGAAGGCCGCTCGCCGCTGCCGGCTTCCGCTTCCGCCCGCTACCCCGGCCTGGCCCGCGGCTCCCGGCTGCCGGCGGGGCGGAGCTGCCGCTGCAGGTGCGGGATCGGCGGTCGGGGTCTGTCCCCAGTTCAGACCAGCACCTCACGGCCCCGTCCTCCGGCACGGCCCAGTGCCCCCAGTTCAGACCAGCACCTCACGGCCCCGTCCTCCGGCACGGCCCAGTGCCCCCAGTTCAGACCAGCACCTCACGGCCCCGTCCTCCGGCACGGCCCAGTGCCCCCAGTTCAGACCAGCACCTCACGGCCCCGTCCTCCGGCACGGCCCAGTGCCCCCAGTTCAGACCAGCACCTCACGGCCCTGTCCTCTGGCACGGCCCAGTGCCCCCAGTTCAGACCAGCACCTCACACCCCTACCCAGCACTCCCACTTCAGCAGAGGACTTGGAGTTCAGTCCAGCACCTCACCTCCTTTATTATTGCGGCCTCTCAGTACTTAAAGGGGGCCTATAGGAAGGATGGGGGCAATCTTTTTAGCAAGGCCTGTTGTCACAGGACAAGGAATAATGGATTTAAACTAAAGAATAGATTTAGACTAGCCATAAGGAAGACATTTTTTACAGTGAGGGTGGTGAAGCACTGGAACGGGTTGCCCAGAGAGGTCGTGGAGGCCCCATCCCCAGAAACATTCAAGGTCAGGTTGGACGGGGCTCTGAGCAGCCTGATTTGGTTAAAGCTGTCCCTGCTCACTGCAGGGGGGTTGGGCTAGGAGACCTCTAAGGGTCCCTTCCAACCCAAAGCATTCTATGGTTGATTCTATGATCCTGCCACCCAGCACTCCCCTCAATCAGCCCAGTGTCCCTAGTTTAGACCAGCACTTCCCATGGCCAAAAACGCCACTCCACATTCTTGGCACCCCCAGTGTATTCCAGTGCTTCACCCTCCCACAGCCAGCTCAGCCCAGTGCCGCCAGCTCGGCCCAGTGCCCCCAGCACGGCCCAGCACCCCCAGTTCAGCCACACACCCAGCCTGTGTGTGGTGGCCGCCCGGGCTCCCCAGCCATGGTGCTGGCCCTGGAGCCCTCGTGCAGGGGCTGCGTGAGGCCTGGCCGCCTGTTCCCATTTCTTTCCCTTGGCCTCTTTGCATTGTTTTTAGTGATTCTGGCAAACGGCAGCAAGGGCTTGTCACTCCCCTGCTGGTCAGCCATTACAGGATGCCAGTGGGAGGCAGGCAGTGGAAATCGGACCTTTGGGCTCCCCATGCCCCTGGGAAGGCGCGCTTGATCTTGTTTCTCAGGTTCATTGTGACATCTCAGGGTGCTTTATAGCACTGATACAACTTGCCTTGTGGTTCCTGTAAAGTTACTTCTGCCTCTAGATTAGTAAGAGTAACAGCGATAGGACGAGAGGAAATGGGCTTAAGCTGCACCAGGGGAGGTTTAGGTTGGAAATTAGGAAAAATTTCTTTACAGAAAGGGTGGTCAAGAATTGGAACAGGCTGCCCAGAGAGGTGGTGGAGTCACCATCCCTGGAGGTGTTCAAGAAACAGGTAGATGTGGCACTTTGGGACATGGTTTAGTCTAGTCTACCCTTGATTGGTTTAGTGTGGACTTGGTAGTGTAGGTTAACGGTTGGACTGGATGATCTTAAAGGTCTTTTCCAACCTAAACGATTCTATGATTCTATGATTCTAACAGCTGGCAGCTGTCTTGGTGCATTCATCTTATTTTGTGTTTAACTGAGATCAGAAAATTATCAGCAATTATGTTAAAGGATGCCCTGGGTTTTGCATGTAAATTCTTCTGCATTTGATTGCAGTATTTGGGTATTTGAATAGTCTGAGATATCCCCACTCTGGATGTTGCTCTGCAGTTCCCCTCAGGGACATCGGGCAGAGGTGGGTGGCCGAAGAGGGAGATGAGCACACACAGCATGGGTGTAATCTGCAGGGCCATCCTCTGCAAGGCCAGCGATAACAATTGAAGCAAGAGAATGTGTCACTGAGGGGATAGAGTTGTCTGAGGGTGATTAAAGAGCAGTCATATTATCATGGCAGAGCATTCCTTGTGCATCAGCACTGGGCAGCTACGTTAAAATTTCCCAGTGTGTCTGCTTCAAAGCATAATTGTACTTTCTTATTACAGACATATTTGCCGTTTCCAGCTCTTGGAGGCTATAGTTTACTTAAAGCAAAGTGTTGCAAGCTGGTAGGAAATTCAAGAATAAAGCCAGGACTCAGATTCCACTTCTAAGATTTCCAAAACTTAATACACCCAACATTTTCAGAGTTAGAGCAGACATATGTGCCACCTTATCCATGGGAATTCCCTTTGAGGCGGAGGCAGTCCCTGTGGACAAGGGGGAGGCAGTCCCTGTGGACAATACAGGCCCATGGGGAAAGAGATCTCTGATCTCACAGACATGCCATTCAATCGGTCACTGGATTTACAGTCAGGGCTGCTTTTATAACAAGCAAACATGCCTGTTGTTCGCTTCTAGCCTTTTAAAATGAGAAACTCTAGCAGCCTGCTTTTGGAACAGGATTAAAAGACCTATGTTAATACTAAAAATCACCTTTGGTGTCACCGTTGGTGACATTTCCCAGGTTCACGACAAAGATAAACCATCTGCCCAAGGGCGGACATTCTGCTATGGGTCTGTGAATCATAACTATGAGACACAGTAGCAAGAGAGGAAGGCCAGTCTGGTGGTGTTTCATGAAGGACATAGCTTCAGTATTGGTCTGTGACCAGAGGAACACCAGCGATCATGTTGTCCAACTCCTTGCATTGCTCAGGCCAGGACCTCCATGTCTTACTACCCAGTGGGCAGCTGGGACACTGGGATGGAGGAACTTGGCTGAGAGGTCCATGTGAGGACAGGGACGGTCACTCTCCATGTCACGTTGTGGCATGTGGCCAAGGATCACGCTTCTCCCACCAGGCATGTTCCTGAGAAGTTCCTGCAGCACAGCCCTGTCCCAGCACAGCCCTGATCCTGGGCAAGCAGAGAGCTCCTTCTAGGAAAGCACTATCATCTTTTGGCTGCTCTGGCTTTTGTGATAGTGCAAGAGTAACTCTCAGAAAATGAACTCAAATTCCATAGAGATTTCAGCGATGACAAACCCTCCTGTGTGGGCATCACTCTGATCCTCATGTCTACACAGACCTTAATCCTACAGTCATGGAGTACCCATGTTCAGATTAAACAGTGGACAGCAAAATAGGAAGGAGTCCTGATGGTCTCCGCCTTATCCCTGGGTATATCTGGGTCACAGTCACTTCCCTCATGTGTTGATTGAGTGACCTCTGATTAAAAGCGCTCTCACCGAGGAGAGCTTGGAGCACAGCCATGCAGCCAGCAATATAAGAGGCAGCACGCTGGGGAGGAGACAAAAACATTATATAAATGTGTATTTAACAACATCATCTTTATTTTCAAAGTGATTTTTCTATGGGAAAACTGCAAGTTTTTTGAAATGCATGTAGCAAGGGATGATGAATACAACCTCCCTTGATACCTCTATCCATCTAAGCTGTATAAACTGAATATCACCTTTTCCTGTGCCCTGACTGAAGGATTGCTGCCCACACCATCAGTGGCACTTTTAATGGGAGACTGCTCTGCACTGCAACTGTGTAGCCAGACAAAGTTAGGTCCAGGTTTTCAGTGGACATGTATGGCATTTATAAAAGGGAGGATATACAAAGAGCACTCTGATAATATTCCATATTATAAAGCGATTGTCTTCACTGGGTCTCAAGTGAGTCCCCTCTTAAAGTGAGGTACTGAGAAGCAAATTACCCAGCCACCCAGACAGTGGGCAGGAGGGCTGAGGAGGGAGCTGTGGTACCAAACACAATCTTAAATCACAGATAAGGTGTTGGCCTCCACAGAGTGGAAGATAATACAAGATCACCGAACCCAATCAGGCTTGCAGACCAAGAAGCATCAAGTGCTTTGTGCCTGCCCTTTGGGAAAGCCCAAGGTTTCTCCTGCTTCATGTCAGAGCTCACATGCAGAGAGGCTTAAATTCAGAGCCCAGTGCAAAGCACAAGGGGTGGGTCAGAGCCCTTCTGCAAGTGCCACTGCAGCCACCAGAACACTGGGGTCACCAAAGGACACAGCAGCTGTCCGACCCCATCTCTACTGCTCCTCTAGCACCACTGGTTCATTCCCACCTGACCCCAGGACATGGTGGCAGAGCCACAGCCCCAGGAGAGTGGGATCTATTTGTAGTGAATGTATCAACTCCTCCAGGCTGTAGAGTATACCCAGAGAGGAGAGACCTATCCCCATGTGAAGGCACAGAAGAAACCTCCGCTGCAAGCACAGCACATGTGGGAGCCTAGCTCCCACCCTAAACCTGGCACCTGCCGGCAGTCAGATCCCCCTGCCCGGCAGCATAGCACAGCCGCACCACGGCTGTCAAGAGAAGCTCCAAGTTTGGTGCATGCTCTTGTGTGACATTTAGGGGGGCTGGGTAGTGTGATTGCACCAGCATTGCTACTTTGGTACAGGTAACCGTAGGTTGGACATACTCCAATGCACGCATGACCCAAATATCATTAGATCCCTAGAAGGGTTTTCCTTTTAGCAGGATGAGCATGTCTGGGGAGCATCCTCTGTAGCTGTCAGTAGCATTGCTGTGAAACACAGACACATCTTGGCAAGGAATCTGGCTTATACATATCAACCTTCTCAGCACAAGTGTGCGAGGCTATTTGGGCAGAGAACACTGTCGACCTCTCTGACTGTACCAGCCACCTTTCCATGCACAGCTGCCAGCACTCAGTAGTGATGTGTATGGCTGCTGTAGTTTATCAGGGAGGTGGAGAGATTTACCTCTGCTTCATGTGCTAGCAGGATATTCATTCCCTGAGGTTTAGCAGCAACCATCTCCAGTAGGGTATTTCTTTGACACTTTGCCCACTTATCTGTGATTACAGACCTGTGCTGGCCTTCCCTTTGCTTCTTTGGTCCTTCACCCATCAAGCGTGCCTGTGCCCTGAAGCCACAAGCCATCTATTGTGGGACCAGGCTTTCCTGTGCATGTCCAGCATGTAGCACCACGCACGCCAGCCCTGGCTGTGGTGCTGAGGGCTATTTTACGGTACAAGGGATAATTAACAGTAAGAATCATGGAACTAGAAATCAAAGACATACAGTATGAGGCTTTTAGTGATGAAAAAAAAAAAGTCTGACTGGGCTTTCTCACATACACACGTACTTTTTTCTAGCTCATATTTTCATACTCAATTTCATAAGCCCCCTCTCCCTGTATCCATAGGAATAATTACTACTGGTGCTGTTATAAGCAATATCAATTGTGGAGCGCATCCCTAATTCTTTGCAAGAGGCTGGCAAAGTGAAGTCCTAGCAGTGCTGAAGCAAATGGCAAAATCACCACTGATTCACACAAAATCAGGGTGTCACTCCCCCTCTGAACTACACTGTGCATCTCCCAGCCTGTCCCTAGCACTACTTAGGAATAATTTTATATTAAATATTGGGCCACGTGGCAGCCACATATACTGGAAGTGTATGATATGCTGCAGAAAGGCCCGAAGTCTTGCGTTCACACCTGTGAAGCAAGGGAGAAAATGCAGAAATTTTCTCCAAGCTCCTTAGTATGCTTGAAGTCCATATGCTCCTCAGCTTAAAGATGTGTCCTAATGCTCTGTTGCTGGAATTTTCCAGCATTATCTCTCTGTTCATGTATCAATATGTCCCCAGACAATTTCTTCAGGCCACACGGCCGTTACGTTAAGAAGTGAGAAGCTGATAACGCCAGCAAGCAAGGAGGCCAGTGCACTGACCCTTGCCAAAATAGGCATTGTTTCACAGGGAGATAAGAGCCTCCCACCTCCATGGGTGGGCCTCTGGAGTGACCAATGAGCATGGATAGGCGCCAAGGTCCACTCTCCCCTTCCTCTTTATAACCAGGGCTGCCAGGGAGATGAGTCCAAACCTGCTCTGAGTATTCATTGCAAGGAGCCTGGGCCTGCACTCTCCTGCACAATGACACTGACTCAAGCCGAGAAGGCTGCCGTGGTCACCATCTGGGCAAAGGTGGCTACCCAAGCTGATGCCATTGGGGCAGAATCACTGGAGAGGTAAGTCCCCCAGAACCACTTCTGGCTTTGCCGTTAGGATGCATCTCATGTAAAACTTGCATGGGTGAGAGCGCGCTGAGACTGGTGAGAGTTGGTGGATGACCTCTATGTTGTTTGGTATGTAATTTTATGGAATTATATCTGTGCTACTAAATGCTCATAGAAGGCTTCAAAATCTTACAGCAAAACGTATTTTTCTAAGCAATTCTCATGGTTTATTTCCCATTATAGCAATTCAGAAGAATTCATAGCCAGGAGCCCTGGCGAGTAATTCAAAATTATTCATACTCAGTGTCCTGAAATAGGGTTATCACAGTTAGGAAATGAAATTGAAGTGGTTTATTGTACAAGTGATGCAATTTCTCTTGCAATTTCTAGGCATGAAGAGAATAACTGTCCACTAAATTCACTGGGTACTCATGTTTCATTGTTCCAGTTGATAAGTAACAAACTGTTAGGAAACAAGACAACTGGACCCCCTGCCTGAAGTATAGCACAGTAATCCAAAGTTAATACAAATTAAGCCAGCTTGCACAAAAGGGATAATAGTCTGGAAAACGTTCGAAATTATTATGTTATTCAAAGTTATTTAAATGTTATTTATAGTTCAAGATAAAGTATTGTGATACTCCTTCCAGAAGCCCGAGTACCACTCATATCAATTCTGGTTTGTTCAGCTCATATTAGTTTGAAGATCCTGCAAACTGGCTTACAATGTTATATAGGAAATGTCATGACAGTTTGGGGCTATTACTGATTTTAAAATACCCAAAAAACCCCAAAAACACATTAAGTTTAAAATTATTTTTAACATTTCATTCTTCTCTAGTACATACAGATTAGCTCACTGTCTAATCTGCACATACTGCAGAAGAGGTTTAAGAGCAGAAAGACCTTCTTTATGCAAGCTTCAAGATCCCAGAGCTCTGTTACAATTGCTGAAGGAGTGTACTTCTGTAGCTGGCAGGTTTACACTGCACTTGCTCTGAGGTTTTACCATCTCATGCATGTCACTTCCACTGATGAATCTCATTCTCATATTCTCCCCCAGGCTTTTCTCCAGCTACCCCCAGACGAAAACCTACTTCCCTCACTTTGATCTCAGCCAAGGCTCAGCTCAGCTTCGTGGTCATGGCTCCAAGGTCATGAATGCCATTGGGGAAGCTGTGAAGCATATTGATGACATTAGAGGCGCTTTGGCCAAACTCAGTGAGCTGCATGCTTACATCCTCAGGGTGGACCCAGTGAACTTCAAGGTGAGTGAGCACAGAGACTTTCAGGGATGAAAACTGCCATCACAGAATTAGTGACCACAGATCATTTTGGCTAATGGCAGCTTGATCCCTGACTGCACTGCACAGCCTTGTCAACTCATGTCACTGCTTGCTCCCCACCTGATGATCTTTTTAATGAAAGATCTGGTCTAGCTCAAGCAAAGAACTACTCAGGGGGCTCCTATGGTTTGTTAGACAGACTCGACTCTCTGCTGCCTTTGTTGTAATTTATGAACCTCCCTCACAAGTCAAGTTATATCACCTGTCTTTAACAAAGTAAATTCTAAACATTTCCACTTTGTTGCATTTCCCTTTGGGGAGGAATGAAGGGACATTTGGAAAGAGGGAGTAGTATCAAGCAGTGCCTTTTGCCCTATACCAAAGGCTACTCTGCTTCTTCACACATAGCATCAGGCAGCAGCGCTACCTGGTTGGGACACATAGTTGTCCTCCCAGAGCATGCTGGGACCAAGGTCCATTGCAGACCCCTAGACTGACATCTGTTACTGATTACGATGGATTGCATCCCGTTTTCCCTTACAGCTGCTTTCCCACTGTATCCTGTGCTCCGTGGCTGCCCGCTATCCCAGTGACTTCAGCCCAGAAGTTCATGCTGCATGGGACAAGTTCCTGTCCAGTGTTTCCTCTGTTCTGACTGAGAAGTACAGATAAATGGCCTCCATGGAGGGTGAGGGACGCACATCCATGGCGCACCCCAGCTGCCAGTCTCAGGGGTATTCACCCCTTCCTATGCAGTCCTCTCAAATCACCTATGCAGGGGCTTGGTCATCTGCAAAACCCACCAATAAATAATTCAAATATGAGCTATGGTCTCTGTGCTTTCATCTCCATGTGTTCCACCTACACCTTAGTGTTTGGGCAGGGGGGTTTTGAAATGTCTACACAATACAGAAGGGAAAATACTAAGCTGTGTAAATTCATGTACCAATTCATGCGCTAAGATGTGTAAATTCAGTGAGAATAACATAACACTGAGAAGAAGCCCAGAACAGGTAGAGCCCTGTGACTGTTACTGCTCACCAAAGGTATATCCACCAAAGACTGTTTCCAGGCTGACCAGGAAACAGTCTTTTACCCTGCTAGAATATTGAATGGACCCAGGCTTTTTGTTTGGCCTATCCAAAACCCATCACAGACTGTTGTGAACAAAACCTGCATTGCCATATGTTGTGATGTGCCCAGAGCGATGCTGGGCATTGTCTTCTCATGCTCCTCTCCATGGGGTATGGATGAGGTATCTGATGTCCTTCATGAACACCTTGGGCTATCACACCTGCTAGACCGGTTTGGTAAAGGGACCATCCCCTCAGCTTGACATCTCTTATTTTTATACGGGGAACTTTACATGCATTTGAAATTTGGGAATACTAGTGGCCATTGGAGATCAGTGTTGATGGCATCTGAGGGACCACAAATTCCCAGGGGTTTCTCTGGAAAGCAGCAACAAGGAAGAGTACAGCACTGATGGTCACCCTGAGGGGAGCACAGTAATGCTCCGTACATACCTGTTGTGGGTTAACCCCAGTGGGCAGCTAAGCACTACACAGTCACTCACTCACTTCTCCCCCTCAATGGGATGAGGGGAAGAGGAAAGGAAGAATAAAAGCAAGAAAACTTGGGGGTCAAGATCAAACAAACAAAAATAATTATTTAATAAGTGAAGGATAAGTGGAAGAAGAGGGAAGAAAATAAAACAAAACAGGTGATGCAAAGGCAATCACTCACCACCTCCCATGGGTAGACTGATGCCCAGCCAGTTCCTGAGCAAAAAAGATGGGCAACCCACCTAAAACTCCCTAAAATCCTCTCTTTTGCCTTTGTCCTGGTTTCGGCTGGGATAGAGTTAATTTTCTTCCTAGCAGCAGGCATAGTGCTGTGTTTTGGATTTAGTAGGAGAAGAATGTTGATAACATGCTGATGTTTTTAGTTGTTGCTGAGTACTGCTTATGCTAGTCAAGGACTTTTCAGCTTCCCATGCTCTGCCAGGCGCACAAGAAACTGGGAGGGGGCACAGCCAGAATACGTGATCCAAACTGCCCAAAGGGCTATTCCATACCATATGACATCATGCTCAGTATATAAACTGGGGGGGGTGGCCAGGGAGCAGCGATCGCTGTTCGGGAACTGTCTGGGTATCGGTCGGCGGGTGGTGAGCAATTGCATTGTGCATCACTTGCTTCGTGTATCATTATTATTATTATCATTATTATACTGTTACTATTAGCATTACTATTTTACTTTATTTCAATTATTAAACTGCTCTTATCTCAACCCAGGAGTGTTTCTCACTCTTACTCCTCCAATTCTCTCCCCCATCCCATCGGGGCAGGGGGAGTGAGCGAGCGGCTGCGTGGTGCTTAGTTGCTGGCTGGGGCTAAACCACGACAGCCTTTTATTGCTGAGCATGGTCTTATATGGTATGAAATACCTCTTTGGTTAGTTGGGGTCATCTGCCCGGTTCTGTCTGTCCCAGCATATTGTGCACCCCAAAATCTATTCACTGGGGGGACAGTGTAAGAAGCAGAGATGGCCCGGATGCTATGCAAACGCTGCTCAGTAAAAGCCAGAACATCAGTGTGTTATCAGGGCTGGCTTGGTCAAAAATCTAAAACACAGCACCATGTGAGCTGCTGTGAAAAAAATTATTTATCAGGTTACATTCACTGCCCATGCCTGTCTCAGAGGACATCTGACATGAAAAGGTGGGTGCAAAGGCTTAAACACACTCTGATCAACAACATGAACTGGCACTGCAAGCTGTGGTCCTCATCTCATTTACAAAATTTCGGGACTGTGTTTGGACAAGGGGGAGAGAGACAGTGCGGAAGTTCTGAAACCACCAAATTGCTCTAAATGTGTCACCCGGTGTACCACAGCAGTTTTTAAAACATTTTACATTTGTGGGTCTCGGACAACCTGGACATTTAAATCCACAACTTAGACGGTAGGTCAGCATCTGGTGTGCCCCTAACCCCAAATTTGTACCAATGACCTTGTACAGAGGCTGAGCAAAGGATGTCATAGTCACCAACCACCACATGCCCTGTGGGATGTCGCAGCATTTACTGGGAAAGGCAGGAGCACATGCCAGGGTGGGAAGCAGGGAAGAAGCCCAGGCCTGACAAGTATCACAGGATGGACTTTGGGAAGACCACTCACCCAAAAAGGAGGTTATTTCCCACCCAGGTTTCTTCAGGCTGCTGGAGAGATGGTGCTCCACATGGTAGATCCCCAGCATGACCCGGGAGGGCTTGTCTATGGCTCCTGCTCAGAGGCCCAGGGGCTCTTTGGGAAGAGAGGGGCTGGATGCGCCAAAGGCTGGAGGACATGAGAGGCCAGGGACAAGTGTGGGACCCACCCTGACACCCATGGAGCCAGGCAGGACCCTGTCCTGGCTGGGGGGAATGGTGGATCCTGACAGGAGGCTTGAGGACACACCAGCCAGCAAGACCAAGGCTGTGGCACCCACGGGATGTGCCCATGGCTGCTGTTGACCACGGGGCAGCCCGGCCAGGCGCTGTCCTCAGCCCCTGGCCTAGCGTGGGGCTGGCACAGTGGGGCAGGGCAGGGCAGGGCAGCCGGGCCCCCTTGGGGCCTCCTGAGGGCTGGGCCCCCCGAGGCATCTGGGGCCCCCCGAGGCAGCACTACAGCCGCTCCCTGGGCCCGGCACTGCATGGCCGCGGCCCCCTGGCCCCTCGGCACCGATAAGATAAGGCCAGGGTGGAGGTGCCGGCCACTATAACAAGGGATCCCCGTGGGCGCCGCAGCCACCGAGACCTGCCTGCGGCCAGCCGCCACCATGCTGACCACTGATGACAAGAAGCTGATCCAGCTGGTCTGGGAGAAGGTGCTCCGCCACCAAGAGGACTTCGGAACCGAGGCCCTGGAGAGGTGCGGGCTGGGCTCGGGCACCCCACGGGTGAGGGAGGCGAGCGGGTGGGAGCCCTCCGGGGGGGCAAGTTGGGGGGATCCTGCCAGGGATCAGCAGCACTGACCGCCCCGCTCCGGCAGGATGTTCATCACCTACCCCCAGACCAAGACCTACTTCCCCCACTTCGACCTGCACCACGGCTCCGACCAGATCCGCGGACATGGCAAGAAGGTGGTGACCGCCTTGGGCAATGCCGTCAAGAGCCTGGACAACCTCAGCCAGGCCCTGTCTGAGCTCAGCAGCCTGCATGCCTACAACCTGCGCGTCGACCCCGTCAACTTCAAGGCAGGCGAGGGATGGGGGGCCAGGGGCTGAGGGGTGAGGGCTGGGAAACAGGCTGGGGGGCCAGGGGCCATAGTGGTGGTGCTGAGCCCTCTTTTGCTTTGCAGCTGCTGTCACAGTGCTTCCAGGTGGTGCTGGCCGTGCACCTGGGCAACGACTACACCCCTGAAGTGCACGCTGCGTTCGACAAGTTCCTGTCAGCCGTGGCCGCCGTGCTGGCCGAGAAGTACAGATGAGCCATTGCCCA
This sequence comes from Pelecanus crispus, assembly GCF_030463565.1. Taxonomy (NCBI): domain Eukaryota; kingdom Metazoa; phylum Chordata; class Aves; order Pelecaniformes; family Pelecanidae; genus Pelecanus; species Pelecanus crispus. The sequence goes on from NC_134653.1 coordinate 17,145,339, forward strand.
CACCTGGGTGCCATCAATAAAGACACCTTTGCCGCAGCACCGTGTCCATCTGTGCCGGGGCCAGGGGCCAGGGTGGGCTGGGGTGTTGCGGTGCTCCGGTTGGAGGGAGTGAGGGAGCTGCCAGTGAGGCCAGCTGTGGCACAGGGGGGCAGCACTGGCCATGGACTCCCTGGGTGCCCCCCAGGGCCCTGCCTGCTTCCACACCACCCTAGCTTGGGATGTGGCCAATGCTGGTAGCAGGACCCGGGGAATGGGGCTCAGCCTGTCGCCTCGCCGTGCGTGCATCCCTCTGGGGAGTGGGGGTGGAAGGATGCACCAAGCCAAATGTGGTTCTTGCATCCCCTTGAAGGATTCTCCAGGGGTGTAGGATTAATCCCTCCTGGCTCCACCTATCACAACAGTTGTTTAGAACTTTATTGGAGATGCTGTGGGAGCTAAGTGCCTGCATGAGCTCCACAGGCAGTCAGACAAGTTCATGGAGTGAAAAAAATCCACCACAGACCATTAAGCACAAACACTGTTCTTGAGCTCAAGCCCCTGAGCCACAAATCCCTGTCAATTGCCAGGGAAGTGCCTCCATGCCTGCCCTGGGTGTCTGCTCTTCCCCTGGAGCCTGGGCAAGGTGGAAGCGGGGTGGACAGGGCAGCAGTCCAGCACAGGGCCACCAGTTTCAGGGGTTTGGAGCCTGAATTAAAAAAAAAAAAAAAATCATTGTGTTTAGATCACAGGTGATGGGTTATAAGATGCTAAACTAACCCAGGGTTTGCTCTGTGCTGTGACACCAGAGGGAGGAGATGAGCATTGTTGAGGGATGGGGGACGGTGCATGAGGAGAGTGGTGCCTATGGTGGCTGAGTGCAGGCAGCAGCCAGGTGCTGGGTGTACAGGGATCCTGCCTGTCCAGAAACACAGGGCTGCGAGTCCCTGGGCCACGCTGACCCCTGCACCTACAAGTGCACTCATGAACCCACAGCGCTTTTCCTCCATGCTCAGACACATACCAGTCTACTTCCCAGTGTCTTCATGCGCATTTACACTAATTTATTCTTGTGCCACCAGTTTGAAGGGCTCTTCTGCCTTTGCAGTTTGCCCCCCTGACGCACACACAGGCAGCAGACACATTGCCCTGCCGCTGTTTCCCTGGGCTCTGCTTCCCAGAACATCAGCCCCCCCCCCCATCCTCCCCTCCTTCCTTGCTCTGAAATGGTGCCAGCTTGAGCTAATCTCCCCCAAACACAAATGATAAGAACCGTCTGTCATGGAGGAAACACGGGTGTGAACTGTCCCCTGCCTGCCTGCGCCAGCTCTCAAACCTACTGGAAGCACTGCAGGCCCCCTCACCTTCTTCACCCCCCTCATCATCCTCACCATCCTCATCTTCATTGCCCTTCTTGCCTTCCTCACCTTCGTCAGTTGGGGCACACGGGGCTTGCCATGGGCCACTGTGGCCTGTGTGTCTTCCTTCCCTGGCTGTGAGGTCCTGCTGCTGCAGACCAGTGCTTGCATCAGTGCCCAGCGCGGATCGCCGTGGCACTGCCAAGTGTACCCCCTTCCCGGGAGTCAGGGTCACGCAGTGTGCAGCACTGGGGCCAGCACAGCACGTGCGCAGGAGAGAGGGCTCGGGCAGGGGAGCTCTGGGGTCTGCATGCAAAGGGATGCGACTGCAGTTCGGGGAGCAGGAGGTGAAAAGGGCACACACTTTGGGGTACACCAGTTTGGGGTGCATTGAGGGAATGAGAGCAGTAGGTGCAGTGGGGCAGCATGCATGAGTGGCTGTGTGTATAGGGGCTGCGTTGGATGGCAGGGTGTGTATAGGGGCAGCATGTGTGTGCAGGGACAGTGTGTGCACAGGAGCTGTGTTGGATGGCAGTGTGTGTATACAGGCAGCGTGTGTGTGTGCAAGGGTGGTGTATGTGCAGGGGCCGTGTTAGATGGCAATGCATGTAGGGGCAGTGCGTGTACCGGGGCAGTTCATATGTGTGCATGGAGGCTGTGTTGGATGGGTCAGGCTGTACATGCAGGTGCCCGCAGTACGTGTGGGTGTCAGGGGTGCTGGGCAGGCTCAGTCTGTGGGGCACAGACTCCCACCACGCTATTGAAGTTACAACCCCCATGCTGCTGTCCCCACCATCCTGCCAGAACACATCGAGGCTGTGCCAGAGCTTCCTGCGCCAGGGGGACCTCAGCCGGTACCCCACTCCGAGCCCTGAACCCAGCCTGTGCCAGGAGGGGACACACACGGGCTTCTCCACCTGTGCTAGTGCAGACCCTAAACTCAACCCGTGCCAACGCAGACCCTAACCCTAAGCCTAACCCTGCAGGCAACCTGTGCCAGAGGGGAGGGACCACCCAGCCTGCATTGATGTGAGCCCTAACCCTAATCCTGACCCAAAACCCAGCTGGTGCCGGGGGGGCAGAGACCCCCCCAGCCGGTGCCGGTGCCGCGGGGCGGAGCGGGGCGCGGCGCTGGCGGGGGGGGAGGCGGGCGGCGGCCGCGCCTGGCCGGGGTCCAGCGCCGGCGGGGCCGGGGCCGGGGCCGGGAGCGGGGCGGGCCGGGGGGGCGGGCGGTGCCCCGGCACTGCATATAAGGGCGGCGGCAGCCGGCAGGGACACCCGTGCTGGGGGCTGCCAACGCGGAGGTGTCACCATGGTGCTGTCCGCCAACGACAAGACCAATGTGAAGGGTCTCTTCGGCAAAATTGGCGGTGCTATCGAAGACTTAGGCGGTGAGGCCCTGGACAGGTACGTGTCCATCCCCATCATCATCCCCTCTCCCGTCTGTCCCCGACTCTCTCCCATCTGCCCCCATCCACAACTGACCCTGTCCTATGTGACCCTGTCCCTGTCTCATCCGTCCCTGTCTGTATCTGTCCCTGACCCCCTCTGTCCCCCAGGTTGTTTCTCGCCTACCCCCAGACCAAGACCTACTTCCCCCACTTCGACCTGCACCAAGGCTCTGCTCAGATCAAGGCGCATGGCAAGAAGGTGGCGGCTGCACTGGTCGAGGCTTGCAACCACATCGATGACATTGCCGGTGCCCTCTCCAAGCTCAGTGACCTCCATGCCCAAAAGCTCCGCGTGGACCCCGTCAACTTCAAAGTGAGTGTCTGGGAAGGGGTGATCAGCCCAGCTGCCCTCCTGCACCCCCATGGCTACCCCTTCACCTCACCCTGTTGCTTACCATCTCCTTTTGCCTTTCAGCTGCTGGGCCACTGCTTCCTGGTGGTGGTGGCCGCCCACCACCCCTCTCTCCTGACCCCGGAGGTCCACGCTTCCCTGGACAAGTTCCTGTGTGCCGTGGGCAATGTGCTGACTGCCAAGTACCGTTAAGGCGGCACCATGGCTAGAGCTGGACCCAACCTACTGCCAGCCCTCCAACAGCGAGCAGCCAAATGATCTGAAATAAAATCTGTTGCATTTGTGCTCCAGCCCTGGCGTCCTGCTCTGGTTGCTGCCCGCATGAAGGGAGTGGGAGGGATCTGCTCTGGGGATCTGAACTGGGGGTTCCCCCTTGCCAGGTGGGCATGCAGAGGAAATGGGCTCTGGTTTTGCTGTCTCTGAGAGAGGCAGCATTTGGGTGGTGGTGCCTGGCAGGCAGACACAGCTCTGCCAGCTGTGGGCATCTGGGAGCAAGGAGAGCATTTCCAGGCACTGGTGGAGGGGAAAGACTCAGGGAGAGCAGCCAGAGTCTGGCCCTTGGGAGCTCTCTGCAGTCCCGGCCTTCTCACCAGAGCACCATGCTGGGATCCCCTCTTGTCCCGTGCCCCTCTTGCCCCTGTTCAGGCCAAATTGTTGGAGATCATCTTGTCCTGGAAGGGCTTGTGGGAGACAGTGGGGAACGGGGGCTCCTGGTGCATGCAACCCTCTGAGTGGTGGCACAGTGAGGACACCCTGAGGACCTCTAAGTGCAAGGGCACCTTTCTGTGCATCCCTAGCACGCAGGGCTGTGCAGCATCATAGGACTGCCATTTCCACCTAATGTTGCATTGTTGGGGTGTCATTTTGGAGGGTTCCTGGGGGGCTGGCAGGCTAGGGGGATTGCAAATGGAGCAGATGGAGCTCAGCCCCAGATCCTGCTCTTTGGGCCCTGAACTGCAGCGGGGTAGGGGGTATCAGGGGAGGAAAATGAGCACAGGCAGTGAAGCAGTGTCAGGTGCCACAGTGCTGGTGTCTGCGCAGCCCCTGGCCTTTATCGCAATGGGGCAGCCGTGGTGGGGGAGGCTGCAGGCAGCTGATAAAAAGGAGTGTGCAGGCTCTCCTCCAGCTGTGGGTGTGGTGGGAGATGGGGCAACAGATAGTCCCAGGGGGCTACAACCTGCCAGGTGCTGAGTAAGGCTGCCCCATCCCTGCTGGGGCTGGGAGGTGCTGGGGTGAAGGTTTGAGAAAGCGCCCAGTGCAGCTGGTGCAGCAGAGCCAGAGCATGGAGCCAAGCTGAGGTTGCCATGGGCCCCTTTGCTCCCTGGGACTTGCAAGGATGGACACTTGTACCAGCCCCACAGCCTCCAGTCACCATCAGTGAACATATCAGAGGCAGGAGAGACCCCAAATGACTCTGGAGAGAGAGGGATGCTCCCAGGGTTTCTCCTGCAAAGCACCACAGGCATCATGACTGCATATGTCCACCACACCTGGGCACGGTGAGGAGGGGAACACAAAGCTGGTCAGAACATCACTGATCAACCTGATCTACCTTTGCGCAGAGCAGGGTGTTGGAGCAGGTTGCACCCTTCCAGCCAACATCACCCAGACATATCTGTGGGCACAAGCCTGCTCCACAGAGAGCCTCTGCTCCCTGAGGAGCTCAGGGGAAGCAGGGGCACGGTGGGGGGTCAGGGCACACAGGTATGCAAGGTGGTGTGGGCTAGTGTGTAAAGCCCTGGGAAGAGCCAGCATCAAATCCAGCACAGACTTGGGATGCTCCAAACCCAGCCACAGAGGGTCCAGAGGACTTGCAGGGTCCTTAACATACATGGCATGTGCATAAGAGGCAAGGTGTAAAGAGCAACGCAGGGGACGGTATGTGCGTGGAGGGGAAAGGGTTGGCAGTTGTCTCCACTGCCTCTGCAGGCTTTCACTTCCAACCACTTCCACACCGTATTATGTCCTTAGGCAGGACACGTTGTGTGGCAGTGGGCAGTGTCCTGGCTCTGCAGCGCTTTCCCAGGGCTCTCCCTGGCCAAAAAACCGCTGAGCTCCAAAGAGCTGGGATGAGTTTTGTCCCTGCTGCCACAAGATGGGGACCTCAAGCTGCGGTGCTTTATCAGGGCCAGGCAGAGGGTGCAGAGGGCCAAGCTTTGGTCCTGCCTGCAGGGCTGAGCTGAAGCCTCCAGGCAGGGAGAAGCAGGCTGCCAGGATGGGCTTCCAGCCAGCCCCAGGTCCCAAGCACACTGGGGACACTGGTGCCAGCTCGGAGGGGTGCAGGAGCCCTCCCCAGCAGCCCCCTTCCAGTGCTGGGTGCCCCAGCAGCCGGGGACCCCATGCCTCCTGGCTCATAGCGCAGGGCCATGTGAGCCCCGGGCTCCCTTCACTGGGCATCCCTTGGTGGCCATGGCTTCATGTGCCCCGGGACGCAGCCTGCCCCATGGGCCAGACACACTGGCAGTGGCTTTCTACAGGTTGGCTTTCCCTGAGCCTGCGTTCCTGCCCAGCTGCCTCAAGACCTGCAAGCAGCACAGCAGCAGTGGTCTAGAGCAGGGCAGGTCAAATATTTCTCCCACTGCCTGCCTAGGTTGGTTTTGCAGCTGGTATTGCTGCAGCCTGGGTGCTGATGAGGTGGAGGCAATCTCTGCATTGCCACAGCAGCGGCAGCCCAAAATAGCACCAGGTGATGTGGAGGAGGTGGACTTGGGGGGCAAAGCCCCTTGACCCAGGCCATGGCAGCACGCAGGAGGCAGAGTCACAGTAGGCACCTTCAGGGGAAGAAGGACGATGAACATCTTCAGGTGACACAAAGTCCTGTTCTGATGTCTCCACTATCTGGAAGCCTTTCTTGTCACTCATCAACATTTATTCTTGATGGACAAAGTATCTATGGTTCAAATACCCGCAGAACACTACAGTATTTTGTTATATGATAGCCACCAAGGCAAGTGGCATCTCAGAGCTCATTTTTACTGAAAGAGGAACTAAAATGACATCAGGAAACAAGCTTGATGGTTATGACTTACCTGATCACAACACTTACCAGTCTCTTGAGGGGCTGCAACCAGCGTTGTCCAGGTAGCTTGGGTACTACTCTTATTAGCATCTGATAAAAAGTCATGGCCCTAGAGAGTACGTCCTGGAAAGGGACACAGAAGTGCCTACTTCTGGATGAGGTCAAGGATCCTAGGGGAATTTACCAGGAATTTCCCATTCAAAGTTTAGCAGAGAAGCAGTGGGAAGATACAGAATGGGTTTATTACTGGAAGCTGATCTTAGGACACCAGCTGAGAGATCCTTTTGCTGGAGAGATGAGGGAAAACATCGTTTGTTTTACAAACTGTTCTTCTGTTTATACGTCCCACATTGGCATTCAATATGCCAATAGCATAACTCATGATTGGTGCAGCCTATAGGTCTTTTGCTGAAAAAGTGCTGTGTAAGTAGTTTGTTTTCCTTGTGGCTGGACAGTTACTCTTTCCTAAATTCAGATTTTCCATACTGAACCGATCTCTCTGACTTGTCTAGATCATTCTGAATTTTAACCTGGTGCTTTGGGGTGCTCTCAGCCCTTCCAGCCCAGGCACACCTGAGAATTTAATAAGCACATTCTCCATTACAACACATAAGTTATTGATGAAGGAACAGTGAATAATAATGTTGAACCAAGGGCTGGAATCTGACACAGAAGGAAAACAGACTCATCTGAAATTATTCATTCTTGGCAATGGCCATGGTTATTACTCATCTCTTGCTTCAATTAAATGTCCCACTGTTTTTTTTGTGATTTGAAGGTGACTAGTTTATGGTTCCTTAGTTCCCTCCTTTTACCCTGCTAATGATAAGAAACCCTATTGTCTTGTTTCTGCAAACCCATCACTCTCCACCGCTTCTCAAAGATACTGGCTGAGTGGAGATGGCTTCCATCAGTTGCTGAGGTAAAGGGGCATTTTTTCAGGCAAACAGTCTAAAAATACCAGAATGATTGAAATATACTTTAATCCACACTTTTAGGATCCTCCCACCTTCTCTGCTGGCTGTTTTGCTAATGGGAAAAGGAAAAGTGGTCATAGAAGACAGAAAATAGAGTCAGCCTTCACTAAAATGCTGATTTTTATGAAGGATTTCAAATATTTTCTTTCCTTCCTTTCCTAGAAGCAAAGACGGCTCCCAGCGGAGCAGCCTCATCAAGCACAGCGATACAAGTCCCTCCAGACAGGATGGGGCTCATAAAAACAAGTATTCGCAGAACTTATAACACTGCCTGCTCTCCTTTGCCATCATGTCGTGGTTTAGCCCCAGCCAGCAACTAAGCACCACGCAGCTGCTCACTCACTCCCCCTACCCTGATGGGATGGGGAAGAGAATCGGAGGAGTAAGAGTGAGAAACACTCCTGGGTTGAGATAAGAACAGTTTAATAATGGAAATAAAGTAAAATAGTAATGATAATAATAACAAAATAATAATAATAATAATAATAATAATAATAATAATAATAATAATAATAATAATATACAAAGCAAGTGATGCACAGTGCAATTGCTCACCACCCGTCGACCGATACCCAGACAGTTCCTGAGCAGCGATCGCTGCTCCCTGGCCAACCCCCCCAATTTATATACTGAGCATGACGTCATATGGTATGGAATAGCCCTTTGGGCAGTTTGGATCAACTATCCTGACTGTGCCCCCTCCCAGTTTCTTGTGCACCTGGCAGAGCATGGGAAGCTGAAAAGTCCTTGACTAGCATAAGCAGTACTCAGCAACAACTAAAACATCAGTGTGTTATCAACATTCTTCTCCTACTAAATCCAAAACACAGCACTATGCCTTCTGCTAGGAAGAAAATTAACTCTATCCCAGCCGAAACCAGGACACATCACAAAAAGTTTAACATTGCAAGCAACATCTTAGAAAACCCTTTTGCTGATCTCCCTCAAAGCTGACCACTGAGGAACCCAGGTCTCATTCTGTGAGCTCCCATGACCAAAAAGGCATTAAGCATCACAATCCCCTGTCCTTGGAGATGTTCACAACAGAATCCAGGTCTTGGGTTTTATATCTGGCAGGAGAAGGAGCAGATCTGTATTAACACTGATGCCTTCTCAGTGCCGTCACTGCTGTTTTGGAGCCATTCATCAGCTAAATGGCAGAAGCTTTCCACACCTACTTTTGCATGTTTTTCCACCTTCTTTTTGTGGCTCACCATGTCTTTTTTGAAAACTAGAACAAGCCAGATTTTCACTGCAGCTGTATCACTAGGAAGCCTTTTCAATGAGATTCCAATATTTTTCAGTCAGACCCGCTTGACATTGTCCACTGGGGATTGATCAGATTTTCATTACAGAGATGGAAAATGAATAGAAATGCAAAAATTTTCTTCCTGCTGGTTGCCCTGTCTTCCTACCACACACCAACCACCTGAGAAGATCTGAATTTGCTTAGGGATGGTGAAACTGAGAACATAGGAAATGCTCTGCTGGTCACATCATTGGTTCCTTTCTCCCAGTGTTGTTTTCAGCAACCGGAGATGCCATCTGGGGAGAGCACACAAGCCTAGCCATTTTTGATTGTGGTCCTCCAGCATCCACACTAGCAGTTATAGCAGTTTCAGAGGGTACATTCCTGCCTGTTGCATTCAGCATCTGTCTGTTGACCTGCTGCTCATGAATTTGCTATACCTTTTATAAACCTGCTGATCCTATTTGTTTCCACAACTTCCTGTGGCAGCAAGTTCCAGAAGTTCATTCTCCCTGCTGCCCTGTATAAAGTCCTTTTTATCCATTTTAAACCATTCTACCAGACTCATCGATGGCCTCTAATTCTAGTCATACAGAATCTGATGAGCACCAGGTCATTCACTTTATGATTTTGTAGAGTTGGCCCTTTCCGCTACCCCTTCTCCAGGGAAAAACCCCAGCCTTCCCAGGACTTCCTCATACTGCAGCTGCCCCATCCCCTTGATCATCTCAGTTACTCTACTCAGGACTCTAAGTCCAACTATGTCCTTAGATTCAGAGGGCAGAACTGCACAGATGTGGGTGCACCAAGCTGTTACACAGCAGGCAAAAGATGCCCTCTTTCTTGTTTTGAGAGCCCAAGCCCTTCCTGACGACATCACCATATTTTGCTGGCTTTTTGCTGCACGTCAAGGCTACAATTCTGGTGAACCATCAATGAGGACTCCAGTGTCTTTTTCTTGAGCTGTAATAGCCAGTTCAAGTTAAACCTCCTCTGGTTTAGATTGTATTTCCCTATCTGTGTCACCTTATTTATCTACACTGAAATGATGGACCTCCTATTTTTCATTTGTGAATAACACTGAAAGCTGCATACAGTAAAGCTCCACGGACTACACCAAATAGCCTCTCACCAGTCTGCTGCAGTCATCGGATGTTTCGGTCAAAAGCTAAAGCATGCAACTCTAACAGCAGATTTTTGGTCCATATTCCTGGGACACAGTTCTTCATTATACTCTTCCTTTACAGATCCCCTGTCACAGTGACTTCAAGTCAGAAGAGCGGGCTGTCCCTGCATGCCGTAAGACCAACCGGCGGGGAAAACGACCGGCCTGGATGAATAGGGAGCTTTTGCGGGGACTCAGGGAAAAAAGGAGAGTCTACCGCCTTTGGAAGAAGGGGTGGGCAACTCAGGAGGAGTACAGGGATCTTGTCAGGTCCTGCAGGGAGGAAATTAGAAAGGCAAAAGCCCAGCTAGAGCTCAATCTGGCCAATGCTGTAAAAGATAATAAAAAATGCTTTTACAAGTACATTAGCAATAAAAGGAGAGCCAAGGAGGATCTCCATCCTTTGCTGGATGTGGGGGGGAACATTGTCACCAAGGACAAGGAAAAGGCTGAGGTACTTAACGCCTTCTTTGCCTCTGTGTTTAACAGCCAGACCGGTCATCCCCAGGGTACTCAGGCCCCTGAGCTAGAGGATAGGGATGGGGACCAGAATGGAGCCCTCATAGTCCAGGAGGAAGCAGTTAATGACCTGCTATGCCACCTGGATGCTCACAAGTCTATGGGGCCAGATGGGATCCACCCAAGAGTACTGAGGGAGCTGGCAGAGGAGCTTGCCAAGCCACTTTCCATCATCTATCAGCAGTCCTGGTTAACAGGGGAGGTCCCTGATGACTGGAGGCTTGCCAACGTGACGCCCATCTACAAGAAGGGCCGGAAGGAGGACCCGGGGAACTACAGGCCTGTCAGCCTGACCTCGGTGCCGGGAAAGATTATGGAGAGGTTCATCTTGAGTGAACTCAACAGGCAAGTGCAGGTCAACCAGGGGATCAGGCCCAGCCAGCATGGGTTCATGAAAGGCAGGTCCTGCTTGACCAACCTGATCTCCTTTTATGACCTGGTGACCCGCCTGGTAGATGATGGAAAGACTGTGGATGTCATCTACCTGGACTTTAGCAAAGCTTTTGACACCGTCTCCCACAATATTCTCCTTGGGAAGCTGGCAGCTCATGGCTTGGACGGGCGTAGTCTTCGCTGGGTAAAAAACTGGTTGGGTGGCCGAGCCCAGAGAGTAGCTGTAAATGGAGTTAAGTCCAGTTGGCAGCTGGTCACGAGCGATGTTCCCCAGGGCTCTGTTTTGGGGCCAGCCTTGTTTAATATCTTTATCGACGATCTGGATGAGGGGATTGAGTGCACCCTCAGTAAGTTTGCAGACGACACCAAACTGGGTGGGAGTGTCGATCTGCTCAAGGGTAGGATGGCCCTGCAGAGGGACCTGGACAGGCTGGACCAATGGGCTGAGGCAAACTGTATGAGGTTCAACAAGGCCAAGTGCCGGGTCCTGCACTTAGGGCACAACAACCCCATGCAACGCTACAGGCTTGGGGAAGAGTGGCTGGAAAGCTGCTTGGCTGAAAAGGACCTGGGGGTGTTGGTCGACAGCTGGCTGAACATGAGCCAGCAGTGTGCCCAGGTGGCCAAGAAGGCCAACAGCATCCTCACTTGTATCAGGAACAGTGTGGCCAGCAGGAGCAGGGAGGTGATTGTTCCCCTGTACTCAGCACTGGTGAGGCTGCACCTGGAATACTGTGTCCAGTTTTGGGCCCCTCACTACAAGAAAGACATTGAGGTGCTGGAGCATGTCCAGAGAAGGGCAACAAAGCTGGTGAAGGGTCTGGAGCACAGGCCTTATGAGGAGCAGCTGAGGGAACTGGGGTTGTTTAGTCTGCAGAAGAGGAGGCTGAGGGGAACCTTATCACTCTCTACAACTACCTGAAAGGAGGTTGTAGTGAGGTGGGTGTTGGTCTCTTCTCCCAAGTAGTTAGTGATAGGACGAGAGGAAATGGGCTTAAGCTGCACCAGGGGAGGTTTAGGTTGGAAATTAGGAAAAATTTCTTTACAGAAAGGGTGGTCAAGAATTGGAACAGGCTGCCCAGAGAGGTGGTGGAGTCCCCATCCCTGGAAGTGTTCAAAAAACGGGTAGATGTGGCACTTCGGGACATGGTTTAGTCTAGTCTACCCTTGACTGGCTTAGAGTAGACTTGGTAGTGTAGGTTAATGGTTGGACTGGATGATCTTAAAGGTTTTTTCCAACCTAAACGATTCTATGATTCTATGATTCTAAGTAGGCAGTGAGCTGCTGGGTAGAGACAACTCAATGAGGATCCAGCTAGACGGAGATAGTTAAAAATAGGCTTCTCCAGCCAGCGCTGCTTTTTTACTCCTCATACCAGGACCAGACAGAGATATGGGAGCAGACTGTGCCAGCCCTGTGCTCTCCAGAGACCTTTAAACATGGCCAAGAGGATCCCAGCTAGGGATTTATGGAAAGCAATACGGCAAAATGTGCATTGTAGCTGCTCAGCCAGAAAGCTTTTATACCTCCTTCAGTGGTTGAGCAGCTGAGTGCCTTTATTAATAGTAGAAGTATATTTATCAAAAATCATGGGTCAGCATTGTTAAAGCTTCATAGATTCAATTTGGACAGGTCACCATTATTTATTTTTCCAGATCATAGTTTCAAACAAGGATATTTTCAGTATATAGTCCAGATTTCTCCCCAGGCCTGTTTGACACACTGTAGGAAATATACTCTCCAGAACGGGGTCTTCCATATACTCTCCAGAATGGGGTCTTCCACTTGTGTCTGACTTCCTGAGGAGGGGCTGTGCTTGAGGACTCATGGACCAAAGAGCAAGAAGCAGATGTGGTGAGCCCTGACCATTACACAGGCACCTGTACTATATTCAGAGTTAAGTGTATCACTAAGCCAGACAGAAGCCCTGGCCCCAGCATAGCCATGCTCCCTCAGATTTCAGCATAGGCAGAAGCTCACCGGCATTTTTCTAAACCTTGTGATTTTTGTTGCCACCACAAGAGGAGGCAGATATCACTGCAGTTGAATCTTCTGCCTGGCTGCAGGTCATGGTGATCCATGGAGTGGTTGCACATGTCCACCTGCGGCACTGCCTGTGGAAGTGGAGGAAGCTTCAGCTTCAGCTCCAGCTTCCGCTCCAACTCCAGCTCTGCAGCAAAAGGGAGACCCTCCCTGGTTCAAACTCACCCCTTCTTCTGAGATTGCAAGGCTGCTTAGCCAAAGGGGAAAGGAGCAACCCACAGAGTCGCTAAGCCAATGACAACATTTTAGTGTCCTTGTGTGTTTGGAGCAACTGTCAGTCTGGAGGTGACATGTCCTACAGCATCCACCACCCCAAACAGTTACAGTGAACACTGGAATGCTTTTCTTGGGGAACAGGAGCAAGTCTAAGGGACCTGAGCTGTGAGAAAACAGGTATTGTAACCTGTTGTGGATCTGATTCTGCATTATGTTATGTGAGTTTGATTTATGCTCAGGTCTTTCAGATCTTTCACTTTGAATCTCATTTTTTTGTCCTTTAAGAGGCAAATAACTATAAGTAGAGACAGCGTTGCAGGAAAGTAATTCATAAGATTGATTGATGATGAGCTGACACCTTTAGCATGGAGCTGAAGGCTAAATTAATGTAGAATGAGAATAGAAGGGTTTGTTTGTTCTTTCAGAAAAACAATTTTTGAGCAACAGCAAAATCAACTGGGAAATCTCAAAGCTAATGTGGAAGAGGCTTGCCATGCCTTAGGGAAGACATTGTAAAATTACTGTATATCGCAAAGAAGCAGGAAAAACAAAAGGGAAAAAGTGTAATACCTAAGAGGGGTGTGATTTCCTAATATCAAAAGGATATTAGCAATAATAAGCGGATTCTGAAAAATGGAGAGGAGGACTAGCCATTGAAGAAGACTTTGATTGATGTTTGCAATATGCACGAGTGAAGTAAGAACAGATAAATCCGTCAAGTTGTGTGTCAAGATCTCAAAGCTCAGTCATGAGCTTTGTTGTAAGTCACGAGCCATGTTACAGCAGCATCATGTGGCACTGGGACCATGTGATTTCGACTGGAAAAAATATCAATTAGTGGAGGAACTGTAAGACAGCACCCAAGAAAATAGGGAGATGTTAATGGGAGTGTTGAAAGGGAATTACTGGGCTGGAGGGAAATTACTGATGGAATCCAGTCCTGGATCGGGCCTTGGAATTTTTATTAATGGCCAAAATACTAAAAAAAAAAGAAGTGGGTACTGTCACAATAGAGGAGGATCAGGATATTACAGGATACCTGCATGGCCTCAAGGATCAATATAGTAGAAAGGGGGTGATACCCTCATGCCCAGCAAAAAGATGTGGAGGAAGCCAATGCTGTCATTAGGCAGGACATGTGCCAGAAGGAGAGCTCTGAACATCCCAGGATACTATAACACAGGGACAAATGGAAATGAACAGGCACTGAACAAATCTAGGCTGGGAATTAGAAGAATAGTCCCTTCCAATCCCATGCTTTATATGCTCAATTTTCTGGGCTGACTTCAAGGAAGTCCTCATAAATTAGATGAGGGCATTGCTAGCTATTGATTGCATAAGCTGCTCTGACTGGGCTTTCAGTGATGTCAGAGCCCCTAGAAAATGACTGACTCTTCTCTAGGAGAATTGCTTCCCATATCTAATAAACTCACCACAAGTATATCAGGCCTCTGAGAGCAAGAAACAAAGATTTTGAGCTCCCGAAGTAGTAAGTCCGTCTTCAGGGAGATTGTGGTTGACTGAAAGCAGGTCTGAAGTCCTCAGTCAAGGTGATCCATAAGCAACTGGTGGGATTTTTGCCTGAGCAAGAACTCTTGCGACTGTGTCCAGACTGCGTTGTTCTCTTGGAGAACACAAATACATCAGAAGGTATCCCAAAGAAAAGGCACGTAAGAGCGAAGATCCTTGATGCTTTCGGAGACAATCAGGAAATTCTCTGATGAGAATGAGTTGACCTATGGAAGCCACATCTCCCGCCAAGTCCTATGAGCATGGCAGATACGTGAGAGCTGAGAAGGCAATCAGACTGTCTAGGGACAAGTGTAAAACCCCGCTTCATATCGAAGGGCTGAGCCTCCCCAACCATTTCAGTTCTGAGCTAGGGTACAGTGGGCAGCTACTGCCTGTTTACAACTGAGGCATGTTAATGTTTGTGATTTCAGGTTAAATTGATCTTAAATTCCCATTTCACTTTTTGTGTCACTGGGAAGCAAACCCACGAGGCTACTGTCTCCCATGGCAGCAGCCTGGTTCCAGCACCACCACCACCACCCCCCTTTTCCCCAGGGCACTCTCTCAATGGTCCAGGGTGCTCCTGGGGGTTTGAGCCCCCCCAGGGTCACTCTCCTGGGGCTCTCAGGGACCTCCTGGGCTATTGGGGTGCCAGAGGACCCCAGGACCTTCTGATGTCTCTGGGTCATAGGGCTCCCTGGGGGGTATCCAGGATCTTGGGGTGCTGATAGGGCTGCAGGACTTCCCCAGGATCACGGGTGTCCCCAGGATAGGGGGGGTCCCCAGGTCGGTGCTGAGGCTCCCTCAGGATCTGGGCACCCCACATGTCCCAGGCTTGTCCCGAGCCCCCCAAGGCTCCCCCGGTCTGCGGGCAGCTCCAGCTCCCCGGCTCATCCCGGGGGTCCCAGGGCTGCCCCGAGACTGGGTGATCCCAAGCCCGCCCCGGGCTCCCCCGGGGCTCCCCCGGACCCGTCCCAGCGGCGCCCCCGGGGGCGGCGGTTCCGCCGGGGGGGGGCCGGGGCGGGGCGGGCCGGCGGAAGCGGGCGGAGGCGGCGGCGATGGCGCTGCGGGGCGGGCGGTGGGCGGCGATGGCGGGGTAGCGCCGGGCAGCCATGGCGCGGGGAGCCGGCCCGCCGCTGCGGCTGCTGCTCCTGCTCCTGCTGCAGCTCCTGGCGCTCCCCGCCGGCCGCGGCAACCGCACCGGCCCCGGTGAGTCCCGGACGGGGTTGTGGGGGGGGTGGGGGGCAGTTTGGGGGTGCTCCGCGGGGGCCGGGGCTGGGACGGAGGGACGCGTCTGGCAGAGGAGCCGGGCTGCGGGGCATCACTGCCTGGCCGTGGGGCGGCGAGGGGCCTGGGGGCACAGGCGCCGGTGGGAAAGCAACCGGCTTACGCTAAAATGAGCGGGGACTTGTCTGCCGCGCAGCCCTGGGAGGTGGTCTGAGTCCCGCAGCTCCTGCCAGGGCTGGCTTTGAGGGGGCTTTGTGCTTTCCCGAGTGATTTGGGTGCTCGGGGACTCTATGAACCGTCTCCGGTGGAGCAGCGCTTGTGTCGGGCGCTGCGGAGCAGCAAGAGGTCAGGCCCGGACCCAGAGGGGTGACTGCTGTATTTGTGGCAGCCGTGGTTATTTTGCTTGGTTTTGCTTTGTTTTCAGGTTACTTTACTTCCAGCGCATCAAGGCAGCTGGGGGCGGGGGTTGCCAGCGCAGTGGGCTGCTCTTCGTGGTGGTGCTGGGAGTCTGGGGTCCCTGGGGACTGCGCCTCCCCCTCCAGAGGGTCAGCCAGTGGGCGCGGTGGCGGAAAGGTTTAGGGAGGTGAGGTTCTTCGCCTGCTTCACCCGGTCGTGGAGAGAAGCTTATGCTGGCGGCGGCTATCCACTGTTGATGGTGGTTATCACTTCCTCATAGTCTGCAGAGCGTGGAGGCTGCTCTGGGGAGCCAGCGGGTAAGACAGCCTTTTGCCCCAGGCCCACCCTCCGCTGGCATCCTGTTAGCTGGGTTCCCAGCCCTGGAGAGCTACCCAGCGCTTGCGGTGCGGTGGTTGGTTTGTCTCAGCGCCGTCCCGCCGGCTGGGGGAATGCCTCTGTAGGGTTAGGTCTGGGAGCCAGTGAAGATCAGCACCTCCCCAAAGGAGCGAGGGGTCCTCTTTCTGGAACATTTAAAGATGGATTTTTGACCTGGGTTAAAGGAATAGGGTTTCTGTTACATTATAAATGGCCAAACACCTTGCCCTATAGCCATGTCTTGTCCAGAGTCAGACTTCTTGCCATCTGTATAGCTTTACATCTGCTTGAGCTTTGAAATGAGGGCTTCACCCTTTTGATGGGAAGCCCTGAAACCAGCACTCAAGGTATCATTTTCTAAAACTGCCATGAGATTGTCTTTGGACGAACAAACACAGGCTATCGCAGGTGGCTCTTTATTCTGAAATTCAAATAACATGTCTCCTTTCTGCATCTGTGATTCTACTGCATTTTATTTCTTGTCTTAAAAACACTTCTGGTTTTTTCATAATATGTTTGAAATTTATATGGGAGAGGATGGAAACAACATCCATTTGGCAACTCCCTTGCTCAGTTTAAAGGCTTGTTTTACATCACGGGACAGTCGATTGGGACTTTCCAGGTGTTGCTGTGCTGGTGTAGAGCATACTGAATAGATGGGGACAGACACGTACAGAGCACAGCAAATACTAGAGTATGCTCTCTGGATGCAGATGGGCTGCCGGAGCACACGCCTTGCCTGCGGTGACCTGTCTTTCTGGCTTGCCTCTGCTGATGTTCAGTTTATCTGCCCGTGGTATTTCCTTGTCAGCCCAGACAGAGTGTGCTCTGGGAGTCAGTTTACCTGCTCCCTGGGTGCAGCTCTCGGGTGCCCAGTGCAGCAAAGCCTGCGAGCCACCAGAAGCTGTTTGTGAGTGGACTTTGTCCATGCCAGTGTTTTGTTGGTACAGCCACAGCTGCTGCTAACCTGGTCACAGGCAGCGCATGGGCAGGGCACGTCTGCCTACCTGACCTCAGCCTATTACTGCGCTTGAGCTTGTTCCGTATAATTGACCAGTCCTTAATAAACAGCACCACTGATTGCTTGAGTTTTTAATTTTGCAGCCTACCTGCCCTCTCCTCCCCAAAACCCACACAAATCATGCTTCAGCTTTGTGAGGACATGCTGGATGGCTGGTGACCGTGGCTGTTGGCCGTGCAGAGCCTGGCAGCTGGTGGGGTTGGGTCAGTTTGCATCAAGGCAGGAGGGCTTATCCCCATGCAGATTGTCTGATGGGACCTGTTGCATTGAGCAGGGCCAGGGCTCTCCCAGCTCTAATCACGCTTTGTGTCCCTGTCTACCCTCGTCCTGTGCCCAAACATCTCTATGGACTTCCAAAAACGAACATGCCGTGTGCATGCAGAGGGCAGCTGGGGGTATAGACGCCGCTGATTAAAGACAGCTCCCTTCTGTAGCTCCTGTGCATGAAATATGGCTGGGACTGTAGGGGATCGCAGCCAGCTCTTGTCCATAATAGCCCACGCACTGTGCTGGCGTTGCAGCCAGGGAGCGTTTGCTTGAAAAGCTGTTTTTGTGGTCTCTGCTCCTTGCTGGCCTAGAGAGCAGCGTAACCCTGGTGTGGGGACTGCAGCTGGACAGCTCTGCCCATGTGCTGTGGACTTCCCATTGTCGGGCCCAGGGCTCACCCTTCCCCGTGACCTCGCCTGGCCCAGTGCACTAAGGCGCTGCAAGCGCTGCTCCCTTGCCTGGACTCTGTGGGCGCGTGGCTGGGGCAGCCCCTACGGCAAGGCAAGGTGGCCACGCTCTTCCTCCACAAGCAAATCCTCCGGTTGGCTTGCATGGCTGGTATTTCTTGTTTTCCTGTTTCCTTCTTTCACTGTTGGATTTGCAGGGTGCCCAGAGGCTTTGGCTTGGTGAGTTGCCAGGGAATTAAACCTGATTACTGTTCCTGTCTCTTTGCAGTGCTGTGGGTGCAGGCCGGCATGCATCCTGCTGTGGGGTGTGAATCGTATTTCCCGCTAGGATTAGGTTCCTCTTGGCATGAAGTACATCCCAAGGCTCTGGTCCTGCCTGAGGACTGTTTTCCTCTTTCTTTGGCATCTTTCTTAAATTCATTTGAGTCCTCTGTGTTTCCAACACAACCCTGTGCAGCATTGGAGGAAGGCAAGTTAAACCATGCTTGCTGCTTTGTTCTCTGATAGAAATGAGGAATCTGCATCTGAAAGGTTCCATGGTTTCTCCCCGCTCCAGGGAATTCCAGAGCAGGAAAGGAGCATCTGGGAGGACTCAGCAGAGATGTGAAGACATCTTCTTCTACCCCCTTGCTGAGTGTTACGAACCTTGTTTTCGGGTGGGCAGCATGGCCTTGGCTCCGCTGTCTCCATGCAGTTTTATCCCCTTCTGAACCCCAGTGTGATGTTTCTTTTCCATCCTGAGTTGCAGTCTGGCTGGTTTCTTGCTGACACTAACACTAATGTATACTTTTGCAGGTGAAATTATCAGCAGGCTGGAGGTGATCTGTAGGTATAGCTGCGTAGAGGGATGGATGGATGGAGGATCTAGTTAGTCCTGAAGGCACTTTGACTGAATAGCTGTTGTCCTCTTGCATGACCTTTCAGCCTACCCTAGGGCTGTTCTTGCTATCCCAGCAGCCTTTCTTCCAGGTAGGAAAATCTTTAGCCTTTGGAAGGTATGTCTGAAAGCAGAGTTATGTTTGCAGCACGTGAATTTTCATCACGTTGCGTGTCACAAGAAGGCAGTGTGTTGTGCAGTACGTGTGTCCGGAGCTGGGTAAGACCGGTGACGTCAGCCCGTGTGCTCAGCAGAGACGGCCAAGGGCACAGCTCTTGCTTGTTGGCATCATAAACTGCTTCTGGGGCCCAGAGCACCCCTGCGCTACCTGCACCCATCTGCTCTGCACTGTTTGCCCCAGGGTTTGCTGCTGCCTACTCCATCGGCTTTTCTTGTGCCATCAACTTTTCCTCCTGACCTTTTCCTTCTCCTCCTCAGTGTCTCTGGTGATCTGTCATCTTCAGAGTGTATCTTGCAGAGCATAGTTAAGGCATCTTTTAATGCTTTCTGGCTCCAGGTGACGGTTTCATAGCAGGGGTGTGGGCGGTTCTGGCTGGAGGAGCAACGTGGATCACCATGTACCTAGTGGGACTGGAATGAGAAATCAGGGACACAAAGGGCTCCTCTCCAGCAACCTTAAAACTCCTGTGTGCTTTTGTGGGCAGGTGTAGCCCTGCGGCCTGCCCCCAGCAGCCACCCCAGCAACTGCTGTACTCTCTCCCTTTCAGAGTCCCTGTATGTGTCCGAGTACTTCTCTCAGAGCGCACAGAAGCTGTCCTTCTACAGCTGGTATGGGAATGCCAAGCTCTTCCACTTCCGTGTGCCAGAAGATACTGTGCTGCTTCGCTGGCTTTTGCAAGCGTCTCGGGGGAAAGGACCTGAGTGCACCGACATGGAGATCACAGTGTATGTATGTCCCTGTGCCAGTGCTTGCCCACGTGGGCTTCCTGTCCTTCTCTTGTCCTTGTTGCTCATGGCTGTGGTTGGTTGGTTGTAGGAGGCTGGGCATCTAGTCCCCAGTTGCAGCAGCTGTAGTTTCTTAATGTACTAGCACTCAATCTGTGTTTAAACCTGTAGGAGCATTTCGTGTTCACGTTACCAGTGGATCTGGTGCTGCCTGTCATGAGCAAAGGTGTTCCTGGACCTTGCTGTGTCTGGCAGGATCCTCTGCATGGTAACAAAGGACGTGGCAGGACTACAAGAGGCTTGAGAGGACCCAAACCACGTGGAGACGGACAAATTCCCCAGTACAGAGGAACTGAAGAGACTGGGGACACTTATTGTGAGGGATGCGGGCTGCGTGTGGAGCAGAGATAGGAGAGGAATGCAGAGTCCTGCAGGCACAAGAGCATGAGAAGATTGCAAACTCAATGCCAGTGAAAGAAATGTAGCTTAAAGCAGTACTTGAGTTGTTGGGGGATTTAAGGTCAGAAACTTGCAGGTGGGGCAAGACTTTGAGCTGTATCTTGGGAGGGTCCCAAGTGTCTAAGGTTGTGCCCTTAGAGACATGTGGGTCTCTGGCACCTGTTCCACGGGGGTCTCAGTAGTGACTGAAGTTTGCTGCTTGGCTTGCACTTCCCTGGTCTGTCCTGGGCACAGGCCAGTGCTCTTGGTTGCTCCAGAGCATCCTGGAACAGATGATCTTCCTACTTTGTGCTTCCCAGAAAGGTTTGCAATACTTTGGGGATGTGAGGGATGAGGCAGCAGCTAAATGATACTCTAAGAAATGAAGACCAGCCCAGCTAAGCTCAAACAGGGTAATAACACATCACCTGTCAGGTTTGCTTGCTGGACCTGTTATGTCCGTTGTTCTGTTGCAGTGCAGTCCAAAAGGAAGCAAATTAAATGCCAGATTGGCTGCCCAAATAAATATCTTGCATATTACTTAGCTTCCTGCTTTTCTGCTACTTTGAATGTTGGGCTGCTTATCTGGAAAGCAGAAGTGCTGGTGCACTGAAGTCAGTCATGTGGACCTTCCTTAGTAAGCATCTTTGTAGTCTGTCTGCCTGCCCTCCTAACAGAGGAAATAGGGAAGATGCAGATCTTAGCTAGAAAATGAAAGCGCTTCGCTGACAATTTAGCCTATATGGGGAATTTGCTGATGGTTATGTAAGAGGAGTAGTCTTGCTGCCGGGGCTTAACCTTCGTTAAGTGTTGTGGAAATTTGCTTTCAGGCTTGATAGAACCATGTAAATCCTTATCTTAATAAGCAGCCAAGTTAAACCAATCTCTAAATAAATCCCAGATAAGCTAATAGCAGCCAGTCCTCACCAGATGAAAATCATGGCTCTGTGGTCAACTTGAAAATGTGGGGATTTTCTAGCCTGCTCCCTCTCCAAGCTGGGTGTCCACTGACGAGTTTGTATCCCAGTTTATCTTGCCAGAGTCTTTATATCCCTCAATTTATTCACAATCTGATTTTTCACAGGCACTTCCGCTATGGAGCTCCTCCTGTAATTAATCCACTGGGCACTCGTTTTCCTGCAAATGCGACCGTCCGTCCTTCCTATAACATAAGCATCACTCTGAACAGTGCTGTGCAAAACACCACTTTTGTGAACGTCACCACCCCTGCTGCTGGAGACTGGTTCATTGCTGCCCATCTCCCTGAGGCTGCTGGCAGGATTGAAGTGAAGGTGAGAGTCCTGGTGAGGGTCTTGGCCATCGTACTCTGCCCAGTGTGTCTCGCCACAGCTGACGTGTCTGCTCTCTCCTCCTGCAGGGTTTCTCCACTCCATGCCCCTATATGTTCCAGGCAGATATGTTTGTGCTCAGACTCACTGATATGCCTGTTCTGGAGCCTGGTGTTGCCATGCCACAAACTGTAATCTCGCCTGCTAAGCCACTGCATGTCAAGTGAGTGAAAGCAGCGGATGGAAAGACTTGGGGCCCCGGCAGGGTGGGATTTCCCATGGGTGCTGCTTAGGGGAAGCCACTGTTGTTCGCACATGGGGCTGGAGCTGGAATTTTAGTTCTTTGAGATGTTTCCCTTGGGAAGGATTTTCACACCACCAACCAGGGCAATCTAGTTCTTGCTACAAAGCCCCAGGGACTGTAGTGGGTCATGACTGGCTTGTGTTGAGAGTACAAGCTCTGCAAACTGCTGGTCCCCTCCTGCAGGGTCTTCGTTCCCAAGCACGCCGCAGGGATGCGGTTTGAGCTGCAAAGCTGCGTAACAAGCGAGCAGAAAGCGTGTGCCATGCGGGTAGTGCTGGGCTCCATCACGCTGCCCCAGTCCTTCCAGAGGATTGTCACCTGCATGGGGAACGTAAACTGCAGCCTGGCCCTGGACTCACCCCCCTGGGAGAAGTGGCTGCAGATCACAGTGGAGAGTCTTGGTGCTGCCAATGCCAGTGTGTCGGTGGAGATGCTGGCTTCTTTCACAGGTGGGCTTCTGCTTTCTCTAGCCCTATGGAAATGAACAGAGAGAACTCTGTGCCTGCTGTGTCTCTCTTGGGTCTTTGGGTGGCTGGCTATAGTGGCCTGCATTCCCCAGCATGCTGGTTGCCTGGGCATAACCCTGGGGGCTGAGACCTAGTTGTTACTTCAGGGTCAAAAGTGAAGGCTCCAGTGTTCACCCAAGAGGGATACTCCCTGGAGCTGCCTGTTTTAGAAATGCCTGAAAAGTTCAGCATCTCTGAAGGAATGATATTTTCCAAAGGCTGTTTGGGAAGCAGTGGCTGGCTTAAAATCTGGTGGGGAGAATAATTTTGGGTAGATGCACCAGCCTGTAATGATATGTTGACTATCGATTAGCCATAAGCAGGCTACAGACAGGAAACCATCTCACAGAGGTTTACTTGGGGTAATGTCTTTGGTTGTAGTGAGGGGATGTCACCATTTCAGGTGACACCTTGTGACTCAGGAGGTCACAAGGTCCTTGTGGCTGTCATAGACACCTTTGCATCCTCTTAATTATGTGACCATAATCCCTGTTTGACTCTTGGAAGTTCACCAGCTAGGTACATTTTTAAAGTTTTCTTCTACTGGGGGTTCTGCCATCCGCTCCTCAAAGCAGAGCCTCATCCCATGTGCTGGAGGGCCTGGTACTGGCAGTCAAGGTGTTAGAGGGGAGCACTGGAGTCTCTGGGAGTGATGGACAGGCTCCAGCAGTGAGACTCCAAGTGTCACATTCAGCTTCATCTGCCATGACGTGATGGCTTATGCCTGTAGCTACATTGAGTTAGCTTCTTTCTTCTGCTCAGCCTTGTCTGCTCGTGTCTGAGGAAGTCATAGAGACTTATGCAGCCTGTGGTTGTGGGACAGCTAAGTGCTGTGTTCTGCTACTGGCTAGTGAATACTCCCTGGCTACGTTGATGTGTTATGATGCTGTGGTATCCCTTCTTCTGTTCCCCCTCCCCTTCCCTGCAGCTCCAGCATGCTTCCACCCCCTGGACCACTGTCTCGCTTCCATCGGTGTCCAACTTGTGGATGCTGATGCTAGAGTTCCCCCTGCAAAGATGGTGCCTTTCAGGGGCTGTAGCCAATATTGTAGTACATGAATCAGCTGAAATACCCCCAGTTTGTGCTATCACTTGAAGGTCTGGAGCCGCTGGGGCCCTGCCTCGATGAGGTGCTAGTCGTGGCTGTGCTGATGCCTCTCCTCTTTTGCTTTACAGCTTGCAGACCAGGAAGTACCAGTTCATTCCTTAACTTCAGCAGCCTAAACCAGAGCCAAACTGGTCACAGACCAGGTAGTGCTGGAGCAGCAGGGAGCTCCACTCTCTCTACCGGAGAGGCTTCACGCAATGCATCTGACCAGAGGAGTTTCTGTCTGCAGAACCAGCCTGTTGTTCGTGAGGACCTGGATGTGGTGTCTGTGCGCTACAGGCTCTTGAATAGTCCCAGCGTGCCTGTGAACTCCCTCTCCCCGACCCTTCTCCTCCTCAACCTGAACACTGGCATGGACAGTGGGGGTTCCCTCGTGGTCAGTCTTCTGCTTAACAAGGTGCGGGGGCTGATTGATGGGATTGTCTCCCCTTGGCGGGGCTTTGTCCGTGTTCCTGGGCTGGTTTGTCAGCAAACTCCAGGGGCTGTAGGTATCGGTGGGACTATTTCTCTTTCTTTTTGTTGTCACAAAACACTCTGAGCCTGTTTTAGCCGCTTCCAGCATGTCCCACCTGCCAGCTCCAATTCAAACGCCACAGCTTGCTGGTATGTGGTGGCAGTGACGCGGAGGAGACAAAATGGAAAGCAGCTGCAATGCCATCTTCTCCACAGGACCCTGGCGCCTTGCCACCAGGAGAGGAGACTGAGCAGGGAAACCCAGGGATCTTCCTGCCCAAGTCGCTGATTCCCGGGCTCCTTCCACAACACTCCAAAATCAGCCCCCTGAAATTCTGTGAAAATTCATGAGGGCTGGAGCAGGGCTCAGCCCTGATGTCCTGCTGCCTCGACTTCTGCCACCCTGTGCTTGTGCTGAAGCAATGTGTAAGTGTCCCAGATTTGGGGCAGTTCCCTCCGTGCAGTCCCCTGGGAGGCTTTCCTGCCTTTCAGCCAGCATGTAACACAGTGGCAGTGCAGGGTGAGATGAACACGGGTTTGCCCAGAAAGAGCTGCTGAATTGATGGGTGACCTTGATCTGCAGGATTTATTGTCACCTGCTGCTCCGGTATACCATGGGCAGCGTGGGAGATGAATTGTGCAGGGGGGTGGCATCAGCGTGCTCTGACATGGGACACTGCTCTGTTTGCACAGACGTCCGTGAGCCTGGCCAATGCCACCGTGGTAGCGTGTGTGAGTGCTGCTTCACCGGTGCTGTCCCTCAATGCCACACAGAACTGCAGCACAGGTATGAGAGCCACTGGCACCCGCCGCCAGCTCAGCTACGCCATCTCAGGGTTTTGCTTTTAGACCTTGTGAGCTATTAACTGACTGAGGACTTTGTGGGGTGTCCCAGGGAAGCTGATTTTGTCATGAACCCTCCTGAGGTCATTGTGCTGGCACATGCCCAGGGTGCTGGGGTGCAGGTGCTAGTCTGGCACCAGCAGTTAGCCTCCAGGAAGGTCTGGTTACCAGCTGGAGCTCTTCCAGCCTTGTTGGCAGGAGGTTTGGGGGTGGTCAAGGCATTGCTGGTGTGCAGAGAAGCTAAGCTCTGCACTGAAGTACTAGCCAAGCAAACAGACTGTTTCAGGTGCCCTGTGCTGTCTAGGCAGGTACTGAGAGCTGAGATGAAATTAAAAACAAGGGTATCGGGAGCAAGGGTCCTCTCCATCCCACTGGTGCCTCCTGAGGATGGGAGCAAGGAGCCACAGGAGCATCTGATTCCTGTGCAATCAGTCTCAGCCTGGGATTGCTGTGGGCCCTTCTCCCCTAGTCTTGGCACGTCACAGCGCGCTCTTTTTTTTAAGCTTTTTTCCAGGGCTACCCTCTGAGCGTGAGCACATCCTCTGCGGAAGCGATGCTGATTGTCCTGTACCCGCAGACGGATGACTGGTTCCTCTCCCTGCTGCTCAACTGCCCGAAGGGCCAGGGGTGAGTCTGGTGTGTTGTCCCACCTTGGGGCCAGTTCAGGGTACTCTGCCTCCGCATCCTGCTGCCATGGGCTCGTCTCACCTGGTAGCAGTTGAACTGTGGCTGCAGAGGGGGAAGGAGGTGGGTGGCAGTACCAACTTGCTCTCTTGTGAGCACCCAAGCAGCTTGTCTGGTACCAAGCTGGCACATCTCATGCAGAGCCTGCCTGGATGAGCTTCCCCTTCCCCAGGTGGATTTTGAGGTCATAAACTGGTAAATGAAAAAGCTGCTGTTACTCCTTCAAGGGGTCTCTGAGGTGCAGGCAGCTGTGCCCATACTCCTGTGGTTTGCCTTGCTGCTGGTTCCTTGTGTAAGAGGCTAAGCATCAGCACTGGGGTCTGCTATGGGGGTCTGGGGAGAGCCGACATCAGTTTGGCAGTCCAAGTGGAGAGGGAGCCAACTCTACTCCTAGCTCTTGGGAGGGATGGAGCAGATCCTGAAATAGCAGGGAGTTTGCATGCACGAGTATGGCCTGACCCTCTAGAGCAGGGTGCTCCCTGGGCACAAGGCTGCCCTGAAGGACCGGGGTACCAATACAACCTGCTCTCCTTGCAGTGAATGTAATGCCGCAGAAGTTAAAGTGACCATATTCGCATACCTCACCCCCTGCTTCAATGACTGTGGGCCGTACGGACAGTGCAGCCTCCTGAGAAGACACGGCTACCTCTATGCTGGCTGCAGCTGCAAGGCTGGTGGGTGCATTTTCCTAGGAAGCTTTGCCATCCTCCCCAAGGGGAGGACACATTTTTCAGTGGTGCTGTTTGGGTAGGGGGCCTGGGGTCTGCCCAGGGCAGGACAGGCGACAGCCTGTCGCAGTGCCTGCCCAAAGAGCCCTTGGCACCCATGGTGTCCTCTTTGGGACCATCCTGACTTCCCCGAGGGGTGCTGGGCTGTGGGAAGCACAGGGCTTGGAGAGGTGCTTCTGAGCACCCCCAGAGAGATCAAGGTGCCAGAGGGGCTGCCTGAAAATGCCTGGGTCAGAGCCTGTGCCTTTCAGGGAGGTTTGTTGTGTAGGATCCTGGTAAGGGATGTGATGAGGCCATGCTGTGGTCCCTGCCTGTGCTTTGCCATGGTGCCCTGTCTCCTGCCAAGAGCCAGCACGCAGGCCAGGCCTTAGACTCAGAGGTGCCCCTGGGGGAGGAACATCTGTGTCAGCTGCTAATTATCTTAATGGGATGAGAAGACTGGGCAGTAGTCAGTGGTGTAGGGAAGATGATAGCTCTGCTGTGCTTGGGTGGGTACGTGTACCTGTTCTCAGCAGAAGGACAAGGCAAAATGTGGTTCACTGCTGCTTTGGGCCTGAGCCAGGACGTTCCTGCTGTCTGCTGCAGTGCTGATGATGGGTGAGGAGTGAGATGGAGAGCAGCATCCTAATTTCCCTGAGGGGTGCCAGGTTCTGGGAAGCACAGAGCACCCCAAGGGAACTGGGGAATCAGGTGAGGACAGCTTTCTGCTGAATCACTTGGAGCAAAATGCTCCATCTGCATATTCGTGACCCAGAAATAAACTGGAGAGAGCAGCCTCCCTGGGCTCTGCCTGGCAGGGAGCCGGCAGAAGGGGCAGAGCTGCTGGCTTGGTTTCTAGTGGCACTGCAATGGGATGGATGCGATTTTTAACTCTGCTTGGTGACCGTGGAGTGCCTGTACATGCTCAGGCTGCCCTGTGACTGACCTTTCCCCAAAAGAAGTGCATGGGCATCCTAATCTTGAATTAAAATAATTAGAATTTAAAAAAAAAAACGCGGGTTTGTGTTTGTAGAAGGCTATCTCAGTTCAGTCCTGTTATCCCATCAGCAGGCTGAGAATTGACCCCTAGGTCAAGCCTAGAGCATGTACTGTCCTCTAGGAAGTTTCCACTCCCACTTGCTCTGCGCAGACCTGGATGTCACCCTGGGCTGAGGCAGCAGGTTTGATCACCCTGGAGAAGAGGAGTTGGGGGGGAGATCAAATCACACCTTTCACTCCCCATGGGGGTTACAGGGACCCTACAGGCTCTTCTGGGGGAGCACAGGGAAAGGGCAAAAGAGGACACAGACACAAGCTGCAGCAAGGAAACTTCCAGCTAAATTGAAGATGACAAATTTTCCCGTCAGAGTTGTTCAGCTTTGCACAGTATGCAGTTCTCCATCCTTTGAGATCTTCAAAGCACAGCTGGGCAAGGCCCAGAGCAATCTGAGCTGGCTTTGCAGTCTGCCCTGCTGTGACAGGAGGTAGGACAGGAGTCTGATGGCTTCCTCGATGTTGTGGATCATTCTCCACCCTGATTCCTGGGATCTGTAGGAATCTTGCACCCAGCTTACACCATCATCCAAAACATCTGAGCCTCAAACGCTTAATGTATCACCTACAAGTAGCATATGTGTTGAGTTACTGTAGAGATGAAAAGTACCAGCCTGGACACACCCATGCTGTATGTAGAATGGCCCCTGCTCTGTGGGAACAACCTGGGGGATGTCCTCAGAGCAGACACAGGGCTCTGCTGAGGTTCCCCAAGACATCCCACAGCAGAACATGTGATAAGTAACGAGACCATCCTGAGAACAGGAGTGCAAGTGGCTGATGGAGCAAGGGAGAGCAGGCCAGGAGGTAGTCCTGGGGTGCAATTGCTGCTTCTGAGGAGTCCCAGGCTCCTGCTGGGTGCTGCGCGAGGACAGGGCAGGGCATGCGAGATCCACACAAGCCTCTCTGCTCCGCAGGTTGGGGCGGGTGGAGCTGCACGGATGATACCAAGGCCCAGTCTGTCAGTGTGCAGAACCTGGCCACCCTCCTGCTCACCCTGAGCAACCTCATGTTCCTGCCAGCAATAGCGGTTGCTGTTTATCGCTACTATCTGGTGGAGGCCTCCGTCTACACCTACACCATGTTCTTCTCCACGGTAGGGATTGCCTGTTGTCGGGTCCCCTGCCAGCTCCCCCTGAGCATCAGGGATGCTGCATTGGACTGAAGTCCTTGGTGGAGCAGTCCATCCTGGAGCTTCACAAGGAGCTTCTAAGATCATTGGACAAGCACCTCCATGGACATGTCCTGCCCCTTCAGAGCTTGGCAGGAGTGTTATTTTCCCTGGGCTCTTCTGCTCACACTGTGGGTGCTCATGTTTTGGGTTGGGACCCCAGGGAGCTGGATTGGGTTGGAGCATTGTGCACTTGAAGAGTGCTGTCTTAGGAGTTCTTGTCTGCTGCTGGGAGGGCGCAGGTTAATGGCTGCTCACTTGCTTTCCGTAATGCCATGGTGGTTTGGTGGAGGTTCCTGGAGGCACTGCCAGAGGGGATCATGGCTACTACAGGCTGAGCCATCTCCTGCCTCTCCTTCCCAGAAAGCCATGTGCTGCTGCTAGATTCATGCTAGCCTTTGCTTTTGTCCCCGGCTCTAGTTCTACCATGCGTGTGACCAGCCAGGCATTGCAGTGATGTGCATCATGGACTACGACACACTACAGTACTGTGACTTTTTGGGCTCTGTGGTGTCCATCTGGGTGACGATCCTGTGCATGTCCCGGGTGAAGAAGATTCTGAAATACGTGAGTGTCAGGTAACCCCGTGTTAGGGGGTCAGGGCCAGACCTGAGCCAGCCAAGCTGCGGGTGGCCATGCTGAGCCCTCTCACAGCTGTATTTTAACAACACAGGCCAGCCTAGTGACAAAGCAAGTTTGTCACCCAATGCCACCCTGATTTTTAAACCGGTGGGTTGTTTTGTCCCAGGGGTTTGGATGGTGAACCTGCGTGTTTGTAGGGACTGGGCCTGAAGGGACTGAGATTTGTGGGAAAGGTTTGTGGGTCCTCTGGTTTCTCCTCCTGAAGGTACTGCTCCTGAGTCCTGCATGCATGCAGGGCTGGGTGGCCAGGAGGTGAGGTTCTCCCTGCCTCTGGCATGGCTGGCTGTGCTCTGGCAGCAGGTGAGCTGATGATGATAGTGGTGGCGTCTCGTTCCCAGGTCCTTTTCGTCTTGGGGACCCTGTTAATTGCCATGTCCCTGCAGCTGGACCGCAGAGGGGTGTGGAACATGATGGGTCCCTGCCTCTTTGCCCTCGTCATCATGATTGCAGCATGGGTAAGTATGGGCAGCCAGGCAGGACCTGTTGCCCTTAGTTCCCCTCCAGAGAATGACAGTGGCAGAGCAGACCCCAGGCTCCAGCCCATCCACAAGGAGAGCTTGATCTCCTTGCAATGCCCAGGTGGAGGGAGGGCAGGGCAAGGGATTAGCCTTCTATCCCTCCACTAGCTGAGAAATCACCTGTTTATGGGTCTCGGCACAGTCCAGCTGCTGCAGTTCCAGTTGAGCACACGCCTGTGGCTGAAGTGTTGTCCCAGAACAGCCGGCTGTTGCCCGTGCCCTGGGCAGGAGCTATGGCATCTGTGCTGGGCTTTGGTGCCACGGCTGGATAGGGACTCTTGCACACAAGAGATGGGCCCAAGAAGAGGGGAGGCTGAATTTCTCAGGGGCTGCAGGCACACCTTCTTGCTGTGAGATTGGCAGATGCTCCTGGATCAGGCAGTGCTGCTTGTTTTCCCCGTCTAAGCTTCTGGTCAGCTGCTTAACCCTTCTGTGCTCTCGCACCTCCAGGTTTACCACGGAGTGAAGCACAGACACTGCTACCCTTCTTCATGGAAGCGTTGGGTTTTCTACCTCCTCCCAGGGATCACCTTGGCTTTCATCGCCATCTCAGTATATGCATTCATGGAAACCAATGAGAACTATTACTACACCCACAGCATCTGGCATGTGCTGGTGGCTTGCAGTGTCGCTTTCCTGCTTCCTCCTCGAGACAAGCATAAGAAGCCCTGGGCCTGGTCACAGAAGCTCACTTGTCGCTATCAGATCTGCCAGAATGACCGTGAGGAGCTCTATGCTGTGACCTGAAACTGCTCGGTTCCTGGTGGCAGAGGTGGAGGGCTGGTGAGGTTGCTCTTCGCCTGCGCTGCCCCTCTCTCACACATCAGCAATCCTCATACGTGCTCATTCACTGTCTGGGAGAGCGCAGTATGGACCAGGTTTAAAGATGAAGATGGTGGGCTTGTCTTGTGAAGGCAAGTTTGAGGCCACCTCGGCTTTTCTGCTGGGATGGGGCAGGCTCTTCATGGTTCTAGATCAAGGAATAGCCTGTCCCCCACCTCCCCATGGCCCTGGGGGAAATTGCCAACCCTTCCTCCTCTCCTGCTGCATCCATGAGGCTTGGACTTAGCCCATGCTGAGCCAGGGCTTTGGCTGCTGGGCTCTTCCCTGCACACCCTGTCCTAGCAGAGGGCTGTGGGACAGGTATTTCCCCTGTCATCCTACAATCAGCATTTGAACCCAAGAAAAGAATGGCTTTCTGATCTGGGGGACAAATGCTGCCGCATGCCCTTGGTGCTGATGGGGAGGGAGGGAGCTGATCTCGGCATGTGCTGTGCCCTTGGCTGCTGTCTCCATGGGGGTGTCTCTCCCTGTGAAACAGGTGGTGCTGCTCTTACCTAGTCCTGATTCTGGGGGTCAAGAACAAGGCTGGGACTTGGGCCCTGGATTCAGGATCAGACTTGGCAGGAATGCAAAAAAACATGTGGGGACATGCAAGAGGCATCCGCAGCATCTCACCCAGAACTGTGAAACCCACAGCAGTGCACGGTTTAGTCTAAGTTTAACTTTCGCCCTCTTAGCTCATCTGGAAGGAGCCAGGCTGCTGCACTGTCCCTTTCCTCTCTCAGCGTTCAGGTGTTGTTCACCGTCTTCCTCCCTTTTGTGGGTTCAGCACGTGCGTGGCTCTGCCTGGGCAGTGTAGGTGGTCCAGGATGGCGTCTGAGCTGCACACCCCCTGCTCCTCCAGCCTGCTGTGCCATAGAGGCTGGATGTGCTGCAGAGTCATGGCTGATCGGAGGCCACCGGTAGTGTCCCACCCCTGCCAGGAGCATCGCCATGGGCTTCCTGGATGGCTACGGACTCCTTTGCAGCGTCTGTCTCACCTTAGCCTTACTATAGGGCATGCAGGCATTGGAAAGCAAGGGCAGAAACTTGGCAACCAGGCAAGTTGTCTTTGCCCATCCTTATTCTATAGATAAGGGCTCAAATACATTGTTCCTTGCTGGTTTATTCCAGCTGTGGTCAGTCTGGTGTGTGCTGCTGGGAGCCTGTCCACGAGCCCCTCAGGTGGCTTTGGGGAGGAAAGAGCTATTAATGAAGGATTTGCCTCCTAGTTTATAGGAAACAGGGTTATTTCTTTGCTTTGAAAAGCGCCCAGCCTTCTGCTCAGCTCTGCACTTTATCCCTCTTCCTCCCCTTCCTCTGCAAACTCTGACTTCTTAAGCAGATGCAGGACGAGTGACGGGTACTTGCCTGCACCCAGCAATGTCGTCCCCCTGTCACCCATGTCCCCTGTGTTTCCTTTTGCTGCTGCCATCCACGACACGGGCAGCACGGCAAGGGATGTGGGGCCCTCGGGGCTTCCTCGAACTTTTCTCACTTTTAGGCACTTTTCCATCTCCCTCGGTTTGCACAGCGGCGTTGCAGCCCTGGCGCTGTGGCAGGCAGCCGCTGCTCCTTCACAGCCGTGCCATTCGTGCCAGGCTGCCGGTCTGGCCTGGGTGCTGCTGGTTACTAGAGAAAGCAATAATTCCTCATCTGGCCTTTTCCTTCGGAGGCTTCCACGCTGCAAAGCAGGAGAAGCTTTGGGGAGAGAAATCCTGCTAAGGCGATTGTTTATTTTGTGTTTGATCGTTGAAATTCTGCTTTTGCTTCCTCCCCTCCTCCCCCGCAACTCTTGGCCCTGGCACAAGGTTGTGTTAGGTGCCTGGGGGAGGGCGGGTGTTAATTATTTTGGGTAAAATCTGAGCGAATTCCTATGTTTGGGAAAAAAAGGTTGGGTTTTGTTTTTTTTTTTTTCCCCCCTTTGCTGTTAATACCTGTGATTATTTTATACGGTAAATTTTAAAGCTTACAGTTTTATAATTTAATAAAGGTTAATGGTATTTGAGGGCAAGTACGTGGCGGCTGGAGTATCAACCGGTGGGGTCAGGGCAGGAGCCGCGATTGCCAGGCGGCCGCAGGCTGCGGACGAAACGCGGGCGCGGCGCGGCCCCTGCCGGCCTCCGTCGTTGCCCCTGCAACGTCCGTGACAGCCAATGAGAGGCGGGGCCGGCCCCGCTTCCGGACGCGGTGGCTGCTGGGAGCGGAAGTGGGCGGTGGTGGCGGCGGGAGGGCGATGCCGCTGCACCGGTACGCGCCGCGGCTCTGGCCCGCCCTGCGGCTGCGGGAGGGCATCTGTGCGCGGCTGCCGGCGCACTACCTGGCGGCGCTGCAGGACGACACGCCGCCCACGCCCGTGCACTGGCGGCCGCTGGGCGTACGCTACCGGCGGAACCCGCGCACCGGGGAGCGGGAGCGCGTGCAGGACGTGCCGGTGCCGGTGTACCTGCCGCCCGCCGCCCACGAGGGACTCTGGGGCGGTGAGGGCTGGATCCGCGGCTTCCGATATGCGCGTAACGACAAGGTGAGCGCTCTGGTCTTTCCTTACCCCGGGCCGGCGGTGCCCCGTGGGGGAGCCCCGGACGACCAGGGCATGCTGGCAGCCGCCAGCATGGGGCCGTGTCTTGGGCGGCCCAGCCGGCGCCTGGTGCAGTCTCAGCCCGTTTCGGCGGGAAGCAGCATCCCCCGGGGAAGGTAGCGTCCCCGGGCCCTGACCACCGGTCTCTGCCCAGCTCTCCACCAGGCTGCCCAAGACATGGAAGCCGCAGCTCTTTGACCGGCAGTTCTACAGCGAGATCCTCGACGCCACACTGACCATCACCGTCACCATGCGGACATTGGACCTCATTGACGAGGCCTACGGTTTTGACTTCTACATCCTCAAGGTAAGGCCCTGCGCTCGGCAGGGCTGGCGGGACTTGCTGTGCAGCAGCTTCAGCGAGGCTGGGCTGCGCCCACGCTGCCCTTGCTCAGGAGCTTGCAGGCAGCTGCTGCTGTTAATGTATTACTGCAGGTCTAAAGCTTCTAGGCTTTAATACCCCCTTGATTGGAGCCCTTCATATTAAAGATCAGAACCAGGATCAAATTAGCTTCAGAACAAATCCAAGAGATCTTTCCCTTTTCATAACGTGTGTCCTGAGAGCCTCTACAGCATGCAGATAAACTGCCAGTGTTGTCTACATGCTGATAGACTTGCGTGTTCTCCAGCGGCTGGTCTTTTGGTGTAATTTAACAGCAGACTTTATTTCTCCAGACTCCAAAAGCCGACATGTGCTCAAAGCTCGGGATGGATTTGAAGCGAACAATGCTGCTGCGACTTGCACGGAGGGATCCTAAACTGCATCCCAATGATCCAGCCAGAAGAGAGGCGATTTATAATAAGTACCAGGTGGGTGCCTGACCTGCAGTTCCTGCCATAGCATCTGCAGTGATGTTTGCTGGTTGTCCAGCTTGATAATGCCTGAATCACCGTGTCACAGCACAAACCAGTGTTAATGGTCCTGTGTTTAGGGTTAAGGCTATGGGCAGGGAAAATCTAAACACCATTTGTCAGGTTTTTCTTGTTTCTCTGTGGGCTGCTGATTTCTGTACTGATCGTTTAGGAAGGCAAAAGCCTATATTTTTTCTGTGATCAAGGTCTGTGATGAGGGTCTGCAATAAGCACTGGTAGGAGCTGGCACTGCTGACAGCAGCAAGAATTTGTAGTGACACTGCAGCGAGGAGCCCAGACTGCCTGCATGCAGTTTAGTTTTGTGCAGCTGGTGATGGTTGCCAGCATAGAAACACCACCAGTATCCATGGTCCATGGAGTAGTGCTGAGATACAGCCCCAGAACTACACAAAGGAGAGGCACAGCAGCAGACGGACACAACTGATCAGAGGAAGCAGGACCCTTGCAAAGGGAAAAGGAGAGGAGGGAAGTGGACTTTGGTTGCCAGAAATGAGGGAACAGTGTTTTAAGATTTGTCCGTAGTAACATTCCTCCTGCATCATGTGTTTGTGTGAGTTGGGCATAGAGACGATTTGTGTCTTTGTCACCTGGAAAGACTGTACCACCTGTTCCTTCTTTTATCGCAGGAATTTGTGATCCCAGAAGAGGAAGCTGAATGGGTTGGCTTGAGTTTAGAAGAAGCAATAGAAAAACAGAGGCTCCTAGAAAAGAAGGTGAGTTCCTGAGGCAATGCTTAGCACTTAGCACTGAGGTGTCTTAGCTGCATCAGACTGCATGTCCAGCTGATCCAAGCAGCCTGAGCACTCCTGAGCCGTAGAAGTGGTGCACCAAAACTCCTGAGCCACCACATGAGCCCAGTTAAATTTGGGTGCCCAAAACATGGGGCTGAGTTAAAACACATTGTAAAACCAGATCCCCCAGTGAGGGGAGAGATGTTTGGGGGATGGCTTATAACTCCTGCCCTGTTGCGTGAAGATCTTTGCCTTTGGTTGACTTCTATACTTCTTTGGGACACATGGATACAAGCTCAGGGCTCGCTCAGTTTGTGACCCTCTGTTGCTGCAGCTCACTTGTTAGAAGCAATATGCAGAGGAGGGTGTACCAGAGAGCTGCTGGGGGCAAAGGGCTTCCTGGGGGGGTGGGGTCTGTTGGTGACATTTCCCCCAGACCTGTTGGCTCCTGTTGCAGCTGCAGCAGGGATGGAAAGGTCAGGAGCACTGACTGCATGAGGTGGTGCTGGTTCCTGAACCCTGTGGGGTCCAGCTTCTTCAAGGATTACATTCACCAACGTGCTTCAGTACAGCTCTGATTTAGGGCAACATCAGGAGGGAGGCAAGCATTTTTAGAAGAAAGTGGATCCCTGGGAGCTACTTATGATTCTTGAATGCAGACAGAACTGGGAAAGCTGGTGAATGTGCCACACAGGTGTCTGTCATCTTTGAGGCAAGGTTGCAGAGCTGAGCAGCAGCTGTGTCTGGAGTAGCATAGCAGGTTGTCTTGTTCAGCCACTGAAAAAAGCCTGACCCATCTTCTTCTGGTTTTAACTCAACACTCCCACAGCACTGGCTCCCTGGGCTCTCCATTAGACTTCACCCCTTGCTGCTACTCAGGTTCACTCCTTTTAAGTGGTGTATCCTCTGCTTTGTTTCAGGACCCTGTCCCACTCTTTAAGGTGTATGCTGAAGAGCTTGTCAACCAGCTGAAAGAACAAGCACTGCAGAAGCAGTAGAAGGAAAGAAACCTTTGGAGCAAAACCCCTACTGCAGATCAAGCTGTGGGGTTCAGTGAGTCTTCTGTCTGAACCATGTTGTGTGGAAGGGGCCACATGAAGAACGTGCCCAGGAGCATGTTGCAGTTATCAAAGTCTAGTGACAGCCTAAATTCAGTGAGGAACCATTCCTGTGGGCTGAGGAAAGAATTTCTGTCCTGTGGCCTCTGAAAGCATTCTTGCGAAACTGACTTAATGTGGTTCTTCTGCCTGTACAAGTGGTTGGCTGCTGTTGAGAGCTTGGTCACGATATAAAATGAAATATGCATTTTGGGAATATCAGTAAACTTTTCTCTGGTACTCATTGCTCATTAGTGTATTATAGCAGGGACTGTGAGATGCGGTGGTGTAACTTAGATCAGTCCCAGCCTTCTGCATCAGAGACAGTTGTGCCCCGAAAGCATGACCCCAAACCCCTGCCTCAGGCAGTGCCTGCCAGCAGGTGGGGCTGAGCTCCCTGGCTGCTGTCACTAGCTGTACAGCTCTAACCCCTTGAGTTCCAGCACTTTTTCTGTTTGAAGTTGGTG
Source organism: Pelecanus crispus (assembly GCF_030463565.1). Lineage (NCBI taxonomy): Eukaryota > Metazoa > Chordata > Aves > Pelecaniformes > Pelecanidae > Pelecanus > Pelecanus crispus. The sequence continues at coordinate 17,181,330 of NC_134653.1, forward strand.
ATTTTTAAATCTTTTATTTTGTAAAAATGTAGTTGAAGCGGGTGTTCAAGCCTTTGCCCCTGTCTGGTAACAAGGGACTGAAAAGCAGTTACCAGAATTACATGCCAGTGAACAGCAGTGTACTACTGGTGTCATCTGTAAGCTTCATGGTCCTGCAGTGGGTTTCTGGATGGAGAAAAAGCAGCCTCTCTTCCCTTTCCCTTCAGCTCTGAGGTAAGGGACCAGCACAGAGCTTGCAGGATGGACCTCATGTGAACCGTATCTCTGGATTGTTGCCCCAGGAAGAGACGTTGCCTTAACCTTGCCTTGGGATGAGACATACTCCCCCTCTCTAGCACGTAAGGGCAAGTGCACGGTCTTGGTTTCTGAGCCACAGGACCCATGATAAGAGAGAAACTGGGCTTGTAAAGCAGTGCGTGTCTGGTCCCATCTGCACTGGAATGGAGTAGGACCACAAGGGAGCAGAAGTTCCCAGTGCCTTAACATCTGCCTTAAAGGTTTGGGAGAAAGGTGCTGCGGAGGTGGTTGCTGGGTAAGCACAGAGCCTCTGCAGGGCTGTGCTAGGTGGCTGGGGATGAGGGAGGTGGTTGAGGTGAATATGACCTAAATGGTGGTGTTTCAGGAAGACCAGACTTCTCTGCTGCTTTTTGGGCCAGGGAATGGGTTGGAGCCCTCTCAAGGGGTATTTGAGCCCCCAGGTGAGTGTGGCACAGCTGCACAGCCCCGGGCTGGTTGGTTAGGGGCTGCCAGACTGGCGCGGTGCTGTCCCTGCATGGGGGCAGGAGGCTTAGCACTGCAGGGGACAGGTTGGGTGGCAAAAGCTGGGATGTTTCCAGCCTGCCTGTATGTCTCAGCTCTGGCAAGTCCAGGTTCTCAAGAGCAAACTGGCACAGAAGGTCGCATTTGCCTAATTAATGATTTTGTAGCTAGGCCAGCACAATGGCATTTGCTTATCTTCTCCCTCTTCTGCAACTGAGCTGAGTGGGAAGCTGCTGCCCAGCTCCTTGGGGACCCTGACACTCTGCCCTCATTAGAGATAATTAGCTGGGACAAGCTCCTTGTTTGACAGCTCTGCTCATCATTAGGGCTAGCACAGCTCATGCATTTTAATGTAGCTCTGAGCAAAGCTCCAGACTGTGGCTCTGGCCCAGCCCACCTCCATAGCTTTACTGGAGCTTTACCCGGTGCGGGTCTGGCCTCTCGGGCCCAGTGCAGCTATAGCAGAGCGCGGCTGGTGCCTGCCCGGATCCCGCTCTCAGCCCTGTGCAGATCCCTGAGTGCCTCATAGCTCCTCAGCAGTGAGGGGGCTGTTTGGGATGGCTGAGTGGGCAGTTACCAGCTCTTTCTCTGTACTGGGGGCTAGTAGGTTTCAGTTATGTAAAATTATCTTGCAGTTGTGTGGTGCCGTATCTCTTGGGGGAGAGCTTTGGCTGTACATCCTCCCCAGCTGCACTGCTGGTATTGCCTGTCCTTGAAGCTGATCTGTTCTTCGCTGCTCATTGTGCACACCCGTTCTCCAGGATCTGCTGCCTTGGGAAGGTTTGGTGGGTGCCAAGGGGTAGCAGGAGCTTTCAGCCGGACCTGGGGGAGAGCTCCTGTCCTGCTGGGGGCCGGGGGTGTGCTAATGGGGGCCCTGCAAGAGTGCAGTGGGAGCTGCAGGAGTGTCTCCATGGGGAAGCTATTGGGGATGTGGTTAATCCTGACTTCTGAGTTGGAGCCCTCCATTCTCTCATCCTGCCTTCACTGTGAAACCCTCCCCTTGCTCCTTTCCCTATACCCGTGTTGGGTGTGGCTGGGAGCTTACTCTCATGGAAGTGCTCTCCTGACTTGAAGGAAAGCTGGAAATTCCGTGGACCAGAGATGCTGCACCTTCAGAGAAAGCAAAGCCCATGGTTGCATAGCAGCAAGCATGCAGGGCTGGCTCACTCTTCTGCTAGACAGAGTAGCAAATGTCTCCAGGTGGGGAGGGAGCCCCTGTCTGGCTTTTGGGGTAGTTTGGGCAACAATACCCCCAGCCAGGTTACCATGAGGAGGTGGAGAAGTAGCTCAGGCCCCAGTGTTAGACCTGTCATGGTTTTATGCCTGTTCGTTTGCAGCTCTGACCACAAAGGGAGAGAGCTCGATTCTACTTGTATGGTGGTAGTATTTTTTTATCTGTCGAAGTGGGCTCAGTCTGGCAGATACCAGGTTCCTTTGCTGCCCTAGCAAGGGAAATCGGAGGAGCTGGTTGTTTGCCATGACAACACGTTCCCAGGAAGCCACAGATGCCACAAACCCATGGGTGCAAATTGGGTCCTGTCAGCTTGAGGCTGCAAATCCACCCCGGGACAGGGCAAGGGCCTGACTGCCAAGCACAGCTCAGACCCAAGCGCTGCCTCAGCAAAGGTCACCAGGTGCTGTCTGTGTTCAACCACTGCAGCATGCATAGCAAATTGCCAACATGCAGGCTGGGAGTAGAGACCCAGCAGCTTGCGAGGATATGACAGCCACTGATGAACTGCCAGAGAGCTCTGTGCAGGGTCACCTTGAATTTGGCAGCTTAAGATAAGGCTGGGGTAGCAGTGGAGACTGCTCAGAAGGAGGAACAGGGAAAAATGAGCTCGGCAAGACAGTAATGAAAGGAAAAATCCCAAGGAGAACTGGCAGGCCAAGGTTTGTGGCAATCTGTCAATGCAGTTCATGGGCAAGATGGTTGCTAGCTGGCATCTTGACCACAGAATCACTTGGTTGTTTTATTTTCCTGCACAGGGACTGCAGCCAATGCTGGGAGGACTTCTGACGGGGAAGGAAAATGGGGCTAGTTGTACAAATCCAACCGTAGCACTCTGCCTGAGGCTTTCACTCAAGCCTCAGGTTTCCTTGGCCGTTGCAGATGAGCACCACTCAGCAGCACATCTGTAAGCACAAACAAAGGAAGGGCCTGGGGTATGCCATGCATTGTGCTAGGGCTCCCCCCGGACTGCGAAGCTGTGACCTCCTGAGAGCCACCCTGCAGAGTCACAGCCACCTCGAAGGCTGCCTGCCGCAAGCATGTCTCATGGTGACAGCCCTTCCTGGTGCCACCAGGGCCAGGCAGCCCAAGGGGAGGTGCAAAGTGGTCCATCACCCACCCGAAGCAGTGCAGCCTGGTGAGGGGTGACCCCTGGCCCAGGCAGCTTCGTTCGTGGTTCAGATGGAAGGGGCAGATGAAACAAGGGGAGATGGCTGGGGCAGATGAAACAAGGGGAGATGGCTGTGGCAGATGAAACAAGGAGTGGACATGGCTACAAACTGGCAGGTCCAGGTCAGAGATGAGGAAAAACTTCCCCCAGAGGGTGCTGCAGTCAGGGACTGGTCAGCAGAGAGGGGGGATCTCCAGTCTTGGCAGTTTTCCAGGTGTTGGTGGACAAAGCCATGGAATGTAAATGGCGAGCAGGGAGACGCACACGTGCAGGTGTCAGCCACCAGCGCTGGGAAGTTAGAAGGTCAATCCAGGACTGAAAGATTCTCGTTTAGCTTATTCCTCAGGTAACAAAAGTACACAGTTTAATAGTCCCAGCATGCCACCACAAATATGAAAGTGCCACCTTGAAAAAAGAAAGTTGAGCCTATGTGCTGGTTGTGGAGGGAGCTTGGTACCACAGGGCTGGAGGAATCATCCCCAAACCCAACACTGCAAACAATAAAGCAGAGAAAAAGGTTAACTGGGAAAAGAACCCAAACTGGGAAAGCCTCAGTTGAGATGGCTGGACTAATTCTGCTGTTCAGTAATAGCAGGACACATATACTGATTTCACAGTTCTGAATTCCCAAGTCCATGTTAGCTGATACCTTGAAGCAACATTTCAATTTTTTCCATCTTGCTCATCGCTCCCAGCAAGCTGTGGTCACCGATCCAAAAACCAGCTTGAGATTAAGGCCATGTTTCTCAACAAACTAATATCTAAAATCACGAATTAAACAGCATTTTACTTGTAAATTCCCAACAGACCCCTCTGTACTCAAACAGTGAGTAATATTTTGGGAGCATTAGCAATAGCAGTGTGTCCCTGCCTTTCATGCCAGTCTCAAAGGCAAGCCTGCATTTTCCCTTGTGGCTTTGAGGGTTTAAGTTTGGAGTAGCCACTGCAAAGGGACGTGATTTTTAGAACTGTGAATCATCATGAACCTGGTGTCAGCAAGGTCAAAACTTAGCCTGAAAGTCATCCCCCATCCTATGGCATTTATCAAGAAGAGATTTAGAAACTCACTTGGGCAATTCCAACAAACGCCTTTCAAGTATAGCTGTTACGTTTGCTTTCAAATCAACAGGACTCAATTTCTACCAAAAAGCTGGACTCGGATGCTGAGGGCTGTTGCAGCTGGGGATACACACTGTGCTCACCCCTGCAGCTTTGCTCTCTGCTTGGGATTTGCTTTGTGTTTAGAGGTGATGGGGAAAAGTAGCAAACGTCCTCATGGCCAGCGAGTAACATTCGTGACAAGTCATTCTGCATTTTTGGGATCAAGATGGAACCAGGCTCGTCTTGGAAGGACACAGGGAAGGGCAGGAGGCCATGGGTAGTGTTGTGGGAAACACTGGTTGGACGTAAGGAAAAACTTCTTCCCCAGGAGGGTGGTGCAGCCCTGGGACAGGGTCCAGAGAGGTGGTGGCACCTCCATCCTTGGAGGTTTTCAAAATGACAGGGCGAGGTCCTGAGTGACCTGCTCTAGCTTTGCAGCCAGCCCTGCTCAGAGCAGGAGGTTGGACTGGAGACCTCCAGAGGTCGTCCCAACCTCACTTTTTATGTGATGCAGTTTCTAGTAGCTACTCCACCTTGTGAAGCTCCCTGCAAAACAGGCATCAGCTTGAGGAGGGGGTATCAGTAATGAACTGAAGATCACCAGCTACCAAGTGCTGGCTGGAGGGGAAGGACCCTGTTTGGGCAGGAGGATAGGGAGTTTAATAGCTCTGCTTCCTGCCCTCCTCCAGGGTATGAACAGTCACCATCCTGCCTGAAGGTCTTTCTGCAGCCTTGTGCTGTGCTCTCTTCTCCCATCCACCCAAGGAAGTATCTCATGCACCAAGCCATCACCTGCAGGGGAAGTCACTGTGGGCAGGGATGGTGGGATGGAGCCATTGGCCACATACTGGATCACCAGGAGCACATCAAAGTGGAGCAGCAGACAACAACCCGGCTCTGCATGAGCATCCCTGGGGATGCCCTGGGGCTGCTGGCCGTGGGCACTGGCTGGCCATGTCCAGGAGAAGGCCCTGGCGGCTATCCATGAGTGACTGCTGGGTTTCCTGGTCCTGCTGGTTCCCAATGCGCTGCTTGTCCTGACCAGCTGCCCCAGCCCTGCAGGAGATGAGGCAGAGATGGTGTGGCCGGTTGTGTCGCAGCAAACCCAGTGGCCTGATGGTGCCCTGCTCCACAGCACTGGGGCTCTGCTGCAGGCAGGACACGTGGCTCGGAGGGCAGCCAGGTGAGACCAGCCTGGGGCCAGATGCAGGGTCCTGGCTGGAGAAGGACACAGGCAGAGCTGTGGGGGAGCTTAGCTTTTGCGTTAAGGAGTCATAAGAAAAAAACCTCGTAAAATCTACATATGAAAATACATTAATTGCCCAAAGCATCTACTCCTGACATGTTCCTGCTGCAATCTCTCCTACAGCCATGGACTGAGCTGGACTGGGGACACTGGACCAGGGGTTCTGGGCACACAGAGCATGGGTGGGTATGTGGAGTTACCCCCATCCACAGCTCCTGCTGCATGTCACGGGCTCAGATTGGGCTCCTTGGCTGCAGGAGGAAGGGCTGGAGGGTGCAAGGGGCTGCAGTGCCAGCTGGGGACTGGTCACAGGCACCTCTGCCTGGCTGGACTCTGCCATTTCATGTGCATCTCCATTGCATGCATTTACCAGGCAGCCATCGCCATGGTAACACTGAAAATGGTGCTGTTTCAGGCCAGTTAGAGCACTCTGGCAAATACAGAAAATGGCATTTCTGAGACAGGAGCAGGGCTTTGCTTGCCAGGGCCTCCAGGTACCTGGGGATGTGGCTGCTTGGAGAAGGATCGATGCCCCCAGGGATGTGTGTCCCAAGCTGGGGTGAAGGGTGATGGAGGGAGCATGTGGGATGGGAGATGCTAGGGAAAAGGGAGCAGCTGCAAAGTGGGCTTCTCCAGCAGCACTCCTGGCATGGACAGGGCTGGGACCGGCAGAGCTCATCCCTGGGACTACCTCAGGGTCCCAAAGCAGCCTGGGGCCGGTACAAGGGATGGGGCAGGTGTTTCATGGAGCTGCATCCTCACCCCACATGTCAGAGCTGTCCAGCACCGTGCTGGTGTTTCCTAGCTATCGCTGGATTATTCATCCATGTAAGCAGCAGTCTATTCGTTTTTGTGAGGACAGCTCCCTGTTGTACAGCCAGGCTGGATTTTTCCCTGTGTGCCTTTATAAAGGCTGCACTCTGCCTGCTGTTTAATCTCCAGACAGTCCTGTAAGATGCTTTTGCAGCTCCTCATAGCCAGCCCTCATCTTCTTGCCCTGATCAACCAGGTATCATCAGCAAACCCAATAACCTCCCTTTTCCCAGCTGCTGGAGGAGCACCAGGCTGCATGGAGAGCCCCTGGGGCCTGCCCTTCCCTTTGCACCGCTGCAGAATGCCCACTTTGTGTTTTAACCAGGTATCTATTCACATGGGGACTTGTCCACTAGTTCCAAGGCATTTAAATTTCCTTGATACAGATCCTTCCTGAATGTGTTGTGAGACCCAGGTAGACCTTCCCATCTGAGTCTCACCTGCCCAGCAGGATGTGGGGTGACTCTGCCCCAATAGCCCAATGCTATCTGTGTACCCACTCATTTTATTTCTTAGGATGTTGTCCGTAGACTTCTGAGGTTGGTCAAGGACCTGAGTGGTTAAATACTTCCTCCTGAAAGCCATGCATGGATTTGGGAGGTTTCAAGTGGTGGAAAGTCTTTGCTCCTAACCTTGAGCTGCCTTGCTCCAACTCTGGGAACTGAGCCTTGTCACACTGGCTCCTAGAGCAAGGCTTCACTGTACCTGGTATTTTCTCCTCTTTCTCACGTTGTAACCTCAGTATGTTTGACATCGAGCTTCAAGTCTTGCTGCAAGGCTTTTTCTCCAGAAATCATTAGCTGTGGCCTTTTCTTTTTGCAGCAGTTCTCTACCACTGGTTTTAAAGCATGGGACCTGAGCTGGGCACTGGCACCAAAAATTGGGGGAAATCTCCTCGGATGCAGGTGCCAGGCTAGCAGGCTTCCGCCCAGCCAGGTGATCCTGGGATGTGCAGAGCCGGAACCTACTGAAGTGCGGAGGTGGGAAATCACCCATATAGAGACTCACTTGTCCTGCTCAGCGCCCCTCTCCTCCATAAATGCTGTGCTGTTACCAATTTTTCCTTGTTTTCTGCATGATACGCTGCAGAAAGAAGGAGAATTAAGGCCTTTGCAGGGTTCTGGGGAAGGTACCAGAGTGTTGGGGGGGCTTGTGGAGCAGCTCTCTGCAGGGGGGTGCAAGACTGTGGGTCCCTTGCAGAGGGGCCAGAAGGTCCCGGGTGGCAGGAGGGTATGGCAATGGTGGGAGGAGAGGGCAGAGGGTGATGAGACCCTGGCATAGGAGCTGGGGCAGTAGGCGCAGAGTGGGGCCAGTGGGTGCGTGTGGCTAAAGCCGTGCGGGCTCTGGAGCCTGTGAGCTGGGGAGTTACCATGGGAACTGCTGGAGGATGCTCGGGAGGGCAGCGCAGCGCTGCCAGCATGGCTCCATGGCCTTGGTGCCTGTGCCCAGGTCCCTAGCCACAAGTGCAGGCGGAAGGTTCCCACTGCTGGGATTGGGGACGGGTGGGCCCCTGGCCTGCAGGTGCCTGAAGAGGTACCAGCTTGTCTTCAGCAGGAAGGGAGCGATCCCCTTTCAGTCAAGCCCCAAAGCACTTCACAGAGAAGCTGCCTTTAAAATAGAGAAAGTGTAAGTGGGAGAGCAACCCCAGGCAGGACCAGAGTGTGGTGGGACCCGCAGCTGGACGGCAGCACCCAGGCTGTGCCAAGGCTCCTGGCTCCGGGGTCCCAACCCCGCCCCCTCCATGCCTTGCAGGGCTTCTGATCCCCCCCAATACCTTGCAGAGCCCAGAGCAGGCCAGCTCCTGGTCCCAAAGCACAGCCGGCTGCCATGCAGCAAATGGCTTTAAAGCCAGGGCTGTAATGCTATCCCTGGGGCGGCTGCATGGTACAGACCCGCTTGCTTGGCTCGCTGTTTCGCTGCCCTACAGCGAGCTGGGTGCTGAAGTGCTTGGCTGAATCGAGGCCAGCCATGTCCTGCCTGCAGCTGGCCGGCACGTTTGTTTAAGCTGAGCCTCCCCAGCTGCCCTGAGCCAGCTGTTGACCCCAGTGTGGGTGGTGAGAGCCCTGCCCTCAGTGCCTCCCTTTGCTCGCCCCTGGACGCCAGGCAGGCTGTTTGCCCCGCTGGCCTGGCACTGGGACCAGCTGCATTGGCAGTGGCTGCTCCGGGCACCAGCCAGCCCCTTTCCCTAGGCTGCTGCACTTCCTTGGAAGTCTTCGGTGACAACACTGTCACCAGCCCTTTGCACACCTAAGAGGGCTGTATCGCATGCATCGCCTCCAGACGTTGCTGCTGACACCTTCGAAGCTGGCTGCTCTTAGGAGTCAGGCCTTCCCTCTGCAAGTCATCTTAGTTTCCCAGGCAGGGTGTATTTACTCAGGTGCCCACAAAGTCTGTTTTCAGGAGCATCTCTGCTAACTCACTGGTACAGCTGTCAGTTAGTGGCCTGCCCTTTCCTGGCTCACCCTGGAACACATTGAAAAGAAAATCATTATCACAACTGCCAGGCTCCAAACTGCCCTTTCCAGGAGCAGGGAGGTAAGGGTGTTTGAGGATCAGCTGGTTCATCCCCCAGTTCCTTCAGAAGCCTTGGAGATAGCCCCTGGTCCCATGGCTCCTTGCTGCTCCCTCCTCATCTGGTTTCACATGGTCATCTGTGGTCACCCCTGTCTCCTCTGCACTCCCCAGCGAGCCCGGTGGGAATCACCTGGTTCTCTCACTGCCAGCACCAAAGCAAGGGGCTTGGGAAGTGTCTCCCAGTGCTCCTCCTGCAGCTGCCCTGATGGACTCCTCCCTCTGGATGGCTGTGAGGAGGGAATGGGAAGATGACCTTGCCTTCCTTTCCCTCAAGCCCACCCTGCTCCTCTCTTGCCCTGCTGCCTATAAACTCTGTGTTTTCATAGGGTCTCTCCAGCCCTTAGGTTCTCCCTAGGACCCTTTTATCCCCATTTTCCTGGAACTGCTGTTTGATGCCAGCGATGACCAGTGGGGACAGAAGCAGGTCCCATGTGGGTGTTCCAGCCGGCAAGGCTGGGCTGGGCACCTGTTTGCTGTTCTCTGGATGCAGCGTCTGTCCCTGGACCGTGAGGGCGGGGCCACGCTCCCGCCTGCCTCTCACCTGCGGGACCCACCTGGCCAGGAGCACAAACCCTATTCCTCTATCCTGTGGGCTGTGCAGCCACCTCTGGTCCATGCTCACAGGTCTGGCAACAAGACCTGTGCGTATCACTCTGTCCATCATCATTACACACCCTCCAGGAGTAATGAGAGGCTCCGTGCCTTGCAGACCTGGCAAGGAGTGGCTCAGCATGAAGGCAGGCGGGGCAGAGCGGGTGCCCCAGCATCCTGGCCTCCAAGGATGACCATGGCCAGGGCCAGAGGTATGAGTCGCCCCATCCCAGCCAGCACCACCATCAGGTCCCGCAGAACTGGCGAAAGGGCCAGCTGGGCCAGGCAGTACTGGTGCCCAGGCAGAAACCCCACATGCTGTGAACATGAATCGCTAATGGCAGCTTTGGGGAAGGAGGGCGGAGGCAACGGAGGACTCTTCGGCCCCACCCTTGCTCTCTGGATGAACTGGTGTGAAATTCCCATGAAAGGCAGAAGCCATGGCTGCCAGCCTGGCAGCAAGAGCCCGCCACAGCCAGACCCTTACACCCACGGGGTGTCGCGCATCCCCACCCAGCGCCGCTCCTTGGAGGAAGATGATGATGAGGGCTGCACGATGATGCAGGAAAGCCCCGGCATCAGGGCATTGTGCAGTGGGAGTGATGGGGAAAGGCTGGCCAGGGGGAGGCAGCCACTTTCTGCAACAGCCTTCAAAGAGTTTTCCTTAAGTGTTACTGCTCTTTAGGGCTTCCTCCTCCAAAAAGAAAAAAAATAGAAGGGAAAAGAAGGCAACGAGGAAGAGCAATCTCTCGGTGCGGGATGAAAGCGGCCTGTCTTGACTATTTACCCAGCAATTATAAGTAAATCGGTGGTGCCTAACGGGGCCGGTTGCCATAGTGACGATGGGATGGAAGGACCAGCATTTGGTCCTGGCCGCAGCCAATCAGGCTGGGAAGCCCAAGCTGCAATATAAAGTAAAGATTCCCATCTTCCAGCCACACACTTGCCAAGAAAGGGAAATAGGTTCAAGAGTCTGGGGGAAAAAAGTGCTCCGGACAGCAGCGAGCAGGGCGGCTGCTCCCGTCATGGCGGACTGCGAACGCCCGGGCAGGTGAGAAATCCCAACTCTCCCCATCTCCCCGCTTATTGTTCTCCTGCGCCGCGGTCCCCTCTGCTGCCCCACCCCACCCACGCCGCCGCCCCGACCCCCTTGCCCCGGCACCCACAATGAAACCCCCCTTCGGGCAAGAGACAAAGAGAGGCGGGTGGAGAAAGGCTCCACCATTCTCCCCAAACTGCCATCATAGGCCTTTCAAATCAAATTTCGCAAAGCAGCTTCATCAAAGGCCCCCGGCTGAGAGGCGTGAGCCCCATATTCCTGCCCCCCCCCGGCAGGTCTGGGGTGGCGTGGCGATCCCACACAAAGTCGGCACCACTACAGAAGTGTCTTTGCAAAAAAAAAAAAAAGAGGGGGGGAAGAAAAAAGGGGGGAGATGGAGATAAAAAAAAACGCAAGCAAGAAAGAGCGGCGCCTAAATTGCTCGTCGTCTCCCCATCTCATTACTCGCGACTTCTGAGGACGGGTATTTCCAAAGGCTGCTATGAAAGACTTGTGAATGGGGCCCCCCCCGTATGAGATCAAAGCCGGAGGGCCAGGACGGCGGGGTGTGCCGGAGGAGGGGGCGAGCAGTGGCGGCGCCGCAGGATGGTGGGGGGGAGCCTTCCTCCCCTGCTGCCGCTGCCCTCCATGTTTCCCGGTGTCGCTGCTGCCGCTGCCTGACCCATCTTGCAATGGAGACCGGGGACAGTGGCCAGAGCCCAACAGCTGAAACCGAGATGAGCAAACACCACCGGCTCACAGTTCGGCAACTCTCCCAAAATTTGTGATTAATAAAGGAGCTTATTCCGGCGGGGACCTCTCCAGACTCCTCGAATTGCAGATGAGCAGGCGGCTTCCCCATCGCTCGAGCCTACTCCTTGGGTCTCTTCCCACACCGCGGCATCACGAGCCCAGTGGGCCACCAGGAGAAGGGCCGAGGACAAAGGCAGGAGGACAGAAGTTGTGCCACTTTCCCTTCCCGCTGCCTCTCTTCAAATACGGGCTGCTTTCTTCTGCTCAGCAACAAATTTGGCTCCGGGCAGCGTTCCCACCACCAGCACCACCGGCAGACAGGCGCCCCATGAGCGGCACGGAAAGCAAACTCACAGATGGTAAAATAAGAGAGTCGTGTAGGGTTCAAAGAGACCTTCTATGTCAATTGTTATATTATTAGGTAAACTCTAAGAAGAAAATCTTTTAATCCACTGTGGCTAATCCAGTCCACTTTTGTTGGCCAGGACATATTCAGCATCAACAAAAGGCTCTGGCCGACGGACACCGGCATACATAATGTATTTATAACTGCGGGAGCCGGCTTGACAGCAGAAAGAGCCACTGCTTGGGCCAGCAGCGGGGGCCAGGGCGGCGGATTTGCCCGACTTTTATCAGTTTTATTTTCATTTCAAAGATCCCGGCTGATATTTGCACTGCGCCGCTTACCAGGCGGAGCACAAAGAGGGCAGGGATGTTCCCAGCACTGGCCAGCCCCAAAACCCCACTGGGACCCCGCCAGGACCCTCACTCCTTGCCTCCCCCCAGGGCCAGGGCGGTGGCAGCAGAGAGGGCTGCAAGGGCAGGTTTGTCCTGTGCCTGGTTTTGGGGTGATGGTTCCCATGGGGAGTTGGCAGCTGGGCACAGCTGGGGTGACTCCCCCCAGAACAGCTGTCTTGGGCAGGCAGGGTCCCCTGGGATTTACCCTGGGAAGGTGCTGTTGCCCTGGGGTGGGGGGGAGTCACCTTCCCACAAGAACATGGGATACAACTGATGCAAGGAAAGAGCTGCAAAGGGCTGGCACTGCAAGGTGGAGAGCAGCGCGTGGGTAGACCTTGTCCTCCAAACCCGGGGAAAGCAGAGACCAGAGCTGAGGAACCTGAAGAGCAAATAAAAAACATCGCCGGCAAAGAGCAGGTGGGACGCGCGTGCGGACTATTTGGCCACAGCCCAGCCGATGCAGGGTCTTCTGGCAGGAGGAAGTGGGAGCTGGTGGGACTGAGCTGAGATGGGTCAAGGCGGCAGCTGCGAGCTGCTGTTCGGGTTGCTGGAGGTGAGCAGGGGACACCGGCCACCCAGCTCCTTCAGGCCACAGGTATGGCCCATCCTGAGCAATGGGCTGCCCTGGGGCAGGGCTGGGTGGGGGCCTACGCCCAGTCCACAACAGGGCAGGAGGGGATGGATGGCCAGGCTGGGTCCACAGACTGAGCTGGTGATTGAAAATGACTGTGAAACACCTGGCTGGATGGGCACTGGTGGCCATGGGATGAGAACAGGACTGAGCAGCAGAGACCTCCACAGAGCAAGGAACAAGGGTCTCCAGTGGGGTGAGCTCACTCAGGAGTTCATGGTCCTCCCAGGATGCCACTGAGGCAAAAATGTCCTTATTCACATCATGGGTAGCTCAGTGCTATTCAAGGCCGCTGGCTCAGATCCATGAGGATCTTCATGGAGACACAGCACTGGAAGGACCAAAAGGGCTTGTTTCAAAGAGCCCAGAGGGCTTGGCCGGGCTTTTGTCCTCATGACAAGGGACAGCAAAGGAGAGGAGCCCTCTCCTGGGGAGGGGAGGGGGTGTCACCACACCCCCACATCCTCCCTGAGGTGGGCACAGGGTGTTCAGCCATGGGAGTAGCACTAATGGGGCACTGATGGGTGGCACCAGTGTAAGTGGCCTGGGAAGCAGAAGAAATGGCCTCCAAGGGATACTGCAAGCCCCAGGTCAAGTTTTTCCACTATCACTGCACTCACCGGTACTTGGAGTCCTCCAGAACTACAGTCTTCCTCAAATGTGGTTAAATTGGCCAATGCTCAAAAATTTCTGCAGGGAATGGATGCGCATACAGAGTGCAAAGCCATGAGTCACCGGCCCTGAATGATCCATCCTGAAAACCACCAAGGGAGCCAAGGGATGGGGATCAGGGATCTGGATGCCACCCGTGAAAGCAGATGCTCTCCAAAAGGCTGGAGTGAACTGGGGGCTGCCAGGGCACCCGACTCACTGACCCTTGTTACCCAACCCAGCCCGTTGCTCTAACCATCACCAAGGCATCCTCAAAAACTTCTGACTTCTCTGCATGGCACATCCAGAGGTCCACCAAGCACAGGAGCTGCTAGGCCAGACCGACACACCAGGAACACAAACCACCTGTGAGACAGAGGATGAGAATTCAGGCTAAATGTTCTGTTTTCATCAGACAGAAGTTTAACAGCAGGGGCTGGAGAGGTCCCAGGCTCTGGGCAGCTGTTGAATGTGAGACTGAGCTAAATAGCCTGAGTTAAAGATGTTCAGCATTGGACATCTGAAAATATCTCTCCACTGGGAAAAGGGAGCCATGGACCTCCTCTGCAGGCACCTCTGCTCCATGTTGCACCACGGGAGAAGGCTCAGGTGGGCTGGGATGGCTTGCAGCATAGGCTGGCGTGTCATGGGACAGCTGCCCACAAGATGGTCATCTCCAGACACAGCCCATGGGTGCTCACCCTATCTCATGGTCCCAGGGGGTCAGAGAAGTGTGGGAACAATCAAAGTCTATGTCAACCTTCTCTGTGAGACGTTCTCCACAGCATGTCCTTGGCATGCAGGGGAAGCTGCTAAGTCCAAGGTCTGGCAAGATTTGGTGTTGTACATCCACCACAACATGATTTCTTGTGCTTTGGCCAATTGTAACTATAAAGGATCAGGATGAAACACAATATGAGGCCTGATTTGCTTGTGTTTGCCAGCCATGGGTTCTCCTGAGGCTGGTCACCACACCAGCCAACACTTGTCCATTGAAGGACTTATGGCAGAGGAGATACATTAATAAGAGAAGGCCCAGCAGGACTGTCAGAGTGGGGAATACATCCTCTGGGAGAAGACCAGGAGACCCCAGCACACTGAGATCAGAAAAGCCGAGGTCGCGGGGATCGGGCTGCTGTCTTCCCACCAGGGGAAAGAGCTGAGCAGGCTGAAGGACACGGCTGGCACGAGCACGAGTGGTGTGAAATGGCTGCAAATGGGCAGGCTGGACACCAGAAGGTGGGTCCAGCCCTGCAGAGCAGGGTACGGCAGCAGCCTCCGTGTCCTGATGGGGACAGGGGCCAAAGGGCTGTGAAGCAGCACCACTTTATGGAAGATGGTCCAAGGCTTGGTGTCTGGAAGAGATGGAACACAGCAAAGCTTGAAACACCTGCCCAGCCTGATGCTTATATCTCTGCCGAGTGATTCTTGCTGTCTCCTTCCCAGGGAAGAAGAGGGCCATGGGATGCTCATGATGGCTAGCCCACATCTCCCCTGGCTCCCAGCCATCCTGTCCCGGAGAGGACTTGGCTCTGCTGCAGTTCACCTGTGGCACGGGAAGGAGAGGGGATTTTAGGAGAGAGGTGGCCTGAGGTTTCACACCCAGGGAAGAGAGCTACCAAGTGGGGAGCACGAGCAGAAAGGGGCCACTGATGGTCCCAGAAGTGCTGGCAGAAGGGGACGGGGAATCTCATGGCTGACATCCAGCACCATGGCAGGTTTGTCTTGGCTGTGGAGCACATCTTGGTCACCTCCAAAGACAGAGACCCCCCCCATTTCTCCAAGTTTCCTCCCACAGTGAATGATTTTGTGAGCAATTTCTCCAGTTATGTGTCAGGACGACTCTGATGCTCTCCACATCTCGGTAAGGGAAAGCCTTGAGATGAGTCAACCCCAGGATGATCTCCTGGGCTGGGCTTGAGCTGGGGCAGCTAAAGCAGCAGAAGAGTTTGAGGAACTCTTCCATAAGAGCATGAATAAATGGCACTCACTGAGCACCCCCAGCTCATCAGCTGTGGCTCAGTGCAGCATCAGTTCACTAATGAGGAGCAGCAGAGCCCTCACCAGCTTGCCCACCCACACAGCCTCCTCCCACAGCTACAGCCCCACCAGCCCCTGAACACTTGGGTGTCTCCAGCTGGTCTGCAGACCTCCAGCCACAGCAGAGATGGTGCAGCAGGAGGGCCTCCTCCTCATGACATCTGTGCATTTTTGCTCTTCTCTGCAGAAGGAAGAAGGTAAACCCCAGGGTCACTGCTGGGCTGGGTCCAGCATCTTGGCTTAGCTGGTCAGGATCTCAGCTGGCATCCAGCAGTGCAGAGCCTCTCCTGGTGTCGCTCCTAGGACCTCGCTCCCACCATGGAAGAGGAACACTGCAGAGAAACCTACTTTCCCAGAGGTGGTGCAGCCCTCAGGCAGGTCACCAGGGGTGGAGGGGCTCCAGGACTTGCCTGTGCTGAGCCCTGGCTGCCCTGATTGGGTGCTGGTGACACAGGGGTCCCATCCAGCAGCTCAGCCGGGAGGGTTGGCCATCACTGGGGAGATGGGTGCAGGATGGTTGCTCTAAGGAAGGGCCACCTCAAAGGGGAGGTGGCAAAGGAGGGCAACCCCCACCAGGGCTGGACGTTTTGGAGGTGCTGCTGGGAAGTGGGAGGTTGGGAAAGGAGTGGTGGAGGCTGGAGCCCCAGCAGGGGTAGGGAAAGACCCCAGGAGGTTCTGTGGCTGCATTACCAGAGAGCTGGAAGAGCAGGGGGCTCCCAGAAGTGCCCTGCCAGGACTAGGGGTCCCCCAGCCAGAACTGGCTTGTCCCCCTGGTCTGGAGCAGACGCGGTCTCTTGGTGCAGGACATTGTGCTGCAGAAGAGTCCAGCGAGGGCTCTGGCTGGCAGGCTCTGACTTCCCACAAGTGTGGCCATCCTGTCTGCCTGCCAGTGGGCAGCCACCAGGAGACCATTACCAGCAATTAGCTGCAAACAGCTTCCCAGCCTGGCTGCTGGCCTGCCTGAGCACTCCGAGATGATGCTTCTCCTGGCAACAGCATCTTTCAGAGGAGCATCTAACGCCCTGTCTGAGAGGCATGAAGTGGTGAGGAAAACCACTCTGCAGGAGAAATAAGGGGCCAAAATACTATGGGGCTTCCCTCAGCAGCACCCGATGTGATCACAAGGATCCTTTGCTCCAGCCAAAGCCTGGCTGGGTTTTGAACCTGCACACAGCAGCCACAAACTCAGCTGCTGTTGTCACTTCATGGGCTAGGAGCTCTCCTGGAGAAGGGCAATGGCGAGTTGAGACCTGAACTGTACCTGTCAGGTACTTCCGCAGGTAAAATAATTTCCAGAGTTTGTCCTGGGTGCATGAGTGTTTCTGAGATGTCATCACAAGCCTCACGGTGCCTGGCAAAGCTGGCCATAAACCCATGGGCCACTAGGTGGACTCGCAATAAACCAAAATTGCATGTTAGAGAGCTTATTGACCATCTTCCACATCTCTGGGAAGAAACTCGTCAAAGAAGATGCACTGTCAGCAAGCCTCGTCCCAGACAAGAACTGAAAAACCAGCAGTATGCATCCAACTGGCCCTCACCTGGTCACCAGATGTTGGCCAAAACATGGTCAACAGACCTTACTTATCACAAAACTTTTTGCCAGCTCCCTGGGAGAGCTGACCCTCCAGGACGGGTGAGCCAGGAGTGTGGGAACAAGCGCTTGCTCCCCAACCCAGACTGCTGATAGGGATCTTATCAAAACAGTCAGGCTGGAAGTCTGCAAGGCTGTAGGACAGACATCAAGGCATCGCTGAGCTTGCTTTTGCCAGCGAGGCTAGGGACCACATCTAAGCCAGAAGATCTTGCCTGGTATTGCAAAACAGATCTGCAAAAGCAGAGCAACCGATATTTCCAGCAGGATTCTTGACATCAGCCTTCCCTTAGCCCCCAGTAGGCCAGCTGGTCGGGATCACTGATGGCTGGATAAAGGAGATCTGCCTCTGCTGCCAGGCTCAAACAGGTTGAATTAGCACAGGCTGCTCTGGGACAACCCTGCCAGCAGCGATCAGCTGTCTCAATGCAGCTGTCGACAATGTGAGCCACCAGCTGGACCCTGCGTTCCTCCCCAGGGATGGTGCCCACCATGTCCCGACCTTGTCCTGTCCCACCACAGGGACACCAAGAGCAGCAGCCGCAGAGGACAAGCGAGAGATGCCCTGGGGTAGGTGGGTGAGCCCTGGGTCTGCAGTGGGGCTTGGGGACCAGGGACAGGGATGTCCCCCCAACACCACTGCTCTGTCCCTCCCCAGCTCTGTAAGGTGGGACCATTTCTGTAGTGATAACTGCTCCAGAGCCCCCGTGCTCAGGGAGGGGACAGTCCCAGTATGGCTCAGGGCAGAGCAGAGCCCCTTCCAGACATCTCCATCTCATGGAGGGCCAAGATATGAAGTGTGTCCTTCAGGACCATGGGAGCAGGACCCCCTCCTGCAAGTGGGGACCAGAGGGTGTCCCCACCTGGCCTGGCTCCCCTGCAAGCATCTCCTGGGCAGGGTGGTCCCAGCGGGGATGAGCTGACATCTCTTCTCTCTGCAGAGTGGCGCTGCTGGGACACGCGTGGACGGCGTCCCATCCCCGGCCCCCCGAGAGGAGCAGAGAGCCTGGTGGTCTGGAGCATGGAGAGGCAGGCATGCAGGGCGCAGGCCTGGGGTGGACCCCAAAGGTGGGTGCAGGAAGCCGCATGGGGCGGGATATCTCCCAGGGGTGCCCGCCTTCACCGGCTGGTGATGAAGAGCATTGGGCATTGGCGATGCTGGACAAGTGTGTATGTGATGGCTTTTGGCAGAGACGGTTGATCAAAACCAGGGGAGTCACGGGGTCTCAGATCCGGCAGGAGTCTGGCAGGCTCTCTTTGGTCTGCTGGACATGGGCAACTCTTCCTGAAAAGTGGCACGGGGGCCAGGTGGAGGGCCAGGGAGACACCAAGGTCCTGGCGTTGGCTTGTGCGCTCCTCTCCTGCACCGTGGCCCAGAGGGGCAGTGCCGGCTCCTTTCCCGAGCAGGGCTGGGACACATGCTGCATCAGCAGGGATGGGCTCAGCAGCCACCCACCACCTACTCCCACCCTGAGTGAGGTCCCAGAAGAAGCTAGGTCCCTGCCCAGGTGATGTCAAAGTCTAAGGACTTAAATTTCAACCTTAAATCTCACTTGTAGCCTCAGTCGCATAGCTTTTGCCGCAGGTTTTATGCAACCCCTAGAGCATCATTGGACGGTTCATCAATTACAGATTATTTTCTAGAAGGAAATTGCACCTACCCCAAAATGTTGTTACTGTGTGAGAGAAATAGCTGGCTGGTTATCGGGTCATCAGCTCATCCGGAGCAGCCTCCCAAGGCGTGGCATGAGCTCATCCGTAATCTTTTCGGGGGGAAACACCAGGTTTAGGGGCTCCGTAATCTGTCAGGGGACAGCAAGGCAGAGCTGGGGGAAGGAGGCTGATGCCAGGGTGGGCACAAGGGGAAACACCAAGTGGGGATGCTGCTGGGGCTCAAGGCAGAACGAGACCCTGTGGAGAACAGGCCAGGGTGCTGGCATGCTGCAGGGGCTCTGGGTAACTTGCGGGGGCTTCCCTCTGCCATACGGGCATCTGCACCACCACGGGCAAATGCTGGCAGCTGCAAAAACTGCTGCCTGAGCTGGCCTAGGCCCTCCTGCAGTTATGTTTCTCGAAGGAGGCCACCCTGGCTGGAGGGCTGGACTTTCTCTTATTTTTCATGAGCAGTACAACCTTTGCCCCATCCACCTGCTCCAGCCCTGTACCTTGCAGGGGGAGGCCCAGGGACCCCCAGAGTACCCTGAGGATTTGCAAGTGAACACCCATGTGGGAAAGGGAATTGACTGGGAAACTGGGATGATTTTGCTGGAGGGGAAGGACCTGAGCACCCAGGACAGTTGAGCCCTGCACCCTTCCCACCTGCCTGGAACAGCAGGCTCAGGCATGGCCTTTATAAAAGAGCAGCATCTGAGCAAAAAGGCATAAGCTTGGCGTCCAAATGGTGCTTCACCCTCTTTGCCCAGCACTGGAGGCAAATCCAAGGCAAGCTGACAAATCTGGGTGCATTTGCCTCTTTTGTGGTGGGGAATCCAAAGCAGGAAGTACGTCAGGCTGCCTGCAGGACCCGTATACCATGGGCACTCGGAAAGCAGCTCCTGCTGCTCTGTGGATGCCATGGCGGGGCTGACATTGCCAGGATGGGGAGATATCTTTGGACCAGTGCCTCCTGCAAGAAGGGATGCTGTGAAGGTTCGAACCAGCATTGTCTGCTTCAGCTCTCACCCCCAGCCCCTGGCTCTGCTGCCTGCGGGCATCCTCGCTGCCCGTGTGGGGAGGTGCTCAGTACCTCCCAGCCCAGCAGGACAGGAGGTCCAGGCTCCCAGCCCCCAGCCCGTCCATACCTGTGGCCACTTCTCGGCTTTGTTCTCCTTCCAGCCATGTCCTGTGGCTCCACTTGCTCATCACCTACATGGCAGTGCCACTAGGCTGCGGGTGCCTCATCCCAGCTGGGCTCGTTGGGGTGCCCTCGGTTCCTGGTGCATAATGCCAATAGTTCTATCTTGACTTCTTGGTCCTGCTCTGCAAATGTCATCTTGCCAATGGTCCAAGAGAGAGCTATCAGCCTCCCCTTCCACTCCAGGACATTTTTTTCTCGGCAGCCCCTTCTGCCATCACTGCTCACATAGCCAAACCCTAACTCCTGCCTCAGAAGTGAGGGTGCTGCAGGCACAAGGCAGAGACGCAGCATGCAGAGGGTCCCTCTGAGGGTGAGCTGCCCTTTGTCTCACAGCAATCAGTGTAGGACCCCACACTTCAGGTTATTTCTATTTATCCTCCAGTTTCAAAAAGGTTTTTTAATAAAACTGAAATTTGGCACCACTTATGACCTTGCAGGGTCCTTTTAAATCACAGCCAAAGGTTGAACAGCACCATCTAGTGCGCTTCATCCTGAAACTGTCCGCGCCGGAGGGACACCCGCTCTCACCCACATGCATCTCTGCATTAGAAGGGTACGCTGGATGCTAACAGCCCACTAACCATCAAACATCAGCACTGGGTCAGGCCCGCCTTGCTTTGGGGAAGCCAGTGAGTCACTACAAAGAGGAGAATTAATTGGAGATGAATACTGTCAGTGCTGAAGCTGAACCGGGCGCTCTCAGCCTCTGCAGAAGTGATGCTGGAAGGCTTGCGGCTCCCAAGCCAACCTGGCAGGGAACTGATGGTGCTAGCAGAAAACGTCCCTTTGCAGCTCTGAGAAATGGCAGTGAATGGCTTGCAGGGAGGCTTTGCGAATCGCACCACGCAACCGTTGCATGCACAGTGTCAGGCTGCTTGGATACAGCCCCAGGCTCTTTAGACCAAAGGCTGAGAGCAGTTCCTATATAACTAGCATTTGCTGGCTCTTCGAGGCAGAAATGAATGTGTGCACCAGGAGCCAGGAAGCGTACAGCATCCCAGGCTTGCACAGGGACCAGCCCTGGATGCAGGCTGACACCAGGTCTGCACCAAAACACCACTGGCATCTTGGCTGTGGCAGTTTTGGGGAGGTATAAGGCAGGGCTACGCTACCAACTGATGAAGAAGGGAGAAATGATCCAGTTTGTTTCATCTGCCTCTACTCTTTGTTGAAAGACCTCGCAGGCTGATTCCCCACCCACGTAGCCGGGGATGCTCGGTTTGTTTTTTTTCACCTGTTTGCTGTCCCCAGATAAATCTGGAGGGAGCTGATGTTGGCCTCTGGCAAAGTGCAGTGACCGGGCTCCTCAGCATGGGCAAACTGAGGTACGAAAGGCAGGGAGGGGGCTCCAGAGGGAGCCCGTGGCTCTCCCAGCCCTGCTCAGCCCTGCTAGAGGACCAGAAAATGGCAAGGCACCGGGAGGGCTTGGCATCAGCCTGCGGGGAATTCACCTCTTCCAGCCCACGAAGGGGCAGCTGCCTTTGCTGGACAGGGCAGCTCTGGCTCCACTTTCTCAGGGCACAAGGATGAGCATGCACACAGTGATCCTGCGCTGCTGGAAGGGACCCGCTGGCTGGGCTGGAGCTGGCTCCTCACCCCAGGCTGTGCCCCCTGAGCCAGGGGAACACGGCTGGGAGCTAGTGGGTGCAAGAGAAGCCACTGGCACTTTTCTTACTGCCCCAGGTCCAGCCTGGCCCAAAGGAGCAGTAAGTAGCCCCAGGGCATGCCAGGCCCCAGCACTTTAGCCACCTGCATCCTGGTGCACCCAAACTCCTCACCCACACCTCCTTGATCCCCCCCTTGCCACGGAGAAATCCATCTCCAGTTTCTCACGCAAACTCAGCGCAGGCCGTGAAATCTTGCTGGGCCTTTCTCTGGGAGATGAAAAGCTCTCTAATGCCTGATCATCTCTCACCCATGAAGTTGCCTAAGCGCTATAATCGAGGCATCTCTGGTGCTCCTTTGAACTAGCTAAGGAGGCTGCAGTTCTCAGGCATCCCCCTGCAAAGCAGGTGTCAGTTTTAACTCTTCTCCACCACCTCTCTAATTTCTCAGCAACCTTTCTGAAACGCAGGTGCAGGTAGTCCTTCTGCTGTGGCACCCAGCCCAGCCCAGCCCAGCCCTGTCCCGTCCCAGCCAGGACATTCCCTGTGGGGAGCCTGCCGCTCCCACCCTGTCCCTCCCCTGAGCCCGTCCTTGCCAGAGTGTGGGTTTCCAGCAGAAGGGCCCTGTGCGCAACGGGGGGATCCTTTCGCAGCTGCTCACATTCAACCACATTTTATTTGCCCAGGACTCAGCTTATGAAGTTTTCTACAGCTGTCTTGACCTCGTCAATGTCTCCCGCCCCTCTCATTTCCCTGGCCCCGGTGTTTTTCTCAGCAGGGCTTTTTAATCTATTTCTAGACCATTGATGGAAATGCTGAATAGCATTGGGCTTCCCATCCAACCCCTGGACACCCACTGAGAGCGCTCCCATTCTGCAGGGATTCCTCATTGATGGCTGTCGGTTTGCCAGCTCCCAGTCCCTTTAAGGTGTCTCTCTTGATGTTGCATTGTGCTAATTTTTAATCAGAATACTATATGGATTAAGCCACATGCCTGAACAGAGTCTAGGTCTATTATTTCTATGCCATAACCTTTATCAGCCAAACTTGTAATCTCTTCAAAGGATGACATCAGAGTTTGACAAGAGCTATTTTCCAGAAACCAGGCTGATTGCATTAATTATATTCCCATCCTTTAATTCTTTACCAGCTGAATCCCACATCAGCTTTTCTAGTATTATGCCCGAGATCAGTGTTGCAGTGCTACATGTAAATCAGCTCCAAGCATCGTTCACATGAAAGAGTGCAAGGAGCTGCACTGTCCTGCCGGGCTCTGTGCTGGGGCAGGAAGGTGAGCGCCACTGCCCGGGGTGGACTTGTGTGCATTTCAGAAAGCTGGAAAAAATGTACATTTCTGAAAGTGTTCCCTAAATGCATGGAAACAGGCACATGCAGTAGAATAATTGCATCAAAAACCAGAAACCATCCCTATCAGAAATCTTTCTGAGTTGTTTCTGATTTTGAGAGGACTGTCTCGGGGCTTGCTTGCATGTTCAGCTTTTGGGATGGTACCTGGGGGTCTGCCTGGCTCAGTCCCAGGGCTCTGAGTCTATCATCGCTTTCCAGGGAAGAAGCAGGCTGCGCATTTCCCCGTCGCACTACTCTCGTTCGTTCTCTGCAGCTGGTAATCTCCTCCTCCTTCCTGCAATGTTCCCCATCACTCTGGGACAGCACTGCGGTCTCAGTGCCAGGCTCCCCTGCCAGGCCAGAAGCTCCGTCTCGGGGTAAGACACGCTCCCCACCGCTTTTCTGGGGAGTCTCCATGTTGTCTGACCCATTTCAGTCCATATAGTGCCACCTCTTGGCAAGCCGCCTTATTTCTCCCTGCCGCAGAACTGCCCTGCTCAGAGAAGCAGGACACACGCCGCGGTTCCCAAACCAGCTCTGGGGTTCGTGGAGGCAAGAGCCGCGGGTGGAGCAGCCGCCGCGCTCCTCCATCCCCCGGCCCGCCGGTGCGTGGTCTCTCCGGGGCAGAGCTCGGCTGCAGGCGTTGCCGTTCGATCACGGACGGAGCAGCAGAGGTCCACGGCGGCTTTGAGGGGTGGCTGCCTTTTCCGAGCCGAGCCGAGCCAGCTCCTCTGTCCAGGCCCTGGAAGTCTCCAAGGCGTGACCCTCTCTCCCGGGCCGTCCCCTGCCCAGGATGCTCGGAGGAGCTCTGCTGGCCTCCTCTTGGCCAGCGCGATTCCGAGCCCTGGAGCTGCCCAGCCCTTGAGCGAGGCGCCAGCCCGCCTGGGGCTCTGCTGGGGCCCCCAGCGCCGTGCCCGGACCCTCGGCCATCCGCCGGGGGCTCCGCGGGGCTCTAGGCCTCCTCGGGCGGGAAGGCGCCGTGCGCTTCCCCGCCGGCCTGGCAGCGAGAGCGGGGCTGCCGGGGCTGCGGGCTCCCCTGCCTGCCCGGCCGCCGCCACCCCCGGGTCCCCGGGCCCCGTGCGCACCAGCGCCGCCTCCCCCGGGCCGGGCCGGGCCCGCTCCGCCCCCGCGGCCGGCTGCCGGCGCGGGCTGCCGGTCCCGCAGTACCGTCCGGGGGCGCGGGGGGCGCGGCTGAGCCGCTCTCCCCGGCGCTGGGAGGCAGCGGCGCAGGCGGAGCGGAGCGGTGCGGGGCTAGCTGCTGCTCTTTCCCTGTCGCCGCCACAAGCCAGCGGCCGCGGCCATGGGCGTCCCGGGCCGCCCGCTTTGTGCCGCCGCCGCCCCGCCGCCGCCCGCCGCCCCGGGCCGCCGCTGCTGAGCCGCATGGGCCGGGCCCCGCGCCGCCGCCGCCGCTGCTGCTCGGTGCGGGTGAGTGAGCGAGCGGGGAGGCGGCCCCGAGCCCAGGCCCTGCGCCGAGGCCGCGCCGGAGGCCGCCGCCGGGCGGGAGGCGCGGGGCCGCGCCGGGCGCCGCCGAGCCGGCGCTAGGCCGCCCTGGGCGCGGGGGGGCGGGCGCCTGTCGACGGGCCGGGCCGGGCCGCGCCGCGGAGGGCAAGCGGGGCCGGGGGCGGCGACGGCGGCGGAGGGGGGGCCCGCCTGAGCCGCCTCCCCCGAAGTTGCCCGGGGGCGGCGGGGGGCCCCGCGCGGCGCCCTGTCAGCGCCGGGGCTGCCCGCGGAGCCCGCCCCGGCCCGGCGCCTCCCGGGGGGCGGCGGGGGCCCGGCCGGGCCGGGGGCGAGGCTGCCTCTGCCTGGGGCCGTGAGGCGGGGGTCCCCCTGCGGGGAGAGAGGCGGCCGGGCGCCTCGCTCTTCCCCGCCGGCTCCGGCCGGCGCTCGCCCGCTCTCGGCGGGCACCCCGCGGGGCTCCCCCCGGCCGGGGCGAGGAGCGAGCACCGCCTCGCCGCAACAATGACCGGCGTGGCTGTGGGGCCGCTGCCCCGGGGCCGGGGAGCTGCCCCGAGGGGGGGTCACCAGCACCCGGGCAGGGGCGACCGGCGACTTTGGCCAGGGAGGTGGGCGCGAGCCCGGCGCTCGCATCCAGAACCGAGGTGAAAACGACCCAAAAAACCCGCAGCGTGGTGCGAAAACCCAGCCCCGCTGCCCTGGTGCCAGGGCAGCGGCTGGGACCGGGGCGCGAGGGCGGCGCGGGCTCCTGCGGCTGCGTGGCGCAGGTCGGGCACGTGCGGCCTGGCCGTGCCCGCCGGCCTCGCCCGGCCGCGCCGGGGTTGCTTCGCGATGGGCAGGTGGGCCGTTGCTTCGCGACGGGCAGGTGAGCCGTTGCTTCGCGACGGGCAGGTGGGCCGTTGTTTCGCGACGGGCAGGTGGGCCGTAAGGGCGGGCGCGGCGTAGGCGCCCGTTCTTGGTTCAGCCGGCGGGAGGGAATGGTGGGAAGATGGCAGAGCGTCCCAGAGATGTGTTTGTTGGAGCGGGGTGAGCTTTGAGGGGGAGGCCGAGCTAAAATGCGGCTTCCCGGGTGTATTTTCGCACGCAATTGAGTCAAGCCAGCGCAAGGAGCTCCGTTGGGCAGCTGGTGCCTTGCGGTACCGGGGGCTCTGAGGCTGACGCTGCTCTGTAAAACAAGGCTTTTGCTGCTGTCTTTAAATCACGAAGTTACCTTGGTGAGCAGCGGAAGTCGCAGCCCTGGGATAGTCCTTGCCTGCCTTCCCCATGCCTCCCATCCTCCATATTGACTCGTTGATCTGCGTTAAAGACATTGCACTTGATCAGATTTCCTTCTCAAGGTGTTTTTCTCATCTTCCTTCGATGACCTGAAATTTTCCCAGGCTCGTAGCATGCTATGTTGTTCGTGTAAATAAACCTTTTCTCAATGGCCTGCCTATGAAAACTGGTGCCAGACCTGAGCTCCTGTGCTAACATGCCCATTTGAAGCAAGAACGCAGTCCAGATGCCCAAAATATTGGGGTCAACGATGCATCTGGATTCCCCTAGAGCTAGATGAGGCGATGCAATGTATTTCTAAAATGCAGAGATTTGCAAGGAATGTGGCGCTGGTATGTCACTTGAGCGTACGAAAGCCACCTGTGTTTGATTAAGGTGCAGTCTCGCTTTCGGGACTAACGGGATGTTCTTTCAAAATATTTTTCACAAGCCTTAAATTCCTGTTTGGGGATGAGAATTTGCTAGATCAGTAGCCAGATAAAAACATGCAGTGTTAGTATGACCCGGTGCATGTGCTGTCCAGGTAGGCTGTGCAGAGGAGTTTAATGGCAGCGCAGAAGATGGCTTGTGTCCTGTGGCACCGCGTGGTACCCGAGTGTAGCTCTCTTGGATATGGGGACTGCCAGATCCCAGGGTCCTGTAAAACCACCAGTGTTGTGAAACTGGTCACTGTTTTAGCGTAGCACCAGCCGTATCAGTGATGCTGAATGCTGGATGTAAAGTTTTGGGATATTCTGTAACTGTCATTTCTAGAGGGTGCCTGGTTTGAGCCCAGTTCTGTGCTCCCTGAAGTTGCTGAGAGCTTTGCCATTGATTCTGCGGAAAAAGAGGCATTAATACAGTAATGGTGCAGGGCAAAATTAGTGTTTTGTAATCTTAGAGTGTTTATTTACAGTGATACTTGCTTATTTTTTTTCTCATCTGTTTCAGCCGAACAAACTTGTTCACCTTAGAGCTACGAGTATTGGTGATTTGAGATTTGAGCTCGTCCCCCACTGTTCCTGTGCAAACAAGGACCAGAAAAATGAATATCCAGGGGAAAGGCTTCCCCTTGGACCTTGGAGGAAGCTTCACTGAAGATGCTCCGAGGCCACCAGTTCCTGGTGAGGAGGGGGAACTCGTGTCCACGGATCCAAGGCCAGTTAGCCACGGTTTCTACTCCGGTAAAAGTGATGTGGTTAGAAATGAGACGTCCACAGCAACACCGAGGCGCTCTGATTTGGATTTGGGGTACGAGCCTGAGGGGAGTGCTTCGCCAACTCCACCCTACCTGAAGTGGGCCGAGTCGCTGCACTCCTTGCTGGATGATCAAGACGGTATCAACCTCTTCAGGACTTTCCTGAAACAGGAGGACTGCGCGGATCTGCTGGACTTCTGGTTTGCCTGCAGCGGCTTTAGGAAGCTGGAGCCGTGCACGTCTAATGAGGAAAAAAGACTCAAGCTGGCAAAAGCCATTTATAAAAAATACATCCTCGACAACAATGGCATTGTGTCCCGGCAGATCAAACCGGCCACAAAAAGCTTCATCAAAGACTGCGTCATGAAACTGCAGATTGACCCTGACATGTTTGACCAGGCCCAAACAGAGATTCAGTGCATGATAGAAGACAATACCTACCCTTTGTTCCTTAAGTCAGATATTTATTTGGAATACACAAGGACAGGTGGGGAAAGTCCAAAAATTTATAGCGATCCGAGCTCAGGGTCTGGGACAGGTAAAGGGCTACCCGGTTATCTGCCGACCCTGAACGAGGATGAGGAGTGGAAATGTGACCAAGAGGCTGAGCCCGAGGCCAGTAGGGACTCGGCGCCTTCCAGCAGGCTCACACAGAAGCTGCTTCTGGAGACGGCCACCCAGCGCGCCACCTCGGCTCGGCGCTACAGCGAGGGGAGGGAGTTCAGGTAGGTGAGCGCTGGGGCAGCGTCCCTTCTGCGGGACGCCTCCGGGGAATGGATCGGGGCACTGCCGCAGGCGCGCGGGCGATGGAAAGCCTTGGAGGACCTTTGGTGGTGGGGAGCATCTGCATCGGTATGGGATGGCGTCATGTGGGCGCTTCGGTGGAATGCAGAGCTTTTTCTGAAAGTAGTCGCAGATTATTTTAAAGATGTCTTTGGCTGTTCCTGTCTGATTGCCCCGAATCATCCCTGCAGCACGTTTCTTACCTGGTGCAACTGCTGCTGGACGTGGCCTGGAGGCAGGTAGGGCTTGGTGGGCAGTGCAGAGCCGTGGACAGTCCTCATGCACATGCAGGGAGTCGAGCGAGCTGCAGTTTCAGGTTGGCCGTAGCCTGCACCGGCAGCAGGGCAGTGTTCAATTACAGGAACACTGGCAAGTACAGCGCGTGGTAAAACTTCTTGTAAATACACCAGGAAATTGTTGTGATGAGCCAGAACTAGAGGCTGCAGGAAGCTTGCAGGAGGTACCCTCACCTCTGTAATGTTTATATGCGTCAAACGGGGATCACAGAGCTCCCTGAAAATGGTGCTGCTTTGCACACGAGATTCCCAGCACTGAATTCTAGCCGTGTCAAAGTCAGAATCACTGAATCCAGTTAAAACCATTCCCTGCTGCAGCTTTTCCCTTCATCAAAGTAATTGCTGGGCTTTTTTAACTGGAGGAGTTGCACAGTTTTGCAGTCTGTTTTTTTTCTGGGTCCCCCACCCACTTCCAGCCAACATGGATTTTGAAACTTGCTGAGAGCTCAGTTAAAATTCCAGACAATTAACTTAGCAGGGAGCTCTCTGGGATCAATAAGCGTGTGTGTGTCTAACCCTTGCTGAATCAACAGAACCCGGCCAGAACACATTCCTACTTTTTTTTTTTTTTAAATAAAATCTCCTTGTTTTAAGACCTGCTTAGGCTAAAATCTGACGCTTTGTGAAGATTACGAAATGAAGTAGCTGAACTGTCCTCTTCAAAGCCGTCTGCCTTATGAAAAGCATTTCTGTGTTTAATCTCCCCCGGCCGTCCCTTTAGGCTGGCAGCTGGAAACGCATCCCGCCCCGCGCAAGGTCTCGGCGCCTTTCAGCTGGCGAAATGTTTTTGGTTTGATTCTTGTTTTCTTACAGATTTTGAGGAGGGGATGTTGCATGTGAAGCTCTTGGGGGGGGGGGGGGGGAAAGGGGGAATTCATGTGGACTCCCGCTGTTTTAATCAGGAGTCGGAAAAACAAAGTCCCAGGGTCCTGGGACTTTCCTGTGGAGTTAATAAAAACCTTGAATGTTTCTTGAAGTGCGTTTTCACTGAGCAGTCAGGTACTCACCATAAGCGAAGGATTAGAAAAGTCTGCAATTTAAGTAACTTTTTATTTAAGCGATAATGGCTTTAAGATTGAAAATAAGTTATTTGAGGTTCAGCTGTGTTTAGTTTCCTTAGTAGAGCAGGTAGCAAAAACCTGCATGCAACACTGCACTTCTCAGCTCTGGCTTCAGCAAAAAATGCACTTTACCCATTACCTAAATATATCTGTGCCAGATTTTAAAATGGTTTAAGAAATGTGCTGTGAAATAGAAGCATTTTGGAGTAGAGTTCCTCAGTCTTGGGCATTTTCATACCAGATTGGAACAACATGAAATAAATCTTTACCTGGGGGATGGAGGTCAGAAAAAATGCATTACTATTAATTTGTAGTGTCCAACAGCCTGTCATTGTGGCTACTGACGCTCTGTTGACCTGTTGGGTAGGGAGGCATGGAAACATTTACCATTCTCACCAGTGCAGGAGTCCTTTCTCAGCCTGGAGTAACTGAAGATAAGTGATTTATTTTATTTTTTAAATGTTGGTGTGTCAGCTCTAGTAGCATCCAGAGCATCGCGATAATCTCTGCATTTTTTATTCTAAAAAATCTGCTGAGATACTAATTTATGAGATGATTGTTCCTCTTTGTGCGAGACCTTGTGGTTGAATTAACTTACTTCCCGGATGTTGTATAGCAATAGCTCTCTTGAGTAAGCTGGTTTTTAAACCATAGCATCTTTATCCTGCAGACCTTTTTGTTGATTTTACTTTCTCACCTGAGTAAGAGCGCTGGAAGCCAGCAGAGCTGCTTGCAGCAAGAAGTGATAGCTGCGTGTGCAGCATTTGAAAGGCTGGGTCCCAATTTATTTTGAAAACTTCCACAAACCTTTTTTTTTTGTCTATGTGTGGAAGAATTTCTTGTTTCTGTTCTTGAGGGAATGTTGAAATAAGCTGTTTTGCATTATATCTGAGGGCCTGTTTAATCTTCCCAAGATTGAACTTCTATTCCTTGGCTTCCATGGAAACCCTAAATAAAGAGGAATCTGAGCAAATGCAATAGAAGTATTTCTCTGTTAGCAAATGAGCATCTTGAATCAGCTCCAAATTTTTTGCAGCAGAAAGTTCATAAATCTTGACGCGGTAGCTCTGCTCTCAGGAGAGCAAACGTAAAAAATTCCTCAAATGGCAGAAGACAACCCATTATTAGTGTTGGATATTTTGAAGGTGTGCAAATGTGCATGTGCATGTGTGAGACTATCCCAAAGCCAAAAGCATCGCCGTTACCCACTGTGTTTTTGTATGCGTAGGAAAAGGCCAATAGTCATTATAGTTAGGCTCCTGCAAATTAATTGGACATTGGTTATGGATCAGTGAACTTCAAAGAGGGTAACCCCCGAAGATCTCAGGCATTAACTCGCAGCTTCCGAAAGTGACACTAACATGGTTGTGAGGGCGGCTAAATCGTTCATTAACCTTCTTCTGACACGCCAGGACGGCGTTCCTTGGATCTGAAGAGCAGAAATTAAACCTGTGCCTGAGAACTGCCCTGTAGCCTGGTTTTCGAAGCACTCCAAGAAAATGCACGTCTTAAAAAAATGGAAATTTGGTGTTTGGTGGTGAAAGGTCGCAGTTGTGTCTTTTGTCGGGGTGGGTTTCTTCTGCCATCTCTTTAGCTTTGCATCAGAAGGGGTTCCCCTCCCACTCCCAAAGCGTTGGGAGCAGCGTTCACAGCCATTGCCTTTGCTTTCTTCCTGTGGTGGAATGCAAGAAGAGCGTACAGTGTTACGTGTGAGCAGCTCTGCTTTTGTCTCTTCTGAAAGACCAAATAGGCCGGGAGATGTAGGTCGGTTCTGCCAGTTCTTTTGGGTTTTGACCCGTGTCATGAAGTGCACAACATGTTGAAAAGGAGACCTGGAGGGTGATGATCAGAGGACATGCGGTGGTAGGTGAGGTCTCCCATTGTTGGACATTAGGAAATATTGTGGTGGAGCTGATAGGTACAGATGGAGAAATTTCCCAACGGGGGCTTTGATATACATGTGGTTTGGGTTTTTTTAAAGGAAGCTGGCTACATGATCTAAGCTTTAATTTGCAGAGTGCTGAGCTGACTAAGCTCATGGCATTTCACAAGTGTTGGTGGTTCAAATGAAAAGGATGGGTGACGCAGTTCTCCACCAGGGCTGGTAGAAATCACCAGGAGAGTCCTCATGCTTGTGCCCACGTACTGGCAGCCTCCCTGGACACACTTGAGAGCAGCTGTGCCCAAAACATACAGCCAGCACTTCTGCATAACAGGGTGTGCAGAGAAAGCAAGTGGAGAAACAGCTAAAGGAGCTTTTAGAGGGATGTGACAACCTGTGGTCTGAGATGGTGCAATGATGAACATGGAGAGGAGCAGTGTACGCTGGTTCAGGGAAGGTGCAGGATCTCTCCATTGCTTAGGCAGCATAAAGGGTCCAGCAGACAGAAGCTGGGCCTGCATCACGAAGAAGGTAAAATTTAGCTGGCAGACCTAATTTTGAGGTTTGCTGCTTCATTCGTAATTAAATATTAAATTGCACGCTTCTGACTCAAGACTGTGTGGTGAAGGAATCTGTGTTAATTGTACCGAACGGGTGGAAAACTGGGGATGCAAAATCACAAACGCTGATGCAGGAGCGGTCTGTGTTTAGGAAGCTTAAGGCATGCATTACTGTCTTACCAATGCTTCTTTTAACTGGAGAAGCAGCATGTGCATCTTGGAGCTAGGCTGCTGGAGCTTCATGAGAGGTCGGTTGCTGGAAAAAAGCAGCTACTGAATGTTACGCGCATATGTAAAGGCAGACAGAAAAGTTTTGGACACTTACCTTGACTTAGCTGGAATTAAAATTGCTGGGCCCATAACACCACTTGTAATCAATACAAACCTATTTGGAGTCTGTGGCTATTTCCAAATTTAAAGAAAATAAATTACAGAAGAATAGTTTTGGTTCTGCATTGTTCTTGAGAGAAGTTAGTGAGTCTAACAGGGAGGTGGGGTCTGATGCTAATAGCGCAAAGTGGTAATTTAGTGACTAGAGCGCTATAAGATATACAAGACAAAGACTGATGGTGTTTTTGCACAGAAGTTAAGCCAGCTTTTTTAAATACATTGTTAAGCTGATGAAACTTCTGCATGGAAATGCTTATATTAACAGTGTAAAGTATTTATACTGGAGGTTGCCAAGTTTTAAAATGGATTTTATTTGAAGAGTACCTTTTGTGCCCATAGCTTTGCCTCTACACAAATCAAGATGAAGAAGTGGTGTATTTGTTGTTTGGTTATGGATCAGTGCTTTGGCTTCTTTTTAAAGACAGGTAGTTAAGCTTTTAGCACTCTCTTTTGATAAATGAATAGCATTTTCTCCCCTCCTCCAGAAAGCAACTACCTTATTTTGTTATGGTTGAGTTTTACTTTGATTACAGAGCTTTTCTCTTTAAAAGAACGAAAGGGGAGTTATACCCTCCTCTTTTTGGTGCTAGGGAGGTTCAGATTGGACATGGGGGAAAAAAAATCTTCATGAGGAGCATGATGCAGCCCAGGAATGGGTCACCAGAGAGGAGGGGATCTCCATCCTTGGAGGGCTTCACGGCTGGGTTAGAAAGACCCATGGCTCATCTGGTCCAGTGCTGGCGACGGTCCTATTTTGATGTGCACTTACAGTGATGGCACAAATCATGAGATACCGTGTTTTGAGAACCAGGTTGGAAGTTGGGCTGTTTTGGGTTCTGCCTGGTTTCAGAAAGACGCTGAGAAATGCACCTAGGAGGTGGGCCACGGGGTGGGTACGTCTTGGTTTTGATCTACCATTCAACTTCAACTTGGCTTTATGTTTTAAGAGTTTCTTTGTTGTCGCTATAATGGACTAATCCCTTGAATAATTAGTTACCATTGGACATTTTAAAAATTACTGCCTCTTGGATGTTTTCCTTTAATAGTCTGTTAGATCCTGGATTTATTAACTATTGAGACAGATTGTGAAATCCTGTTATGCCAGGGTTTCTTGGTGGAAAAGGGACTGAGAAGGGTGTGGGGGTGCTGGGGAAACACATACTGACCTTGTGTTAGAGCTGTTGACTTCCGCACCTTCCCAAGCTGTGCAAGAAGTCCTCCCTGCCCGCTGGCTGGGTCGCTGGCTGCCAGACCATGCCATGGTCATGGGTCATCCTTAGGTTTGGGCCTTCAGAAGGTGCTCCAAGAAGTTACAGCACTGTGGCTCCATGGTGCAAGGCCGGTCATGCAGTCACTGTGCATCTAAAATAAATTGTGGGACTGATTTTATTAGAATCAGTGGAGAAAGCTGGTTTCAGAAGTGGCTGTATGTGTAGTGCAGAAAATTGCCGAGTTAAAAAAAAAACTCAGAACAGAGGTGCTGCTATCCTAAATCAGTTCCTGGAAATATCATTGGATTATTAGGCTCATCCTTAAATCCATTAAGCAAATTACAGTTAATCAGTCAAATAAAAGAAGACAGATCTTTTGCAAGGCCCTGTCTTTTGAGCCACATGCAGAAGCTGTAGTAATATTTTAATTTTCCGTCTGTCAGTGAATGTATTCAATCACTTCACTTCCTTATGTGAAGGATTTGAAATTAGAAACTGAGGTTAATTATCTACATTAAATGAAATATGTGAAGCCCACAAAAGCAAAAACCTTCACAATTTGGTATGGTCTGTTAAGCTAGGCAGGCTGTTTCAGAAGGAGAGGGGTTATTTTTTCCCAGTTTTGTTCCAATTGAAGGGGTTTAGTCACAGTAATTGAAATGATTAAAAAGTCAAACTACTGGTGAATATGGTGAATATAATTCTGAGCATCCTTCTGAAAAGACTTGACACTTGGTTGAGAGCAGGGGTTCGCTCTGCCTGGTGGCACGGAGCAGCGGGTGTTGTGCCATCCCGGCGTGGGTGAGGCCAGTTGTCCTTCGTGCCTTCTTATCAACCCCTTCCATGGCAATAGGATGCCATAGCTCTGCTGCTAGGTTAGTGGAGGTGATTTGGAAGTGCAACAATACAGGAGGAGAGCTACGCTTTTGAGTGTATCAGATATAGTATGGGTCCAACACCATCCGTCCTAATGCCAGTTAATTAGCTAATTACTGCCTGCTTCACTTGGAAGCACAGCTTCGGACTCTACAAAGATGACAATCCTCTTGGAAATACACCAACGCCAGCAATCAGCTGTTTTGGGGGTGATTTGTTTAAGAGGCTCATTTTTTTCCTACTGGTGCAGTTCACATGTGACTTAGGTTTGGACTGCTCCAGGGGCTGCAGCGCCTGTCTCTGCTCGTTGGGGGCAAAGATGCCTCTTCACTGGTGCAGCCCTGAAACCCCTGCTCATCATCTGGGCACTTCAGGAAAGGTTTTTTCTGGAGGCACGCATCTTCTCATTCCCCTCTGCCATATGCCAGAGCAAGCTGCTTTGCCCGAAGTCATGCTCAGAAATTAAATTGCAGCAGGTCACACTTGTGTATAAAAGCAAAACCATCATTACTCGCACCCCCTGGTCCAGGTTCTTCGCTATTGTTATGGCAGTGATGAATTTAAGTAGAACCATTGCAGTTTTAAGTCAGATTATCCAAATTCTATAAAACCCACATGGAATTGGATTTTACCTTTGAAGACTCCAGAGTACACTTTTGTGGTAAGACCTGGAATTTTTTGGTCCCGTGGCCTCCAAGATACAACCTGTCCTTAAAGTACCAGCTTTTAGAAGGTCTGTAGCTGGTCTAAATAGCTAATAGATGAACAGCTTTCACCTGTCCTGATGAAAAACAGTGGAGGGAGGGAAAACTATAGCTAGAGGAAAAAAAACCTCTTTGAAATACCCCAGTGAGACCTACTGGTTAGCACCAGGACCTCGTGTTAGTCCCTGAACCTACCTTCAGAGCTAATGACCAGAAGCTACTGGGTTTTATTCTTCCTTCAACCTCTGACCCCTACATATTCCCTCTCCTGTTGTAGACTGGAGAGTCTCAGTCCTCTCCCTCTGTCCATTTTAATTTTCTTTTTTTCTGGAGGTTTAGGGTTTTTGTCATTTATCTCCAGGGTATGTTCAGAGAAATGCTGGTGCTGGAAGGAGAAGAACGGTAGGCATGGGGAGGTGGGATTCCCTTTTTTTCAGCAGTCCTCATTTAGAGTGGGTTAGCTCTGCTGGAAAACCATGCCTTTAGTGTTCAACAGATTTACCCTTTTCAATCATAACTTTTGGTCTTTTTCTTGGCTGGCAATCAGCTCTTCAGACTGGGTAAGATTTATCTGGAAGAGGGGCTTCCTTGTTCTGCCATTGCTGCCAGCATGGTCCCAGTGGTTGCTTTGGGACCTCTGTCCAGTGCATGTATTCACTTGGGATCAATCATTTGGTTGCCAGGGACCTCTCCAAGTTTTCACAAGCAAAGTACAGAGCTGAGTAGCAGGAGAGCTCCTCTGAATTACAGGTAGGATTCAGGGAGAGAGGTGCAGGGACTCAGTATCCAGCTGTAGCTACTGGGTTTGATTAACTTTCTCCCAGCTCTGCCCTGCGGAAGTAAGAGCTGTAAAGCCATTTGGCACCAGACATGCAAATGAGAGCTGGGCTGAAGCGACTGTTACCCTTGAGGATCCCAAAAGAGGAATCAACAAATAGAAATTATTCTATTAGGAGGGGCAAAGTTCACAGGTTAACCATCGTGTCAAATCAATGAAATACAGCCTTGATCTCCTGCACAAGGGCTTTATTGTGTATAAATAAGAGTGCCCAAGCAAAGACAGCAAGTTCTTGCACTGTAACATTTGCAGTGTGCTGAAGAAAGGGAAGCTCTGTACAGATTGCAGCACGAAATGCCTCCTTCGGACATCGGCTTCATTCCTACTTCAAAAGATTGTAAAACATGACCTTGGAACCTTCTTGCTCCCCTTATAGCCCTACCCAGATTTGATTTCCATAGGTCATGGGTTGGGGTTTTTTTTTTCAATAAAAAGTTGGAGTCTTTGGCTAAGAAGGCTTGTCTTTGTACTTTTAATTCAATCCATGTGACTGTCATAACATCTATGTCTTAGGAAATGAAAAATGTTCCTTCTTGAGCAAAGCCACAAAAGAAAGCCGTTGGGTACGCTGGCAACCTCAGGTGTGTGCAGCATGTGTCTTCTGCTGATCTGCTAGCGCTGGATGAAGACCATCACCCCTTTGTTGCTTGGTCCAAGGCTCTGCCAGGAAAAGAAAGGGGAGAAGCTGCCTTCCTTGTTGTGGAAGTATTTATATTTAATGTGTCTGAACATCTGCACATTCAGGGAAGCTTTGTTTTCCTCTCTTGGGAAAAGCTACTTTTAAAAGGCTCGCTTGACCCTCTTTTCTTCAAGATGGGCCAGTGCTGGCAAAAAATGAGCTTGAAACAAGATGGAAATGGGCAGCAAAGGATGTGGGGATGTGTCACTGCAGCGTAGGATTTGTCACCTTGTAAAATATCATAGCGGTTTTCCCCTCCAGATATATGCAGTGAAGTTTGTGACCTGGGGGTGATTTGAGTGCTGCTGGCTGGGGAAATTAGCCCAACTGGAAGCATTTGAGAAGCCTGAGCCATCCTGCTGTCCACGAGCAGTGGTTTTGGGTCTTCCCCAGCAGAGGCTGGAGGAGCCTGCTAAAACTGATCTGTAAACCCTCCTCCTTCTGAAGAGAGAAAGCTTTCCAAATGGGCATGGGAAAAACTTTCCTTTGGTAATCCTGGAGATAACAGGTCATGCAGCTTCACCCAGTGATTCTTGCACAATAACTTGTGGTCAGGCTGAAGTGTCTATTTTAGAAAGGCATCTAAGTGATGGGAAGTCATGCAGCATTTTTGTTATCTCTTCCCATGCTTAGTTACTCTCACTGTTCCCGGTGTGTTCCTTATTGCTCGCTTCAGTTTTTTCCAGCTTCAGTTTCTAGCTGCTGGGGTTTGGTGTGTCTTTGCTCATTTTAGTGGCTCCAAATACCTTTGCATGTTTGAAAAAACCCTACTGAATGGGTGTGAATGCTCTCCTTAAGTGGCAGCAGCTTTGTTATGGAAGGCCCTTTGGTTTTATTAGACTTTTCAACCCTCCGGTCGACTGTTAAACAAGCTGTAGCTTGTCATGGTTGACAAACCTTCGTTCTGGTCTCAGACCTAACCTACCAGTTTAAAAGGCAGTATTCTTTTGTGTGCAGGTTTCTGGGTGGGGACCATCGGGCTTCTAAGGGAAATTAACTTGCAGCCTCTCTTTCCCCCTCCCACCTCAAATAAATTAAGTTTTATGTTAACTGTTCTGTCTCTTCCAAAGGCCAAAAGGAAATGTCAGCCTATGCTTTAGGTTTTCTGCT
The DNA here is from genome assembly GCF_030463565.1 of Pelecanus crispus. Taxonomy (NCBI): domain Eukaryota; kingdom Metazoa; phylum Chordata; class Aves; order Pelecaniformes; family Pelecanidae; genus Pelecanus; species Pelecanus crispus. The sequence continues at coordinate 17,218,367 of NC_134653.1, forward strand.
ACATGCTAAGAGTGCAAGTAGGTGGGAATATGTAATTATATTAAAAACGAAACAGCTGCACAATCAGTGTCAGCCACTGAAGATAAAATGTAGAAAGTTTTTTTCCGAATGATTCATCCATAATTATTTTAAAACATGTTGAATTTATTCTTAAGCTTTGGAGAAGAATTCTTGCAAGTGTGGCATTTGCCATCCATGATGTTTCTACACCTGAGTAAATGCCTGTCTCAGCAGTTTGTCAGTGTTGAGTGCTCCAGATCTAAATCCCTTCAAAGGTAAACCCAGCACACCTTCGTCTCTGCTGGCCCTTCCATCTCCAGAGTTTTGGCTGGTAAGGTGGAACCAGTTGTAGCAGTGGCTGCCACTAGGACAGGGAGGGTGCTGAGGCTCACACCGTTTTAATAACTGTTTCATGCAGATTTGTTCTCTGTAGGTTTGGGTGGCAAAGGTTGTAGCAGCTGGATGATGCAAATACGCTGATGGGACTGGTAGAGAGGTGGTTGGGGAGCAGCTTTGTGTGCCTGCAGCCACAGCAGCCAAGCTATGGGCTATGTCTGCTCTCTTTTTATGTCCCTCCAGCAGTATCTGTTTGTATGGATTGTAGCGGTCCAGGGAAGAAGGGAGGGAAGCTCCTTTGGATGGTCCCTCTGGGATGCAGCAGACTGACCACATCTGATTTTACGGGCATTGGAAGGTACAGTGCTTGTCCTTGTGGCGTGTCATTGCAGGTGCTGCTGTTTCATGCCCAACTGGGCAAAACTGAGTATTTTTATTTTCAGCCCTGCGGTATTCAGGAGAAGGTAGCCTGTGCTGAAAGAGGGGCATTTTTCACATGCTTCTCTGTGATTGCCAAGAAGTTGGGAATGTGCTACACTGAACTGGCTGAAAATTGTTCGGGGTTGTTGTTGTTTTTATGCTAACATAGCACTCTGCCCGACTCACCGGCCCAGATAAGCATCCGTGCAGGGCAGGGCTCTTGCCCACGTGGCCGGGAGGCCAGCCGGCACTGCAGTGGGTGTCACTGCTGAGCAACCAACGCCTTGCAGTTTCATCAGGCTCAGGGTGCGTTTTTCCTCCAGCAAGAGGCATGGCACAGCACAGACGCCTGCTGCAGCCTGCGCTTCCTTTTGCTTTGCTCCGCTGCAGCAGAGCAGGGAGAGGACAGGAAGGATCTCTGAGACTGATGAGTTGCATCTCTGATCCAGACATTAGCAGGGTGCCCTCAGTCCCTGGGACAGTTCACCAGTCAAGCTCCACTGCTCTATCACGCTGCTTGGATGGAAGAGATGAGCAAATTTGAGGAAGGCAGAAACGCCAGCGCTTGTTCTAGCTCCTCTCCTGCTGAGCCCTGCTGCCTGCAGCTGCAGCTTTAATCAAGAGCTCAAGGAGGCTTTTCTGATCCTGCAGAAGTCTTGGCAGAAAAGTCAGCTGGCCCCATGTTGATCTGTTTTCCTTTCTTGATGCAGTGCTAGAGCTCCTCTCCTTGAGAGACGGCTGCCCCTTGCAAATATTGACTTGGGCACTCTCAGCCTGGGAGAGGTGGCTCGTTGGAGCTGTAGCGAGTGAGCCGATATCCCACTGATTTTATAGTGAGGATGCTGGCCTTGCCGTCCTCCAGTGCCTGCCCGCAGCTCTTCCACATGCTGAGAAGGGTGTATGCTTTTCTACAGCTCACTGGCTTTGCCTCCCCAATGGTAGGATACACTTGAGAGGCAGCGGTTGCTTGGGCTCAGCAAGGTCATCTAGGTTTTGGTCCCTGATGGTGACGCCCTGAGTCAGCTCTACGTGGATTGCTCCCATTCTCGCCTCATGTAGGTTCTTCTGTCTGGAGCCATCAACCACATTGCCAGCAGTCAAGCTACGAGCAACCCTTTTTCTTTATTAATTGCTGCCTGTGGCTTGGCACCAGCAATGTCAGAAACCCTCCCAGGTAGCCCATCTTGGGCTGTGCACTTGGGTGTAGTGTGTTGCCTCGGGTGGCACGAAGTAGCATAATCCTCTCACTTCCCAGCTTTGGAAATCATCCTGGAAGCCTGAGCTGAGGAAAGAGTGTGGGACTGGAGCCAAACCTCTTGTTCCAGAAAAATCTGCTTCCCTTCAAATTTAAATTTTAAAAATAGTTTTTCTTTTTAAATTGAACATACATACATTGATATGCCAAGTAGGCAAAATCAGGATTGTAAGAGCAAGCATCTGAAATTATCTAACTCATGTACTTAGCAAGTTAATAAAACAGGCAGGTTTGTCAAATGGGATTATATGCAGTCCTGAGCGATAGCTCAGTGTGAACAGGATTCATAACATCAGGTTACTCTGTGTTTGGCATAGACGACAAGTGAAACAGTCCTGGAGCATGGTAGAGAGGTCTCTTTCTAACCATATTGTTGCCAGTGTGGTTACGGTGGAGATAGAGTTTGAAAATAAATTTTTCCTTCTTTTTAGGGTGAGCTGTTCGTGTTGCAGATCTAAACTGTGTATTAAACAGCCAAAGTTTTCACAAGCTCTCCCTTTCATACCAGGGACCCTTCTGCACCGACTCCCCCTCCCTAGCTGACGTTGCAACCATGGTTTATATTTGTGCTAGGCTGCTGGATTTCACCTTTCACTATCCTAGCACTCAGTGCATCAGTTCCCTCTGTATTATTGTATTTTGAGCGTGAATTTGGAAATGGAGAGCAGGATTTCAGTGGTGGGGACCTCAGGGATGGGAAATCCTTCTTAGGTGCTGAGGGGAGCGTGGAGATGGGGAGCATCAGAGCAGCAGTGCCGTAGCAGGGAAGGAGGGGAGGGTGGTGGGGAGGTACTGCCTGCAATCTGCGACCTGCAGCGATCCGAGCTTGAGGAGGTGGAATAGAGAAGAGAGTAGATGGTGTGGCCCTGTGTTGGCTGGGGACCTGCTGACCGTGCAAGCAGTTTGAGGTCAGAGTGCCCTCTGAGTCCTGGAGGAGTGCCTTATTAGCGCTTTACTGGCCTTCCTATCTCCAGCTTCCCATATAGACAAAACAGGCATGCGTCATTTCTTGGAGAGAAGTGTGTTAAAGCTTGTCCCAGGCTCTTTCAAGCACATTGTTGGCTTTCCTTGAATTAATCCCTCCTCCTTGTTCTTCCTGTGGTCCCTATGATGCAAGATCAGAAAAGGCTGTTCTAGTATCTCAGCATAGCTGATCATAATTCTACTTCTCTCACCAGATTTCTTAAAATACGCATGTTCTTAATAAGTACATCAGCTATGGCCACTTGACCTGGTGTTGACAGTAGTCCTGCTTCAAACTGGAGGTTGGACTACTCTACTCCTCTAGAGGTCCCTTTCAACCCATACCACTGTGATTTTAGTTCGTAGTTAACTGCCAAGCAGATCCTCCTCTGTCACATGCATGGCTGAAGGACTTCATCAGCTTTTATGAAATGAGCGCTGCAGAAATTCATATACTCATGCAACTGAAGAAATGGCACTAACAGCTGGACTGGTGGCTCGGAGACAGGGAGCCATCACTGGAAAGAATCATGAAATACAATGAGAGCCCTGCTCTGAGATAAAAGTGCAGCTCCAGCAACCCAAGCCACATAGGCAACGAAAATAATTTCTTTTTCCTCCAAAAAATACGCATTGAAAGTGAGGGATGAAACTGCCATACTATTACAGCCATATACACTAGATCGTATCCTTGTTCATCTCTCCTCCTCTGCACCTCTAGGGGTGTTTTTAAATCTGCTGTCTAAAAGGTTAAGCTTCAAAAATGAGAAAGATACGTTTCCTTTCCTCTCAATCATTTAATGATTTTAATTTGCTGTTTGATCCTGGTTCTCATGCATCGATTGCGTGAGAGCTACAGCATTGGGTTACAAATAAATCAGGTGACTGTTCCTTTAAAAACTATAAGGCTTAAATCAAATTATGCAGTATTGAAATTGAGCATATTTTTCAAATAACAGAAGGAGTGGGGGTTTTGTTGGTGGTGTTTGTTGGTACGCATGTTAGGATCCTCCCATGTTTTTAAATACCTGATCTAAAATCTGTTCTCCTGGTGGTGAATTTCTCTTTGCAGCGTGGTGACCAGAGGTCCTGCATCTGGCCTCTGAGGCCAGTGAAGGTGGGAATGGGCAATGCACTATTTTTAGCAATCAGCAGTGATACATTCCAGGAACTCCTGCAGTATTTTTCAGAACTGAGTTTGAAGGTTTTAAGTACAGATAGGGAAATATGTCATCTGTGTAAATTGCTCTAAATTACCTGCAATTTGTTGGGAGTTGCCATTTCTAAGTGCTTATTGCAACTCTAGATATTTGAGGAAGCTTTTGATTATCCTGAGCTTGTAAAACGTAATTGGCTATTTCTTAATTGTTGTCCTCTGTGAAGTATAATTACATGTAATGTAGAGCTTTTTATTTGTCAATGCCACAAACAGGAAATCAAGAGTGTCTGATTGAGATAAGTTTGGGGACTCCACCATGACTTGTAATTGCATCAGGTGACTTGTTTGTATTGGGACTGGTCTCTCCTGTAAAGTCCTTGGAGGCCTTCAAAGAACCTAGAAGCCTTAAATACCATCTTTATGTCTTGTCGTGCAGAAGTCTGCTTGTACTTTCCTAAAACAGTCTTCAAACAGCTACCATCTTCTTAGCAAGGTGGTGGCATCTCTTCATTCTGACATATAGCATGAAGTTTCAGGAGGAATAGGCTGAATTGGAATTAATTGCTTAAATGCAGTTAATCAGATGATGTGGTAGAGCTTGCTGACATTCATGAATACCATAGAGAAATCAGTTGATTAAAGCTTGGCAGCCTGAAGGAAGTCGATAGATATAGAGAATCTCAGTTTTCATTGGTGTGTGATGGTACCTGGATGCAGAGCAGCGAATAGGTCTTGAATGGCCATACCAAACTTGGATCTACTGCAGACTGAAAGTATGTCTTACCCAGTCCAACATGTCTACACAGGGAGTTGGTCCTCATGTCCCATTTGCTGCTGCCGCTCAGCTGCCCTTGACCCAGTCATGTTGGCATTCCTCTAGGACCAGGGCATGGGCTGGGAATGTGGGTCTGCGATGCTGGGATGACTTGGCTGCGGGGTATGTTGCATGACCAATGTCTACCTGTAAACTTGCATCTCCCCAGGTTTGTGTCATGGTTGCTAATGCTGAAGCTTTCATTGTCGTCTTCCCAAGCTGCATCTGTCCTTGGTGGGGCATTGAACATTATTACTTAATTGACTTAGACATTACTGGGAAATTCTTTGTTGTAGTTCTGGGTGGGTTTTGTGTTTCGCAGCAACAAAAGTGTCAGGCAGGGTACATTCATCCCTCCTTCGTCTCCACCCAGGCTTGGCTGTGCTGAGCCCAAGCGCAGCTCTGGGGAGCGGTGGAGGAAGATGTAACATAGATTGACATGGCTAGTCTGGGGTTTTACATTTGGTGTAAGGGGGTGGAGCAATGTCAAGGGAAAATGAAAAGCCCTCTCATTCCCTGATGCAGCCCTGGGAGATGCTGTGCCAAGACAGGCTGGTTTATGGACAGCTCTGCTCCCATACCTGGGGGTTTCCAGAACTTTTGTGTACATGTGTTTTCCTTATGTGCAGTTTGTAGGTTTAAGTATCCTCCTCACTGTGCCTTTAGAGCATGACTTTAGACGCAGGAGCTGCTTCAGAGTGTCCTCCAGGAGCGCCTGGCTGATTCTGCTGCCCAAAATCAGCAGCACAAGCTTCCTTTGGAGGAACCTCCTAAAAACAAAACCTTAAAATAAGAACCTTCTTCTTGCTAAACTAACTTTCCGCAAACACAGAATTATTTAGTTTTATTTTTGCTCTTTTGATGGAGAACCGGTGCCGAACAGTTCTCGGGGAGAGCGGTGAGTCAGCTTGCCCAACAGTGACTCTATTGATAGATGGAAGGAGTGGCACTGAAGTCTGTCTAGTCATTGTTGGTGCTTGGCTGGAGTGCCAGGGGCTCCAAGGGCAAGCTCAAACACCTCTCACCAGCATTGGGAGATCAAACACGATGAGTCAGGCTACAGAAAATCATGATAGGGCCCAAATTAATTAAATTGTCTTTTTTTTTTTTTTTTTAAAAAAGTGTTTTGAGAGTGGGAAGGGAAGGACATGCACCGGGGTGTGTGTGGGACCTGCCAGCTCGTGTCTCATTGCAAGCTGACTTTTCTTGCATCTCCCGAGCTGCTCCAGTGGAAACTCAGCCCCTGCTCTGCTCTGGAGTGATGGACCTGCCAACTTTCTCCTGTCTTGATAGCCTCTCATTTCTCACCTTTCTGTGTAAGGATGTGAGACAGAGCTGGAAAATAAACACTTAGCACCAACACACCACTCTTACATATTCCATCTTCTGGTTCCATGCTGCAGACCTACCAATGGCTTTCCCCTGGGTTTTCCCATCTCCTTTTTCCAAGGCATGGCTTGCTGTTGAAGATGGGGAACCACATCCATGAAGCCCACAGCTTCTGATGGAGCTTTGCCTATAAACTGAACCTTAAAGGTCATGGGCATGAAGGACCATATCCTATTAATGCACCAGCTCTTCGTGCTAGCACAGATATCCCATGTCATGCCTTGGGTTGGTACCGTCCCCTGGGCAAGAGCAGGTTACAATGGGCACTGAAGGCCTTGAACTTCACTTTGGTCTATTAAATGCAAGCACTGCACACTTTGATACCTCAGGCCATGCCGCCCCGAGCTTTCTTCAGGTGCTGTGAACACACAGTGTTCACCTCCCATCTCATCAGGCACCAGGAGTCGGCCAATTTTCAGCATAACGCACAATCTCAACTATTTTATTGCTTAATTTAGGCCATAAAGTCCCTTTGATCTGTTGTGTAATGCAACGTTCATTCTGAAAAAGTGGGTGGAGTAGCTTTATGGTATTATAAAAATAAATAAAATGCCTGGCAGGATTTTGAAACCACATGGTCATTCCTCCTCTCTCCGCAGATAAGTTGATTGTTGAGAGAGAAATCTTGCTTAATATCTAACTTCGGGTGATTTATTTCTCCAGAGTCCTTTCATCTCCAGCATGTATTGGGTTATCTGTGACTTCTAATCTGATTGTTTTAAGCGTGATCAAAGAAACCAAGAGAATGCATTTTATTTTCCCACTGTATGAACAGAATGCTGTTTGTACAGTGCATTACATCACCTGTTCCTGCTGCTCCTGAGTCCTGCACCAAATGGCTGCGATATAAATAGAAAACAGAATGGACTTGTAGGGGGTGATGAAATTTGTTCCACTTGCCGAGTAAAACAGAGTTAACGAATGCTTTCTTCATGCCCAGCTCTACCTCAGCACACAACACCAGAGGCTGAAAATGTTTGAAATAACTTGCTCGTGCAGGGTATTGAGCCAGCATTCAGCAGCGTCAAGGAGCCGCGCCGAAAATTTGCAGGAGATGGCAGGCAGGGAGATTACCGTCGTTGAAATTGCTGGGATTCTTTCCAGGCTATGCAAAGAAAGAGTTTGGCCTTGTGGCAGAGTCATCGTGTTGTTCTAGCTGCGATGGTCCATGGGCAGGGTCTGCAGGGAAAGGTGGTCGCCGTCCTTGCCCAGGCTTGGAGCTGCAGGATCCTTGCACGCCTGGAGCTCTGTGCCATCCCAAAGAATCCCCTCCGTTGAAAGCAGCTTGCTTTTGGAAGGTCTGGAGGAGGTAGACCATGGGGACCCACCCAGTTGTTGCTCCAGGATGCAAACTGTGTATTTCTGGGGGACAAGCACTGAGAATTGGCTCCAATTCACAGTGGACACCTAGAAGGTGCCTCTGAAGATGGGCCTGTGAGCTGTGTTTCCCTGCTTGCTCCTAAAAATTTCAAATTCAGGAAAGGATATTTGTTTTCTGACATGCCTTAATGCTTCACCACCATGTAACCTCAGCACTTCGTGGAGCACAGCTGTTCTTCCCTCTGCAGCTTTGCCACATCTCCCCCCACTAAACTCTCCCAGCCTCTTCAGGGGCACTGAGCAGCATTTTCACTCCAATTATCTAATTGATTAACATATTTAACTTGGAACATTTGTTCTCAGCCTGTGTTTGACTTTCAGTTTCTTGCTTCTCTTGCAGACCAGGAGGGTAATCTGAGGGCCTGAAAGCTTGCTTGCTAGCTTTTCCAAGCTGTCACTGTTGTCCTTAAAAAAATTAAACTTAAAAAAACCCCTCTCTCCTTACTGACCTTGCCTTGACACGCCTACAGGCCCTCATGAAAATCCCACCCTGGGTAAATAGCTCACGTTTTTATTCAGAGGAGAACTGCCATGCACCAAAGGGTCAGGGAAAATCATTTGGGAGATAAGTGGTGGTTTTATCTCAAGCAATTAGCCCTTAGTGTGGGGTTGGTTTTTTAATTTTCTAATTGGCTTGGAGGTTGTTCTTGTGCAGCATGTGGTCACTGTAGGAATACTAAGCTTGCAAAAATGGCTAAAATTTGTCTCCCACGCCCAGTCCTGCCATTGATGTGCCATTACAGCAGGATGAGCTTAGGGTCACTGTCTCCCTTATCAGCCTCCAGGTAGCAATCATCTGATACATGAAAAGCTTTTGTCCATCCATCATTAAGCTCCTGGTGGTTTTCTCTCTCTGTAGTCCCCAAGTTGAAGGAGGAAGAAGAAAGCAGGGAGAGGACTGAAGCATGATTTCCCTTTGGATGTTGTTGCTGCGTGGGTTAGGGTCTGGATCTGCATGTCTTCAGCAATGCTGACTGCTCAGGCACGGCTGGGTCTCCTCCTTGCTGCAGCCATCACGTTGTGCCATGGGGAATTGTCTTTCTCTAAGCGAACTGAGCTGCTCTGCAATTTCTTTACAGTGAATTATAGGAAAATAAGTTTGTCCTTCTCCCTTGAAAGCTGTGCGGCACCAATTTGGGATTGACTAAATCTTTCAGAGTTTCCCTGCGCGGTGCTGAGCAGTGGGAACAACTGCGCAGTTACCTGGCTTTGTCCTACCCGCAGGTCTGCTGCTGCTGGCCAAAGCGGTAATACCGAGCTTGCTCTCCAGAGGCTCGCCATTGCTCGCCTCAAGGTCATACTGAAAACTTGCTGTAGCCGAAACACTTCTTGTTTATTGTTTGCACAGCGGTCATGTTGTGAGGCCCCTGCTTGCTTGTCTGTGGGGGGATGACGGCATTACAATTTGCATTAGGATGGGATTTTCCAGCCCTCAAGGAACAGTGTCTTCCTTAGTGAACTTTCAGCTTCCTTTTGGCGTGGCTTGATGGTGGGCAGGGGCGGCTGTCTGCAGCAGCTAGGAAGCTCCTCTGTCTCTGAGCCCTTGTGGGGGAAAGGGACTGAATTCTGGGGTGCGGACTGATGAAATGATGAGGTGAGCTCATGTTACAGCCGTTTTATTGCTGCTCCTGCAGATCCTAGAGGCATCCGACTGGACTCTCTATTGTTGATAGACACACAGACCAGCACTGAAACAAACTGCATCTGCTTGAATTCACCAGTTGGGATATTAGGGTTTAACCCATGTGGTGCTCCTTCCAGAACACAAATCTGTATTTCAATGTGATACACTACTAGTTTTTATTCCCCCAACTGTCTTGCACAAAAGCACTTACGAGTCCCCTCAAAAGCCTCCAGAGGTGTGAATTACAGCTGATGTAATTAATTTGTGTTTGTGGGCCTGGCCCCATGCAGTCTAGTAGCATGTTGGGCTGGCAGTTAAGAAGAACAAAAGTCTAATCTTGGAGAAGATTAGGAATTCTTTGGCAAAGGTTAAGCCAGGGTGCCGCTGCCTTATCATTTGTACTGGTGTCCTGTGGCAAATCTGTAATTTAAGCCATGAACAGTAGGCAGGCTGTTCCTCACACTAGCTTTAAAGCAGCAGTAGCATCTCTGCTTACCTACCTGGTTGTTCTGCAAAGCAAAGCCTTAAAAAATGGTTAGGCATAAAACAAGACCAGGGCAGCTCTAGATCCTAAAGTCACTACAGGGGTGCCCATTGCAAGGACATTCAGAGCAGAGCCTGCTGTGTGACTATGAAGTCCGTCCTTCCCAAGGCCATCTCCATGCTGTCCCCTGTCTCTTCTGCTCATCTGTTCTCATCCCTCCCACCCTGGGGTGTGTGAGCAGCATAAATACTGTGCATCGACCAGGCACTGCAAGGAGAACTGGAGATGAAAACAGGGAGGGAGGCAGATGGACCAGCAGGCAGCTCCGAAAGGGGGAAGCCAGCCTTGCCTTTCCTGCGGGCTGCCTGGGCGTGCTCAGCCCCAGCCCAGCTGCAGCAGGATTTAGTCCCAGCACACTTCCAGCCAGCATGTCGTGGCAAGCCTCCTTCCAAGCAGCAGTTTCCACTTTTCCTCTTTGGTGTCTATTGTTTTGTTATTTGGGGAACTGGAATCCATGATTGAATTTAAACGTGGTTAGCATTAGCCTCTGACGCAACAAGGGGTTTTTTTCCTTTCAGATTGGTCTGAGCCTGAGCACATCTTCCCCTGGACAACTTGAGGGGTCCACAGCTCTCCTGTGACCCACGCACTCAGGCAGTGAGGCAGTGTTGTGTTTAGTGCCGAAAGACTGTCCCGTTTAGTCTCAGCAGAGCTGCAAAGTGCTGGCTTGGGCTACATCTGGCAAATAATCCTTGATTGCAAGTGAGTTTCCAAAAGAGGGGGAGGCTGACTGAATGCTGGTGGTTTAGATTTAGTCATTTAATGAATGGCATCAGGAATAGGTTACGTTCTCAATTATTTTGATTTTAATCTAATGTGTTAATAACATGAGGCTCTTCAGATGAAAATGTATTTCCAAGTTGCTTTAAGTATTTGCTAGCGTAGTAAGTTGAAGACATATGTGAAAGAAAGGGCCATCTGATGAGCTGCTATTGTTCTCTTAATTCAACCCACTCTGTTTGGGCCACTCTGCATGAATGGCTTTGTGTTTGCTAATAAAATCAGGCTATGTTCCCTGCAACACATGTTCTGCATGTCCCAGCTAGTCAGCAGCAGTAAAACCTTATTTTATAGGTTTATAATATTACCTTCTCAACTGTGGCTTCTTTTCGAGACACCAGTACTTCCAGGGTTGGCCTTGGCACTCTTGAGCACACAGGGGTGGCTTTGAGAGCTGCTATAACCCCATGTTTCTGGCACATCTTCCTCCTTTCCCTTGGTACCTTGGGCTCTTGCTCCCTGCATGGCTTGTCAGTGAGCTTGTGTACCTCTTCACCTAAAGGGTGCTGTGTTAGCACGTTGAATGTTGGAAGAGAAATAGAAATGTGCTCCTCGGACTGCATCCTCTGTCTTCTCCCCAAAATGCTTGACTGAGCCTGAGTTGCTTCTTGGGCTGGCTCGAGGAGGGTCCAAGAGTGGCTGTGGGAGCTGTGGCTGCTCTACAGCCCTTTTATCTGCTGGGCTTTGGAGACCCAAAGAGGTGGGAAGAGCTCTGCTGTTGCATGAGCCCAGGAAAGCTGCAACCAGCCCAACAGCTTCTTTGGGCAGTCCCTAAGACAGGGGGCGGGGAGGGGGGGATGAAAAGCAACCTTCTGTCTTAGCACAGCATCTCAGAGGGGGCTGCTCTTAGCAGTTGGCTGGCAGTGGTCCTCCAAGAGACACGTCCAAGCTGGAGGAGGGAATCAGTATGCATAGCAGTTGCTCCCTTTCCTTGGCACATTGTTTTTTAAGGGCTCTAGGGTGGAGGGGATTAGACCAAGTTCTTAGGGGAGGAGAATAGCCAGCAGGGGATGGCTGGTCATTTTTGTTCCTTTTGTGGCACAAACAATCTCTCCCTTACTACTCATAGGGGCTCATGAGCCTTTGTGATGTTTATTAGGCTGAAAGATTTGGAGACCTCTGGTCTAGATAGCTCTCCAACTGAGAAGGGGAATTTAGGCACTTGTGATAGTGTGGCCAAAGAAATTACAATAAATATTTGGGAGATTTTAGTGTTTGGCGTTTGTCAAGAATGGTTTAGCAGAATGAAATCCTTAGTGGAAAGGCTAGAAGTCCAGCTGAAATGACAAAGATGTGCCTGGGTTGGCGTTGGCACATCTTCCACACTTCAGGGATTAGAAGGAATTGTGTAATAGCAGCGTAATGATCTGCATAATTGGCTCATTTAAACTTCAGCTGCTTTTGTTTAGGAGATGGACTTAAAATCTGAAACTGGGTCAAAATCTTTTCTTGCTCTAGAACTAAAAGTTCCACACGTTTCAGACTTCTGTTTGAAGAGACCTCTTTCTTATCACTGTCCAACCAGCCTTCCTGGGCTGAATTTCAGCCAGGCAGGTCACCTTGGCCTGCTAGTCCTCATCGCTTGGGAAAGTGACAGCGATGAGGATCAGCAAAGATTTTGTAGGGTCTGTTGATCACCAACACATCCTCTCCTGCTGATCAAATCATACTCCTTGGTCCTCTTTAAGACTGATGGAAACATCTCCTCTCTAAGACTAGCAGCTGAGCAGGCACTGTTCTGGGGGTATATTCACTCTTCTGGATTCTTACCACATTTTCAGTGAAGGTCAGTGTCAGTGTTTTATCATTTCATGAACTTGCCCTAAACTACCAGGGAGGCAGAATGCTTCCTCAGCAATGGCATTCTTCCTGAAAATGAAGCCCAGGTATTCGTGAGCAGTGTCCTGAGCGCTGTTGTGGCCCCATATCTCCTCAGCCTGCAGCAGCGAATAAAATCCCCAAAAGGTTGTTTGGGTGCAACTGCATTTCCAACAGTAAATGAAGATTCTTCTTCCTGATCCCAGGGACAGCCGTTCACAGACATGCATGGCCTCCTGATCTCCTGGGGTTGGCCCCAGTCAAGGAAATGTGCAGATATTTCTTTGTCCCAACCTGTTCCCTAACATTTCCTGGAGGGGGAGATTTGCGAGGTTAGTGTCAGGAAATAGATGCTTGGGAAAACCCTCTTTCTACTGGAGAAAGCAGCCTGATTACTTATTCTCATTGCTCATCTGGACTGAGGTAGACTTCCAGTGGTGAGACTGAGAGCAGTTGTGAAGTGGAAGATTTGGAGGTCAGGAATTATGGCCCTTCAGCAGGCAATCCCACCATGCAGTCAACCTGCCGCCCGCAGGCAAGTAATGAAGTGATCCTGCACGTGGAGGATCTCCGTAAGTTGGCAATAGTCATAAATTCATTTATCATTTGCCTAAAGCTGCAAAACAAACGCATGTCTGCAGCACATATAGATATCTGTTATCATCTTGAGCACAGAAGATGATGCCATTGAGCAGTTGCTGTGTTAGCAACATGCACACACAAAACGGATGAGTCTCTCTTTGCTCACTTATTCACGGTGTGAATTTTACATCGTACTGTGGATATACACATAGTCCAGAAAGATCAGTCCTAAAATAAGAACCACTGGCAAATATCGTTCTCTCTTCCCTGGATGTGACAAGGTACTGGCAGCACAAGTTGGCAGCCAAGTCTCTGTGCTGTCACGTCATGTCATGCAAGAGTCTCACAACTGCAGATGCAAATGTGCAGGCTCAGACATCAGTGTCACAAGCTGCTGCATGTTTTGATTAATTCATCTATGGTTTTCACACACAGGTTCAGGGACGGGTGCTTTCATCAACTTTGCGATCAAAATGTATGCCAAGGATATTATGACTCATGTTACAGACTCGGTTGTAGTTTGGGGGGGGGGGAAGTTAATAGCGATGTTAAAATATCACTCATTTACTATATAGGTGGAGCTGGCAGCAATGGCTGTAGTCATGGTTGCCTAACATTTCCCATTATATAAAACTTTTTTGTAGTTGCTCATATCTTTATCAGACTGTGTTGTTTGGTATTCTTCCACTCTGAGATTCTGCCTAAGGCTGAATTGTTTTGGCAAATTTTAGCAAAAACAGAGGGGGAGGAAATTACATTGTTTTGCTCATGTCAGAGTCTTACAATTTACTTTTCATTGATAACCTTCCAGCTTTCCTACTTTGAAGCAGGGATGTATCATTTGGCATGTGGGTTGCTGGAGGTGGGAGGGGCGCTGGCAGCTTGAACATACCTTTTGCATGTGAGAATCTGTCCGATTTGATTAAGTTATAAGCTTGTGAAAATTGCACAAACTCTCTAGTAGATGGTTTAAAATTTCCAGAGTATCTGAAAAGTGTATTTGCTCTGACAATGCTCATGGCTAAGACTTCAGAGACTGGAAACTGCAATTCCTGTTGTTGATGATGATGATTCTGGAGTCTCTAACGCTCATTATTAGGTGAGCCAGCTCTTTTCTCACATCCTCCAGAAAGGAACTCAGAAAAAAAAAAGGCTTTTTGGGCAGTGACGGAGGAGGTGAGGAGGGTGAGATCCTCCAATGGTGAGCAGGTGATCTTGGGAGCTTGCAAGAGACAAGGCTGTACCAGAATGTTAAAACTGGAAAGGGGTTTTCCAGTGCTTCCCGGAGTTTTCAGGTGCTACAGCTGAAGCTGCCTGTTCAGCCTTAGTTCAAGCCCATTACGCAGGAGAAAGATACTGCTTATCCACTAATCTCAGCCAGTTTTGATAATGGGATAAAATTCCCTTTTGTGCAAATGAATGGCAGGTTAGAGGAGAGAAACCCTGTTCGCCTCCGAGGGGGAGGGCTGCGAGCTGACCCGAACTGTATGGCTGAACCCATATAGCTGAACAGGAGACAGGGGCTGGCGTTGTTTGCCCCATGTAGACATGGGACAGTGTAAGTCTGATGCATGATGCTATCACGTGGCATTTCATATCTTTCTCTACTCTTGCAGCTATTTGTTGATGTGTGATCATAGACTCTTTTTCTTTAGGACTCTTGCTTGTTCAGTACATGAGATGGCTAACAGTGCTGGGGGAACTAACAGAGCAGGTAGGGAGGAAGGTGCACAGGGCACCTGCACTACCTCTTGCATCATTAAAATGCCTTGCAGTGGAAGAGGCAGAAGATGGAAGCAGAAAAACACAGGTGCTTCCGTGCTGGTTTCTGCGAGAGACAACCTGTAAGACAGCTCTTCTCCCTGGGAGAGAGTCGTCGTACATGGCTTAGCTTTTCTGTGTGCAACTTAAGACCCGTGTCAGTCTTACTCATGTGCTGAGCATGCATCAAGCAGAAGTCTTACAAAAATGCTGAGTATTCGACCCAGAGCATTTCAAATTGAGCATCCACATTTTGAGAAAATTTTGACTATTTCAACATTGCAGTTGGCTTTTTGTACATAAGAGGAATAATAGCTTTTCCTTCCTCCAGAATAGCATCACAAATAAATACGAGATTCACTTCTGAAAATTACCATAGAAGAATCTCCAACCAAGTGAATAATGCTGCATTCAGCATAAGATTTGGGTGACATAAAAGTACAAAGAGGGGGAAAATAAGGATATCAATCTGTTTATCCTGTGCCCTGAGCTGATGAAGTTCTGCAGAGGTAGTACAGGATCAGTAATAGATAGCGTGATCCATGGGCACAAGAGAGGTGAGTAGAAGATAATTTTTTTTCAAAACTGTAGGTTGCTTTTCCCTGCTGTCTTAAGGACAAAACATCTAAAGCAATGAGGCATTTTTCTATTACCTACATGGTCAATGAAATCCTGTATGTATAGTACGGCACATACGCATTCTGTAACAGATGGTGTGTGTGTCATGCAGATGGGCTTCAGTGTTTCACAGCTCTTGGGCTCCAAGCCCTACACAAAACCCAGCCTTTTCCTTCATCTGCAGGATTTAATTTCTAATTACGGCGGCTGGGATGATTGCAGCGTGTGGCAGTGGGTCAGACTAGCCGTGGTGCTCTGCTCTGGGCTCCACTTGCTGTAGAAGAAGAAAACAGTAGCATCATGTCAACTGGTGGTGATTTGGGGCCCATCCATGGCCATCCAAAATGCAGAATTAAACCAGGTCTTGGTGCTGGGGCTCCCAAAATGTGGCTTTTACAATGGGCCCATGCTGACTTCAGTGTCTGGGAAAGCATCAGCTGGACCTGAAACTTTGTTTGCATTTGAGGCAATTGTAAGATCTCTTCTCCATGTAGGTTTTCTGCTGAGAACTGGCCACAGCCTCATCGTTATTCAGAGCATTTAAGAGTCTCTCCACACCTTCCTGTTTTCACTAATTAACGCAGTGTCTTTGGGGCCTCCCTCCCCTGTTGAATTTGGTTGGGTGTCAGCAAATACCTTGTACTCAGAATTTCTGGAGGAAGTAGAAAGAGATCAACAGAAACACACAGACTTTGGTCACCTGGCCTTCTGTCTTTAAGAAACTGAAGTAAAAATACAGCTGTCTTTTATCTGAACAGTGGCTAATTTATTTAGAACAAAAAGCACATTACTTGCATTGTCACTTGTTTTTCCTAAATGGAACCATCAACTGGTTTTAATTGTATAAAGATACGTAGGAATGGAACGAGAGTTCAAACAGCTCTTTTGCAGCACTTTAAATGGACACGGTACTTCATATATATCCCCAGAATAATGCATACCAGATGAAAAGATACTGTGGAATTTGTGTAATAAAGGTAAAAGCCCATATATCTGCCTGTTCTAATGGATGAGAACCAAAACAGGAAAATTGCGTAAGGCAAAAATAACAACAAGCAAGTTTCACTTGCTGTAGAGTGCACTGAGAAGAAGCAAGCACTGGACTTCCCTGAGCAGTGGCCAGGCATAGTAACGGGATAGACTGCTTCCCAATATAAGCTTCCCAACAGCTTCCCTAACACTCTTGCGCTACAGTTAAAGGTATTTCATGTCCTCTCTGGTCTGGAGATTAGCCAGACCTTCTGGTATTGCAGTGTCCCAGGAGCTACCGTGTGAGCTCCTGTGCAATTTGTGAGCAACTCTTCCCCCCGACTCCCCACCTTCTTTAGTTGTTTTTCACTACATTTTAATATCCATTTAAATGAGGTGAACTGGTTCTTGCACCTCAAACTATTTAGTGATGCCTCTGGAGATGTTGTCACTTTCAGCAGCGGAGCATGCCCAGCGGGGTCCTTCTAGTTATGGTCAAGGTATATGCAGTAAAGAGGGATTGCTAACCAACCTGTGTCAGCCGGCTTCAGATGCTGATTGCTGTCTTTCTCACCACTGAATTCATTGCTTTTGCTTTGCCAGTCAGCCACTGAATTTAGATCCATTTGTAAAACTACAGCCACAAGAAATGAAAAACTGAATCAGCTGATTTCATTCATTATCTTTAAATATGACTTTGTGTGACCTTGATGTAGCGATTCATGGTTTGGCTTCCAGGTCTTGCTGGAGGTGCAAGGTTCGGTGACTGTCCCAAAACTAGGACTGTGAGTGAAGACTTCGTTCTGCACCATCTAAGGAAAAGTTACTTTAGTCCTTATTTAAAAGGAAGGCTGTCTATAGCATCTTCACAAGACTAACTGCCCTCTGTATGCCTATTTTCTGGGGACAGCAGCAAGTTATGTGCTGTTAGTCTGCTAAACTCTTAAAAGAGGAAAAAAATAAGTATCTCTAGAAAAGGAAAGATCCTTTTTAACAGCATCTGTCTCCCTTAGACACAGTTTCTGCATGGTTCATTCCTTCTGGTTGTTGTTATTACAGTTCTTCTGGGGACTTGTCATTGCTGTCAGCCTGCAATGGACCTTGCCAGAAGGATAGCATGACTCAGTCCACCCTCATCTTGCCCCAGCCACTGTATTATATCAGCCAGGTCAGTTTGAGCTGAGAAGGGAATGTCAGATTACGGGCTCCCAGTAGAGACCAGGAGACCGAGTTATGATTCATACATTTACTGTGATGCTGACATCTCTTCAGAGCTGAGCAGTAAATGATAGAGCAAGTTTAAAAGCTTTTTGCAGCTTGCCAGTATTTTGTTGTTGATACAGCATGCCGCTTGTTAACATGATCCAACAAGTATCCTTTAATGACCCCATTTGGGGAGCTTGTGAGACTCCAGAGGACTGCTGGAGAAGCTCTGTTTCATGGTGCTGTACTTCTGAGACCTACTTATCCATCATGGTTGCAGTCAACTGATGCTTATGAATTCCTGCTCATTATAAAGTACTGATTGGAGAAGTCGGGGGGGGAGGGGAATCTTCTTTTCTGTCCTGATCTAACGGTCTCTTGACTTTAAACTTAAATGTGTTCCCTATTACAAGTAAAGTTAAATAAGGCTTTGCAGGATTTTTTAATGCGAAGGTATGAAACGTCTTTGTGAAGGTCTTTTGCTCAACTGAGTTGTTTTTTCATGTGCTGCCAATATCTGATCCCACTTCTTGACCTTTAATATACACTGAGAGAGAAGATTAGGATGTTTCTAATCAGTTGAATCTCCCCTCTGGGAGCACTGTTAAATCCTGACTCTCAGCTTTATCTCTGCCAGGTCTTGCCAGCCCTCCGTGTTTTTGGTTTTGTTACCAGCTGAGGTCGGAGTTCGGTCACCTCAAAGGTTCTTGTTCAATTGGGGGAGTTTCTTGGATCCTTTCTGTAGGAGTTAAGACATGAGCAAGCAACTCTGCTTGGAGGCAGACCTCTTCGTTTCATGTGTGTTGGTGAGCCAGACCTTATTCAGTGAAACAAAGTTGGGTTTTTTTTGTGCAGGATTATTGCTATGCGTCCCTCAGTAATCCCACCCACCTCATCATTAGTAGGGCTTCGTCAGATGTCTTTGGGAACAAACCTGGGTTGTTTTCAGGCACCAAGTCAGGTGCCTCATAGATGTTCAAAATATTACATCAGCCAGTTTCTTCTGCCATCCAAATCTGTGATTTCATTAAAATACCAAGTTTGTTGGCAATAAATTCGTAATTATTATTGAGTTTCATGCCATTGTTTCAGTGAGGATTTAAGTGAGACTAGCAAGTCTGCAGTTGCGTGGCTCAGCCTATGTTACATGGCCCAGTGATACAAGCAAGCAGTTCATTTTCAAAGCTGCAACTTGTCTTTATCAGATAGAGCCCCCTTGAGCTGCGTATCTTCCCCTTTCATTTCAGCCATCAGCAACACCACTGATTCAAGTATCAGGAAATTTATCCCTGAAAGCAGTACAGACAATGGATTGCAGCGCTGGGGTTTATGCCTTCCTGAAAAGCGTCGGTGATCTAAGGACTGAGCCCAGGCAGTCTTATTGGCCCTTTGATTCCAGTGGCTGCCATTCCCATTGTGGTCCACGTACCTGTAGATGCCCATGCCCTGTCCCATGTTCTTGAACACTCCAGAGGCTCTGTAGGTGCATAGGAAGGAGTGGAATGGTCTGGAGTCACTGGCCAAAGCTACATGCTTTGTTCCCGTCCAAAAATTTACTCATCCTACAGGCCCTGGTCTTAAGTTACTGAGCTTGCAGAGAAATCTGCTCGTAATTTCTTTCTTGTAAGCCCTTTCTTGTGAAGCAGAAATTTTGGCAAAGAAGAGTCGAGGCACTGGAGAATCCCCAGTTTTGCCTGGTTATACCAGGCCTCCTCAGATCTTTCCTTGGAACGAGCAGGCAAGAGGAAATACTTTCCATTTCAGAGAAGCATGGACAAACAACGTTGCTTCAGACGGAGAAGAAAAGCAGCAGACGGAGTTACAGCGCTGAATCCTGCTAGCCAAAAGCATGCTCTTGCCTTTATTCAGTCATTCCTGGAACACTGTGTTCTTATTGTATTCCTTCTCACCCTGCTCAACGCCTCTCCTTGGGCTTGGTACCCAGAGATACCCTGACTACGATGCTGGTGGTTTTGGGGAAATTAAAAAAAGCATCAAACACATCTCAGAAATGGACCCTCTCCCTCGCCTGATGTTAGGTAAACGTGTTTTCTGAAAACCTGGATCCCGTTAGAAAGGTTCCCGCTGTCTGGAAAACAAAGTACTCGCTTGCCTGGTTTAGTCATTAAGTAAATTTGTGGTTTGGTTGAGATGAAAAATAATGAAGAAAAGCTGTTGAAATTGCGGGATAAATTTGATATTTTGCAGGCAGTGCTGTTTTTAAGTGGAACTGCTGCCTTCTTTAGGTTATGAGCAGACCCAGGTATAAAACCTGGGTTTCCCTTGCTCCCCGCACCTCAGAGACAGGCATTTGGAAGTAATTTGTTTCATGAAGGCCCTCGCTGTGCGGGTGAGGGGGATGCTCTGGGCTGGAAGCCGTGTTGCATGGGTGTCTGCATGGCCAGCCCACGGCTGGAAAGCTGGGAGATGCTTTCAGCTGCTTATTTCATCTGCGGAGGAAGCAGCATCCTGGGCTGCAGGCAGGGTGGGAGGAAGGGATGGATGGTCACTCGCCTGGTGTGACATGGAAGGCTCTGAACGGTTGGAGGGTTCGCTGGTATTTTTACATCTGCAATGTGATAGTTGTGTTGCCCCTTCTGGGAAGAACCATTTCCTCTGCGACTCCTTTACGTCTCCCAGCTGCCCTGCCTGCCTTCCCAGGTGTCCTGGTTTCAGCTGGGATAGAGTTAATTTTCTTCCTAGTAGCTGACATAGGGCTGTGTTTTGGATTTAGTATGAGAATAATGCTGATTACACACTGATGTTTTAGTTGTTGCTAAGTACTGCTTATGTCATGCTCAGTATATAAACTGGGGGGAGTTGGCCGAGGGGCAGTCATCGCTGCTTGGGGACTGGCTGGGTATCGGTCGGCGGGTGGTGAGCAATTGCATTGTGCATCACTTTGTATATTATTATTGCTATTATTATTATTATATTGTTACTGCTGTTATTATTATTTCACTTTATTTCAATTATTAAACTATTCTTATCTCAACCCAGAAGTGTTTCTCACTCTTACTCCTCCGATTCTCTCCCCCATCCCACCAGGGCTGGGGGAGTGAGCGAGCGGCTGCGTGGTGCTTAGTCGCTGGCTGGGGTTAAACCATGACACCAGGGAAGGGAAACCACAGGGAAAAGGCACAGGAGCCTGTGCAGAGACCCCCATAGCTCTCTGCAGAGGGTTTCTCCTCTCCACCGGCCCCAATTTATCTGAGAGAATCACCCAGGAAAGCAGAGATGTGGGAGCTGGCACTGCTGCATGCTGTCTGAAATGGCTACTGTGTGTGTTCATCCAGTTAAGCATATATATATATTAAAAAAAAAATCACTTGCCATATTAAACATAGATGTCATTTCACTCTGAGAAGCCAATTAGCAGAGCAGAAGGGTCTTGCCTATCAGCCTGTTGCTGAATTTTCCCCAGCTCTCAGCTTAAGCGAGGGGAAAGGAGACCACATTACTGCCTGTGCCCACCCTAGCGAGCCCCGTGGCCCAAGGAGAACACACTGGGAGGGTCAGAGAGTGGGGAGTGAGGACTGGGGTCCCACTTGTTTCGGGAGGGTTTCCCATGGGCTGGTTCTCACCCAAACCTTTGGGCAGCTGGAACACACAAGGGAGCATGCTGGAGCACGGCATCCACTGCCTGGGGATGGGAACCCGAGCTCCTGGGCACGCTGCAAGGCTCATGTAGACAGGCCCTATGATTTGAAAAGGTTTATATTTGGTTTAATGCAAAACATGACCTTAAAGCATATTGGTGCTTCTGTTCTGACATTCCTCCTTATGCATGTTGTCCTGTCTCTGTTCTGGAGGTGTCAGGAGGATTTGGTCCTCAGGGTCAAGGTCCTCTCACTGCATTTGGGATGCATTTTAATGTCAGTCACAAATTTAGATATTAAGGCAACTTTTTCTGGTAACGTGTGGTTGTTCAGCACATCCCTGTGCAAGTTTGATTCTGTCCCTTCCAATAAAATATTAAAAATACTTTTTTTTCCTGTGGAGTATTGTCTGACAAAGGCTATGGCGTGCAGGCAAGTGTGGCTTATGGGTGGGAGCAGTGTATCCTGGATATCCAAAATGCACACAGGGGATGCTGGTTTTGCCCTGGTTTTGTGGCATCTTAAGTTGCTACAGAGGCTTTTGAATGACTGATGGAGCCAGGCTGCTCCAAAGCAGTAAGGCTCCTGTTCAATCACAATTAATGCAGTCAGATATCCTGTATACTTTATATAAAATTTCCTCATTTTAACATCAACCTTTCATAATGGATAAGGATTTGTATTAATCGGGTCATCATTTTTTAAAAAAAAATGAACCAAACTTTGTTGTTGTGTAAACTCAGACTAATATGTTGAAATGAGTCTAAGCAAATACCTGTTACTGTTAGATACAGAACAAAATGTTCTGTGACATTTGCTTTATTTCAGTAAGATGATCGAAGCATCCTGTTAATTGTGTTGCCCATATTTTATCTTTAATTCATTTCTTGTGTATTGAGCTATTAAATAAATGAGGCTTTTGGTTGCATTCTAGGGAAGATGTGCATTGTTTTTAGAAAAGACTTGACTTACTGTGTGGCAAAACTAGATTTTTACAGTTTGGATTTTAAATCTATAAGTAGCAGACAAAATACAGTATTACATTGGGGTGATGAATGAGCACAGCCTTGCTTCTGTTGGGAAGGAGGAGCTGGGAGGGCTTATTTGTAGATGCACAGTCAGATGAAATGTTGAGGGACTTGTTCTGCAGTTTCCTTGGAACACAGTGGTTGCATCCTGCTGTCTGAAAGTCTTTCCTAAGAAGGTTAGTATGGTGATAGGGCAATAAAGCCACAATATTTAGCCTATCTAGTCTTTATTTGCCTCCTAAGGCAAACAAATTATTTCCTGTGTTTTAGCTTCCTTCCTAGATTCTGACAAATTCTAAATCACTTTTCTCACCCACTTGCTGTATCCTATGATCTAAATTATTGGTTTCAATGAATGCGTCTTCTGTTCCTTAGTCCTGCCTGAGAAGTAGTATGTCCTTGGTAAATGCAAAGGAGTGAGAAATTGGAAACTGAAGACTGGTAGATCTTGGGTTTAGCTTTTGTAACTGTACTTTAATACTTCACAATAATTACCCAAGCTCCCCATAAAATAATCTCCGTGTGCTCCTAAAATGGAATTGAATGCCTTAGAATAAAAGAGAAGAGGAGCCCTTATCTGTACTTCTAGTTCAGTTTTTATTTATTTCCCTTCTTCCTCCAGCGTAGGAGGATGAATAAGCACGGAAGAAGATACAGATTTGCAAAGGCAAGGAGCGCTAAAGAGCGTAGGTTTTTTCATCAGCTTTTAAAAGCCAGACTGTAATCATAAATTCCCTGATAGCTGGAGCATACAGAAGTCGTCTTTAAGCCCACAAGTGACAGGCTGCTGTTGCTTTTCAAACTTCAGATTTCATTTTTTCTGTAAGACACAACTTTGATCTGGTTCCTTTGTAATGCTCTGCAGAGCGCCAGGGCCGCTGCGCTCGCCGGCTGCAGGGCTGGAAGTGAACTTTCTTGGCGAGAGCCATCTGGAGACCTCAAAGAACAGATTAACTTGCCCAGAATTGATGTGATCTTTCAAGAGGCTGCCCTTGCCTGGGACACATGTGACATTGGCAGTGATAAAGTTGAGATGCACAGCAGTGTCTGAGTACCTGTGGTAATTGGGAAGAGTTTTAAGTGGAGCAACCCCGAGGATTTGCAATCAAATTATCAGCTAAATCCTCAATTTTATCCTCTTGAGCAGACTTTGCATCTTCAGTGCAGGTTAAATCCAGTCAGGAGTAAAGGTTTTCAGCTTTGCATCTTCACATGCGTTTTGTTCTTAGCTCCAAAACATACCCATAATGATGTATTGGGGAACGCTGTGAATGCTTTGGGACATTTCTCATAGTTTTATAACCAGTACAGTGCAACTTTTGCGATGGTTGTTGATACTGTGGATTAGAAACTGAGACTTTTCTGTTCAGGTGGTAGATTAATGTAATCTTGTAAGTCAGACTTTTTGGTGTATGCTCTTCCAGTCTCTCATTTAAAGGTGACCCTGCTGCTCGGACACTGTTGTCAGCATGTGCTATTTAAATATGCTGAGGGGATTTGCTTCGGCTCATACAGTGTAAACTAACATGCGCACCTTTTCATTTGATTGACTGGTTGTGATAATGAAATGCGGTGTTACATGAAGGATGTAACAGTCACCTGCTTGTTGGTAGATGTAAGTATGGGAAGTAAGAGCTCTGATCATGTCTGGCCAGCCAGAGACTCAGCGAGCTGTCATTTTGAAAGCTGCTTTTTTCTTGAGTGGAAGTGCATAACTTTTTAAAACTAAAAATTAATTTTTTCACACTGAATAAATGGGAGATGTTAAAATAATGAGCTGGAAGGATGTCTGACCATTAGACTGCGTCCTCCTAATCACAAAGACAAAATGACTAGAGACACCAAATAAATGTAGGGCTTAGTTCTGGTTCCCTCCTGCAAATGTAGTTCTGGAAATAGTCATCTTTAAAAACACAGGACTATAAACTAAGTTGTCAGAAGTTGGTGTGAAAAAGTAGGGTGGGAGCACAGAGACTCGGTAAGTGGGTCTTGTTGAATTGCAGCCCTACTCTGTGGTCTCTGGGCACCAACCCTCAGCTCAAATGTGGCCCACCAAAAGAGGAAAGGAGGAATCACGTCCTGCCATGAGGCTCCTCACTGCTGTGCAGGACGAAGGGTGTTGCAGCTGTGGTGAGAGATCCTGAGTCTCTGCAGAGCCCATTTTGGGGTGTCCTTCCCTGGGACTTACCCCCGGCCCCACTTCTCCTGCAGCTCAGAGCTTTCCAAGACAACTCATGAAGTTTGGGTGATTATCAGCTGCCTCATGGCTCAGGCTGTCTAGAAAATGGGATTTATCCCATGTTAAAAACGAGCTGCTCGCCCAAACCTTGGTGACTAAAGGTTCAGAGTATGTCCAGGGAGGAAATCTTCTGGAAGAGCTGTTTAGGGGGAATGTAGGCAGAATGTGTTGGGGTTTTGTGGTTGTCAGCTTCCTGCTGAGTCTTTATCTCTTGGGTTAACTGATCTAGTGTCTCAAACAGCTGCTTCCTTGATAGTTACAGGGGTTTGGAGGTGCCTCACCATGCCACCAGGCAGTTTGGGGATGCGCTCATCTCAGGGTCAGGCGGGTGGGGGACCCTTGCAAGAGGAGGACTGCCAGCCTGCCTGGTTTCTATCACATGTACAATGCTTTTGAGTTAAAATTTTCTTCCAGAAAATGTTAGTGTCATAAAAATTCAGTGCTAGAGCTGGAGGAGATGGTACCAATGAAAACTGATGGATCTGATCAGCTTCCCTCTTAGACTGGGAGCTGCTCCAGCCACACTGGAACTGCTAGCAGACTTGGGAAGACCATGTCTCACAGACCTGCCAATAGAGTGTTGTGCAATTTATTCCCTCCAGTGAAAATTTAAATTCTACAGAAATTAGTTGCCTACGGGTCTTTCATCTCCAGGGAAGTTTCCTTCTTGCCTTAGTTTTTTTTTTCCATGCTTCATGAAAAACATCAATGAAGGAGGTATGTAACTGTTGAGAACCAAAGGGAGTGCCACGTGGATTTTGGTTTGCAGGTAGTATCTGTGAGACCTTTCTCCTGTTGTGGATTCTGAAGGTGGTGCAATGCTTCCCTAGAGCACGCCAGCCAGAGCATGCTCTTTTTGCAAAGAGCAAAGAGTAGCATGTTTGGCAAAAATTGGGGATTTTGCATCTTTGATTTAAAATTTAAATAGCCATCAGTGGGGACCTGTGTGAAGGAGACTGGGGATCCCAGGCTGGAAGGAGAAGGATGCCCTTAAGAACTCACGGTGCAGTGGGAACTCCAGTTAGGGCAAGAGGGCCGAAGAGGACCTCACCTCTTTTCTCACTTAAGTTGAGATCTGACGGTGCTAATGTTCAGAGTGCTGTGTGCTGGTCTTCGCTGGAGGAGTGGGAGATTTGGGGATGGGATGCAGCTAAGACAACATGCAAAATAAACTGAACAGGTAGAAGAAAGCCCTAAGGAGATGCTTGCTGGTTTTCTACAACAGTTTTGGCCCTTGTCAGCGTTACCAGAATTGACAGGGATCAGTGGAGGGCTTGATGCAAAGAAAAGGCATCTGGTCAGGTTGACTTACTTGGGTCACTGTGATCTCTATTATAATTGTTCCCTATGTGATTATTTTGAGGGTTGAGCAACTGAGAGCTGCCGAAGAGACATGCAGCTTTATTTCTGCAGAGTGAAATGTTCTCTGTTCATTTCAAAACTGGTCATTGCTCTTTCCATCAAGAAAAAAAAATCCGGAAGTCTGCAGGAATTTTTGTGAAGTCTAACTTTAAATGCTCACCTTTCCTTTTATCGCCCTTATCAGCACATAGAGCTCTGTATGTGAGGTTTTTAGCTGACATTTCAAATCTCTCTGAGTGTGCCAGTATCCCTTTTAAAGCAGCCTCCCCTCCCAGATCAGAAGTGACCAGGGGTTTTTGTTAGACTCCACGTTCCTTTAATGTTTTCCTCCTAATAGATGTTGAAAGCGTTCTTCAGAGGCACGGCACAAAACATTCAAATAGTGATACGAGCCAGCTGAAGAGAGTTGTCAGGGAGCGGGAACATTAGGAGAAGGATTGAATACAGATGGATTCCTCAAAAGTAATGTAACCTGCTATGATTGCTTTGAAATCCTATACCCTTTCCATCTACTTATGCTTACCAAAAGTTTACATTTGCATTGATGTATTAGAGGCAGAGCTAAAATGGAAGTAATCCCTGTTGTATACATGCTTAAGTGCGTAATTTTAGCTAAATACAACAGCTGTGACCAAACTCTTGCCTGCATCCTCAGTGGGAAGCCCACAGCTGTGGAGTGCTGCAAGAGAGTCCGTCATCCTGACTCCTCCGAGGGGCCAGGGACTACCTGGCACCCATCTACTTGCTCTTGGTTCCTTCAGCCATCTCAGATCCATATCCAACAAATTCTTCAGATGCTCTCTGCTGCTCTGTCTTTGTATCAGCAGATAGAAAGGAGAAGTGGATTGATCTGTACATTTTATTCTATATATCATAGTGCTTTCTTAATATACTGCTAGAATAATCCATTTCTCTTCCAGAGAGTCCTGGCAGAAGGTCCACTAGAAGTTGGTGCTATATTTTAATTGGGTTATCCAAAAAGCATCCTTCTCTTTGCCCGCAGGGAAGGCCTGAGCTATGCATCATTCCTGCCTCAATTTAAGAGGTTGTATCAGCCTCCATCATGCAGCTGTCATATCGGATTTGGCAGGAGGGTTGCACTGCACAGAACTCGTCTGATGTTCAGAACTGACCATTATGCAAGGGGAGAACCAGTGAAGGGGGACTGGTAGGGTTTTCACTTACTATGGCTTACTTTTTAGGGCAAACTTGTTCAAATTATGAGTATTTGCCCTAGAAAGCTGTTCTGAAATCTGATGGAATATAGAAATAAGGTTGCTCCAGTGCACATTTACAGTGGCAGACAGAAAGTTTGTGTGCTAGATGACATCCGTGGTGACTCGCCATCCCAAGGTGCCCGTAAGTGTTCATACCCAACCAGCTCTGTACTGCACCCAAGTGTGGAGAAACCTCACAAGGCTCCCTTTGCCTCAAATAGTCATGAAAAACCTCAACTGACTCAGTTTTGGATGCTCTTTGCACCACTCGGCAACTACAGTGAGCATTGTCCTCTGAGGAGAAATAGCTTGGAGGTTTTGTTGGTTTGTGGCAAGCAAAATACTATTTTTCTCTTTGTGAGAATAGGAGGGTAATTTGTTTCTAACTGACCCCATAATGGACCTAAAACAATATGATTTTTCTTAGTGACCAGCAAACATCCATGACCCCTTGCATTACAAGGAAAATTGTAATGGTTCTGTTTCTAGGAGCAGAAGGGCATGGTGAATAGGAGCTCTATGAGCAGTGTGCTAGCTGAAGGCTATAGCCCTGTCGAATTCAGGTTTTAAAATACTTTGGTAATGCTTCCGTCCTTGTACACCGAGTACTATATTATACATAAATCATTCTGAAGACCTCTACCTTAAATGGATTGTCAGCTAGTCCCAGTTCACATAGCGGCTATCCTGCGTTTGTACGCTGTGCAAATATGCAGAAACTGCCAACTTTTCCCTTTGCTGGTGTCTTCCTCGCCTCCAGTCCTTCCATCTGTGCGTTTCTGATGGGTTTCCTTGTCTTATCTAAATGTAAACTCATCAGGGCAGGGACTGTTTTCTGTTGTCTGTAGGACTTGGACCACTGCAGTACAGCCAGAAAAGCTTTTCACAGCAGAACAGGGAAGCACAAATTGCATGATGTGCCCTCCTTGGAGGTGTTTGCTCAAGGTCCATTACAAACTGCATCAACTAGGTGCCGGTTACTGAGTTACTAAATAAAAGATCATGCTGATGAGCTTTGTGGTCCGAATTAAAACAGGACTCTGGTTTTCAGAGCTGGTAACAGAGCTTGGAAAACCCAGGAATTTGTCAACTTCAAGATATCTTACAAATGCTGCTCTTCATGCAGAGGGGTAGGCAGCGAGACTGGGGGATTAAATGATGCTGTGTTGCTGTGTTGGTGTGAATGTTTCAGCTTGTTCCTCCTTCTGGCAAATTGCAAAATGACTTGCAGTGACAACGAGATGCCTGCGTGGCCTGACTGTCCTGTGGTATAGCAGAGCTGGAGGTGCATTGGCAGCAGTAGCTTTTCTATGCCAGTGGCAGAGTCAGTGTGAAGGAGCTGCTTGCCTGCTAGTTTCACAGGCTGCTTCACTGTTAGTGCATGCAGGTCTCCTCCTGAGCAAGGAACTCGCTTCCCAAGTTAGCTCACACAGGCACTCTCTCTTCTACCATTTTGTTTAAGAGAAGGAGGTTGGCCTGCTCACATGTGGACTTGAATAACCTGTCTGCAGGACAAGGCATGTGGTTGCATCCATGGCCAGATTGTCCATTGGAAAAGCCAGTGCGATTAGATGGTCCTTCCTCGTGGAATTTGCAAGTGTTTGATGTACCCGAGTGTGACATTCAAGGTCAGCTTTAGGTACTGCGTTGTAAGCAACAGCCATTTCTTGCTTTACCTCCCTCCCTTGGCAAATGTGTTGGAGTAAAGTAAGGAGGGGTGTAAATGCAAGCATAGAATGGGTGAGCCATGCTACACATCCCTTGCAGTTGGAAGAGTAGAAAGAAGCCTGGTATGACTAAGAAAAATGCTGTCATTATCTGGGTATTGCTTTTGGATGTCCTGCCTTGCTCATAGAATGACAATGCTAAGCAGTTAGCCGATGGACACAATAAATCCTGATGGGAACTGGACTTCTTCCATATAGTCATGTTCCCTCTCTTCTTCAACTCTAATAGTATCATCTTCATTACTCCATGAATTCTCTTTTGCTTCCAGTTATGAGTCAAATTGTTTGCGGTTCTATCAGTGCAACTTAACATGGCTTAGTCTGTGTAGCCTGTCACCAATGCTGGGGCTCCAGGCAGAGTCCTTCTGCCCAGTGATGCAGAGTATGGTCAAGGTTGTGTCCTCCTAATTTGACTCTCTCATTTTTATTGCAGGCATGGGTCATGGAGAGAGCCTGTTAACCCCTACTATGTCAACACAGGCTACGCTTTGGCACCAGCAACCAGTGCCAATGACAGCGAGCAGCAGAGCATGTCCAGCGATGCCGATACGATGTCGCTGACAGACAGCAGCGTGTAAGTAACTCCAGTCTGGTGGGACAATAAGTGGGACAGTAGTGTGTTTGTTTATTTAGCAGTGGTGCTGCTAGTGTGTTGGTCTGGGGGAGGCTTTGCCACAGCTGGTGTTGGGGGGAATATCTGACTAGACCACGGTCATGATCATTCTCGCTTTCTTTTCAAGCGGGATTGTTTTGTCACTGTGCAGGCTACTCAGCCTTGCTGGTCTTGGGAACATTTGCAACATCAAATGGTTTGAGTGAACTAAAATAAACAATGCTCTGTTGGAGTTCCTGCAATGTTTCTTGCCAGGTGCAAGAAATACTGCAAATATTGGATGGCTTTGTAGTAAGTGATTTGAGATGTAGTATCTTCTGAATGTCAGACAGAGCTTTCTGCTTACCTGGGTACTTCTCCTCTGGAGGTTTTTTGCTGCCAAACTGTGCTCAGTCTGCAATTGCTGTCAGTAGGATTGGTGACTGACAAGTTCTAGTTTATGTCTGGTGACCACCGTACCTTAATGCAGCTTGTACCAATAAGCCCCCGCCAAGTCTTTTTTGCTTTTTTCTAGTTCCTACCTTCCTGACAGCACCCTGTATCTCACCCATGAGATACCTTGCTTAAAGATGGTCTGCAAAGGGAGAAAAAAGGGATTATGAGATTTTGTTGTGACTGCATCTCTGTGATGGAAAAAAAAGGATTTGGGGGAAGATGTTCAGTGTCTGGTCTGGCTTTTACCAGTGCAAATGCAAAGTGTGTTTCTGTAGAGCAGAAACCCTTTGATTCTTCAAGTGAAAGATGACAGGTTTACAGAATTAGGAGAGGGTTTTATTAATGGCAGTGCTGTAAACACAAAGTCCTCCAAGAGGCTCGTTTAGTGTCAGTGTGAATGTCAGGAGCTGTCAGACCTTGTTGGAGGAACTTTCCAATCTGTGTCATGGATGTTGTTAATGGGTGCTGCAACAGTTCTCTACCTGCACTCAGTTAACACAGTGAGCTGGTGAATGTGCAACATGGTAAGGGGTCTTCTGTGTCTGCTGTGGTGGCTCTATGTGAGCCGGTAGCATGCTTGTCTCTGGTTCTGTGGAGGTTTGGAGCCATTTAGGAGCAGCTATTGAGTCCGTCCCACTCAGTGCCACCAGCTCCTTACACCTTATCCACGTCATGTTGCAAAATGGAAGAGGCAGACATTGGCCAAAGCGGCATGGGAGATAGAGGATGCTCCTGGGACAGAAAGCTGTAGAGGACTGCTAATTAAAGGCTCAGTTTGGTACAAATCCAGCTGCTTTGCCACGTCCTTCTGCAATTCTTCATATTCATCAATTTATATGGAGGAGTACTCTGAAGCTAGCAGGGGTCATGTAACTTCTTGTTATCAGGAGAGACAGATGTAAGAACTTTTCAAAATTAATTAGCTTTTAGCACTTCCTTTTCCACTGGTCCAGTGGGCTCATGGGGTTGCACTGATGGTTATACCTGCAATAAGTTGTGATCATTTATGCCAGAGTTCTTCACCCTCCTAATTTTTATTTCAGTAGCCATAATTTATTTCTTTCACAGGCAGAATAATTTCTGTTTGACCATGCTATGCATTCTTTATTCTTTGCTCCTTTTTCCTTTAAGCATTTTATCCATTCTATGCCCACCATAGGCTGCTTCTAGGACTTTAATTACCGCCAATACATGCACTGCCGTCTGCTAATAACTAGCCCAATCTCAGTGGTTCATTTTAAGTAAGTCTCAAAAATCATAAGGGCAAACCTGTGATCTTCCTTTCTGTGCATCTCAAACTGGATGCATGCAGATTGATCCTCAGATTAGGATTCTGGACATACAGCCTTGACCTTTGGCTTACAAAGACTCTTGTCTGCTTTCAACACTTGCTCTTCATTATGTCCTTTAAAACTCCAGTACCAGGTTTTGTTCGGTTTTTACATGGCATTGTTGAACCTATCTGCCTCCCGAGTTTCAAAGGAATTTTTGCAGAATTGCTCAAGGGAGCAAAAATTAAGAACAACCAGACACAAGTTAAAGAAGAGACTCCTGCTGCTTGACAAGACTTGCATGTCTCAGTGCTTTGAATTTAGGCCTTCTCTAAGGAAAATGGCAATAAAAGCCTCGTTTGCTGATGAGCAAGGTTCTTCCCTATGTCTGCTGTTTACATACAGCAGTCAAGCTCAATAATGAAAAAATCTGGCTTCTGCTCCAAGGCAGTGCTTGAACAGGGTGTGATCCCAAGGCAGAAACCTCCCTGACCCTCCGTTAGAGAAGAATGTGTCCAGACAATCGGGATGCAAACGTTGGCTAATTGAGGAGTGCTTATAAACCAGGAAAGCAGGCAGGCGCACAGAGAGCATGGCTTGATGCAAGGGTTGGTCTTCCAGTGTTGGCCAACTCAAGTCAATGGAGAAGGCAGACACACTGAGCAGTAGCTTGTACTCTGATGTATTGCAGTTGTTGCCAGCTCCTGTCCAAGCTTTGATGTTGTATTGATCATGGCAAAGCGGGGTTTGGATGTGGTTGCATGCACAGCTCAGCTATGCAAAGCTGCTAACAAAGACCTGGGCGATGCTCTGGCTGTCCGGCCTCCTGAGCTGGGGTGAAGGGAAGCAGGCACAGGCTTTTTGGGAGCGCCCAGCTCACCTAAGTGTTTTTAAAAGTCATTTCTGTGGTAGCAGCTACAAGCACACTTGCCTAAAAGACAACCTTTCAACAGAATGTCTTTCCAAGCACTGGTAAATATTATTGTAATGGGTTGAATTTATATAACAAATGTTTTCAGTCCCTGTTGTTCAAGGAGTTTGCTTTTTGAGTGGCTTAAAAAACATTGCTCTTAAATGCCTGTGCTCTGCTAATTATTTTTCAGTCTTCCTGTGTCATACAAATTCCTCTGCCCTTGTAGGCAAAACAGCTCTGGTCCTCTCTGCTGAAACCTGTTTTTATAATCGGCCCGGCAGCTGTGTTGTTTTAGCTGGTTTATGCGGAGGCAGGGTCTGGAGAGGACACAGTGAAAGGCTCCAAGGAGCGCTGGCCCGGCAAGCGTGCTGTGGCCGCAGGTGGGGCTGAGTCGCTCGCTGCTGGTGTTCGGGGGTGGGTCAGGGCTTTGGGGCTCTGCCTCACACCAAGCTGCTCAGAGGCTGCCCCAGGCCTGCAGCAGCATTTACCCTGCAGTCCTGAACTGCTCTTGCTGTCGCAGATAACCCTGCATATGGATAGCATCTTTCCCAAGCAGAGGAGATGGCCTCTGGGTGGGAGGGGTAGTCACAACACAGATGTTCAAGGGAAATTAAGGCAAATCTAGGTAGGAAGGCAACAGGCAGAAGCTGAAATGCATTAAATCGCTATGTGATAGTCCAGTTCAGACATAGAAACGCCTTAAGTCCATGTCTGTCTTTATTTCTGCAAAAGCTTAGATGGGTAAATGAGGTAATGTCCCCTTTTTAGCCCAGTGTTGTGGTCCAACTAAACAACAATACTACTTCCTCTGGGCCTTCTCATGTGTCCTGGCTTATCTTGGTTGGGAGAGGAGCTTGGCCTTCCCCTGGGTGCTTGGGAAGCCCTTGGTGCCTGTGGGCTTGGGTGGGCCATGGCTCCAGGCTGTGCCAGAGAGATGCCTGCTCTTTCCCACTTCCAGTCAAACCTGCCCCAGAGTAAGGCTGGACATTCCTCAGAGCAAAGGGGTTTAGGACACTCGTTACTCCTTCTAAAAACCTTGCAGATTAAATATTATTCCTCGGATGGCTGGCCTTTGGCCAAAATGCCTGGTGATTTTCCCATTGCGCTTCTTCATGTGGGAAAGGTCTCTTGGTGACAGTGGTGCTTTGATAAGAATAATTGGTAGAAAATATCAGCTTCACTGTGGATTTGTTTCCTGTCTTTCCTACAGCCAGTGATCCAGAATGACCTTGGGTTCTGCTATATTTAAACAAGTTTAACAGCTTTTTAATTTAAAAGATCCTCAGTGATGATTTCCAACTTGTTAGGCTTAATGGTTGGGTTTGGAGGCTGTCTACGGAGGCGCAAAGACAGCCCTTATTAGAAGAGTCCAACTGCAGAGCCACAGCAAAACCTCCCTGCTCACCAGAGGCTCTTGCAGGTCAGTTTGGAGAGGCGAGGAAGCCCCCACATTTCCCCAGTAGCAAACCAATTGCATTATCATTAAATAAACAATAGAAATACTCTTGCTCCCCCCTTTGCATTTCAGCACAGAGCTTTCTGGTGCTAGAGAAAATCACGTGATGAAACAAGGAAAAACAGTTTGGGAAAGTTTTATTTTAAAAGTAGATGTGCTCTAAAAAAGTTTTGATTTTTTTTTTTTATATATAGATATTATTTCTCTATCTATTGAAAATATGTCAAAGCAATACCTGACAAAAGGAAAACAAAAGTACGGTATTGGTTTTCCTTGCTTTCCCCCCATCTATTGAATAAGGTTTTGTTGGGATAAAATTAAAGTGCTTATCTTTGAATTTGCTTCCTCTGGTTGAGTTGGCACAGTACATTGAATGAAGGAATGTTCCAAGTTCAGAGGTGGCATTGGGGAATCTAGTTAAAATGACATCAAAGGCAGCACAGCGGGGCTGAACATGTGTTTGAAGCCGGATAGATTAGAGGCCATTATCAGCCTTTCGCTACTGTGCTGGGAACAAAAGTCGCTCTTTCCGCTGGGACTGCTGCTGGGGAGAATTAAAAAAAAAAAGAGAGAAAGAAAGAAAAATTGCACCTTCTAATATAATGCCACTTTCCCCGCGAATGGCCGGGTGGCTTTAGCGTGTGAGTTGTGTTCTGGCGCCCGGATTTTGTGCGGCAGTTAAGCTGAAATGTTGTCTATTGATGCCAGCCAGCAATGGCTAAAATAATCCCCCAGATTTTTTTTTTATCCCCCTGTAAAAATGGCCAGTTGTTTTGTTGCCATCCAGTCCGGAAAAAGCCGTGTCGTGATGTGATGAAACTCTTTAACTGTTGTGACTCTTAAGTTATTTTTCAAATGGAAGTTCATCATTAAAGAAGATGAAGCTGCCTAATGAAAGCTATCGTAATTGCCTGTTGGTATAGCAATGCTTGGGGAAGTTGCTCTGCTCCCCTAACGTGTCACTGCCGGGCGCAGCAGAGGTGATGCTCCCAGACACGCTCTTCCTCCTCCCGCATTACCTGCAGCCACTAGCCAGAGCTGTAATTAGCCTGGCTAATTTTCTGTTCTCTCATTTGTCTTCGTACTAAAAAGCACTTGTCATTAATCATGGGTTTTATTTTATTTTAATGGTGTTTAATTTTGAATGCCTGGGTTACTGCATGAAATTGCATTCTTCTGATGTAATTTGGTGGCGATTCTGCCTGTACCCACATTTCCAGGGAGCCAGCAGGGCAGCAGGCACGATGGAAATGGGAGAGCTGATCATGACCATCCTTGCACAGGCTGATGCTTGTAACTTGGGAGGTTTGCAGGCAAAACACCGCAGTAAATTGTGTTTCCCTTGCCAAATAGCACTTTAAAAAATCTGCTGGTTAAACTGTTTGGTTTATGCTCGCGGGAAGCAGCTGTGCTTGGCAGTTGGGGAGGGGGGTAGGTGCTAAGTACATTTGGCTTATGCAAACATCTTGTCATTGTGAGATGTGTTGGGACTGGCTCGTTTACACTGCTCTGCATGGTGCGGGGTTGGAAGGAGACAGCACGTGTGCATGGAAGTTATTTGGTACTTTGGACTAACCAAATCCCTCCATTCATTTCTACCCATTTCTGTGGCATTGCATGGCCCTCCCGAGCAGTTACTTTTACTGAATCAGGGAAATGTGTAAAACAAAAAATGAAAGCTCCAATTTGCCAAGCTCCAGGCTGGCATTTCTTTTTGCATTTGTTGATTTTTCTCAAAATAACCTGGTGTCACCAGGAGATGGGCCCATGTCCTTATCTCATAACTGGGCTCCACTTCACTCACATTCTCCTTGTTCCCAGGTGTAAGCAGGGTGGTCACAATGGTGAGAACAAAAATGTCTTTCCTTTCTTCACCTGAAGTCATACTCAGCCAGTGATGCTTTGCCATTAGGGGTACTTAGCGAAGCCTGGTGGCTCTGACCCCCCTGAACCTCCGTCACAGGGACCCACCGTGCACCCATGCCCCTGTCTTTGCAGAAGAGCTGTGTGCGGCTTGGCAGAGCAGGTCCACACCATCCCCCAGCTCACAGCAGAACCACGGACCCGGCTCCTGGTCTGTCAGGACCAAGGATCATTGCCACCACTGTCTCCTTCCTCTGTGGAGACCTCCGTCACCAGCTTTTTCAGCAAGGGCACAAACCCGAGCAGAGCTGGTTCAGTTGGGTGTCACTGCCTGTGGCATCCTTTCCTAATCTCGTCCAGCCTCCTCTGGGGCAAGGGCTAGGTTCTTCCACACAGTAACTCCAGTATCAAGCCCATAATTTCAGACTAAGCTAGGGATCGTCTTAAGAGCAGCAGAGCCTACCCCTTCGCTTTGATAAGCCATTTGAGAAGATGTCACGCTCTCTTAAAAATATATACCTTGTTCCCTGACCGAGTTCCCCTTGGTGTAGATGCTCACTGAGCTCCCACTCCTCCTCCTCCTCCCCCTGCTCCTAGCCTGCCCTGTGGTTTACTGTGTACATTACAGGCTCATTTATAGAAAGCAACCAACTATAAAAGGTACCAGGATGTGGTCCAAGTCCTTCTCCCTGCCCTCTGCCTAGGGCAGCAGTCGCAGGAGTCCTGCCTCACTCTACTCCCCGCGGGTGCCATGTAAGTCCCCCCAGCACATAGTGCCAGAGCATTGCTGGTGCGGGGACCTGGGCGAGCATCGTTCCCCACACGGATTCCTCTTGCTCTGCTGCGCTCGTCCTGGGTGTGCAAAGCCTTTCTCAAATGTAAAGGGGTTTCCTACCTTCCACTCTGCAGTGGTGAGGCTTAAATGAACGTAATGTATCAGAAGAAGGCAATAAAACAGGGCATGTTGTTGTTTTATTCTGGCAGAGATGGGATCCCACCGTACAGACTCCGAAAGCAGCATCGCAGAGAGATGCAAGAAAGTGCCAAAGCAAATGGACGTGTGCCACTACCTCACATTCCTGTAAGTAGCACTGTGTCCTTCCCCAGATGTAAATATGCAAAATATGTGAGATCTCTAGCACACAGTTGCTCTGCTTGCTCAAGTTTAACCCCCCCCCCTTAGTGCTGTATTCATTTGGGGATGTTTCAAGATGGAAATACACCATGCTAAGAAAGGGCTTGGTAGCCTTCTGCCAAACTCATCGTGCAGGGCTGCCCAAAATGCATGATTTTTCTTAACCGCTCAGTCAGTAGCCGGTTGTTTCTCCTGGATGAGAATGGAAGCACTGGCTGGCATCTACCTGCAAGGAGGTTACATGCCCTCGGGTGAGCTGGAGGTGTCTGTGGAAGGTGTAGGAGGCCATTGGACATGGAGGCTGATGTAGCTCTCAGCCAGGGTCAGCTGGGGAGAAAGGCAGCTGTCCTGAGCAGTATTTCTTCAGTGGGCAACCAAAAGGAGCTGTAACCTGTTGTCAAGGACTTGGCGAAGCCTGCCTGGGGGTACGAGGCAGGAGAGCAAAGAAGGTGCAGGTGTAAGTATTTCATTTGTCTGATACCGTCTCCCCGGTTGCTCCAGGTAAGCAAACAGCTTTGGAAGATAAACATACCTGCCAGGGCTCTGCACCACCATCTGCAGCTCTGCTTATTATTTTCTTTCTGTCAGAAGTTACAGGTGACATTTAATATGTAGCAGGGAATAAAGGTGCTTCTTTCCCCTTTGGACAGCTGGACTCCAGCACAAATCAAATAGGGAGAAAAAAAGCCTCCATCTGCTTTTTCCAGAAGTGCCTTCAAACTTGACGCAGCTGTTCTCATCCTGCCTGCTCAGTGCAGCACAATACCAGCAGAAATACGCCCTTGTTTTAATCTGATTTTTTTAAAAAAAAAAAAAAAAAAGACTCTTTGTTTTGCCTTTTAAATTAGATTATTTTCCTTAGATTTAAGAGGGTCTCCTGTGCTTTGATCACTGGGTTGACAATAAAAGCCCTGGCTGCGGACGCTCACTAGCCATCCTTGCTCAGTCACCTCTCTTTTCACACAGTTGCTTTCACAGTGTGGTCGCTGTTGAAAAGGCTGGCTGGGTGCCTTTTTATTTCACTTGATGCCATTTTTACTGTAAGCATGGCTTTGTTAGAGTTGAAGTTTGAAAGCTTGGCCTTTATTTTTTGTTGTTGTTGTTGTTGCTGTTCCCCAACAGTGGGAACTACTGAGTGAATATTCTCTGACTTCAAAGCTTGTCAATGGCTTTACCTTTTGGATAAAAATAATAGTGGCTTTCTGTTGATCGTGTGCACTGGCAATGCCTCGATGAACTGCAGGTTATAAACTCAGAGTATGGAGCATTAAATATGTATAGTGAGCTCTGCTTTAACGAACTTCCATCTGCCAAACATTTCTTTTGTTGAACTGAATAAGTGTCATTCCAGCAGCAGTTCCTTGCAGGCTAATTAGTTTTACTTAGCATTAAATTTTATCGACCTTTTTGGAAACGAGTTAAAAAAGGGGGAGAAAAAAACCAAGGTTTAAATTGGCCACCTGCTGCTTATAAATTTTTATATTCTCCTACTTATCTACACAGTCTTTTAGAATTACATATTCATCCTAAACTACACACAGACGCTTCACAAGGATTTTTCTGTGAAACATCCACTGTTCCCATTAGATTCTGCACTGTAATTTTAAGTCCCAGGGAAAAAGGCATCTTGACGCATATTTATATGGGAGCGGAGGACCAAGAAGTCGAGTTAGTTCTAGACTTTCTCCAGGGAATAAAAGTTTAGTTCAGACACTCTGGCACCTCCTGCCAGCCAATTACTGACACAGAATTGGCATTGACTTCAGAGAGGCACTGCTCTGCCCTCGCTTATCAATCAGCCAAGAAAGGAGAAGGTAATTAGACAATATGTTTTGACAACACCGGTGTGAAATATTATTAAGTTAGTCTTTTAAAATCACCTTTAACTGCACGCTTACTGAATTAAACTTCCCCAATTAGCAAGGAGCCATGCAAATGTTTCTTCAAGTGTTGCTTTCCAAAGCCAGTGGTTAGGATATCTCGCAGCCTGTAGCTAAAGCAGTCTCCATCAGCTGCCTGGACCTGGTGGTTAGCATGCTTT
The DNA here is from genome assembly GCF_030463565.1 of Pelecanus crispus. Lineage (NCBI taxonomy): Eukaryota > Metazoa > Chordata > Aves > Pelecaniformes > Pelecanidae > Pelecanus > Pelecanus crispus. Next base: position 17,256,881 of record NC_134653.1, read on the forward strand.
TAAACGTGTAGCAATTACTAAATTGCAGCCTTTGAGTGAAGGTCTTTATGGACTCATATCTAACCAGTGTAGCCAGAGTCCATACTGATAGTGCTTGCAGAATGCATGGCATGTTTTCCTAGTGATAGCAGAGAACCTCCTACTTCCGAAAAGTCATTTCAGAAGTCCTTTAGAGACCTTAACCATTCCCTTACAAATGAGTTATGGGGCTACTATGCAAAATTCTGGAAGAACAACTATTGCTTTTAATAGCAGCACTTTAGTTAAAGTCCAGAAGCTATAAACTGTAGTGATTATATGTTCATAGGAGACTGCCCGCTAGTTTCAACAGCCACTCTGCCTCCAAATAATGAAGGCATGTGATGGTTATGTAGGGTGCCCTGCTATGCAGCAGGAGATCTTGGTGCATGCATGGCTGTGTTCTGCACACTTAAAACACACTTACAAACTCACCAATGCTCTAAGTTGGGAAAAGCTGTGTGTTGTGAAATGGCGCTCTGCCCAGGAATGCAGTGGGTGACAGTCTCTAGCAAGCAATGAGACCTTTGTTTTCTGCCTCTCACAGGAACCCATTACATGGCGGGTGAGTGTTGCTTTTTATGTGGTTTTCCATCTCTCTCTTGGATTCGAGCAGAGTCTTGGAGCACCAAGGAAGGAAAGAGCAAGGAAGTTGCCAAAGGAAGGGTGAAAACCCAGAGAATGCAGGGCCATACCTGTGCTATTGCGCTGTACTTACCCCGGCTCTGGCATTCATCTGTCCCCAGGAGAGGATGGGAGATGCTCCTTTTTCCCAGCAAATTCAGAAAAATCCAACCTCAGTCATTAAGACTTGGGATTCCTTTTTGTTTGTTTGTTTGTTTGTTTAACTGCATAAAGAAGCCATTTTTTTATGTTCTTGCTGTAGCTTGATCACCAGGTGTGAGCTCTCCTGTCCTGCCACACAGTCAAGGAAGCTACAGCTCTTTACAATATTCCCACGTGAGAAGAAAAAAAGTAGAAGCAGCAGCAGAGTGGGTCAAGCTGATTGCTGAACTTTCCCAGAAGGATGTCCTCTGTGCAGAGGTGGCTTCCATAGTGTTCTTGAGTGGAACAGAAGATTTTGAGTGACCACTCTGCAATGCTGTAAAAGTGAGAAGGGTACAGGAGGAGCCCTGGTCTCATGCTGCCTGGATAACTACAGCTAAATGAGCTTTCTGCTCCTGCGAGATTGGAACCTGCTCAGAATTCCGATCAGCTGTTTTATGCCTTTTTCCTCAAACACCTTGCAGCAGTGGGACTCCTTGCTAATCCCTGAATGCTGCTAGAGTGGATGCTGAAATCCAGCTATCCATGAGCTCTGCCATAAGTGTTTCCGGTATGGAAACACCATTTGTCCTTTAAAAATATATGTCGCAGTAGAATGCATTATTAATCTTGGAAACGTGGACATTCAGAAGTTCTTTTCACTTGGGTTCTCTAGCCTGCCATCTTCATTTCATCTCCTAGACTGACTTTTGATCTAACATCAGCCACTCAGGCACCACGGAGGCATCAAACCTGCTGTAGAAGAGGGAGATTTACCAACACAGAATTCTTTGGACCAGTCAGATCTGTCAGAAATGGTTCAGCCCAACCCATGGATCCCTGGGACTGGTTAGAGACTTCTACCCAGTGATAATATTGGAAAACTTACTGTTTCATCTCAGAGCAGCTGAGGTTTATTCTTCCCAAGGGGAGCCCGCAAGCTGCAGTGAGATTATTCCCTTTCAGCCTTTTCACGTATAGATCATAGTAAAACCACACATTTAGGATGCCGGTGTGTTCTGATGTGCAACTTTGATCCTCAAACCTCAGTTTCTCAGGGAAGGTGAAATCCATCAAAACTCAAGACCTGAAGGAGAAAATGTGATAGCAGGTGCTGAATGGAACTACTGGAGACCTTGTGTATCTTGCATGTTCTTAGCAGGCTGCTTCTTCCCAAAGGTACCAGAGCTTCAGAGATGTAGCATGTCAAGGACAGAGGACAGTGTTCTGATGATAGGTACCCCAAGAAATCCTTCCTCACAGCTGTCACTAGGAAAGATTGTTCCATCCAGACCAGTTCAAGCAATTTCTTTCTTGCCAACCCATCTGACATTCAGCTTCCCATTCACTGTTCTCTGCAACCTCCCCAACTCGGCATGGTTTGGTTCTGGACAGGCCTGTCTGAACTAGTGGCATTAAATGCAAGCAGATAGGTAATTAAATAAAACATTAGGTAAAACAGTTATAGATAAAACAATTCTTTAAAATGAAGTGCTTCCTTTCTGAATTGTTGACCCAGAATGGCCAGAGATCTCATTCTGGTCCAGACCAGAGGGCTGGATCCTCCAAAACCAGCCAGCTCTCACAGAGTGCTGCACCCTTTACTTGGAACAAAAGCATTTGGAGTCATTCTGATTTCAGAACAATAAACAGCTTATTTACGACTCCCTTGGTAGGGCTCTGTATGCCTATGGGAAGACAGGGGCAGGTTCAAAATCCTGAAGCCCTGAAGGATTCTCCTCTGGGCACAGGTTCAGCCTGGCTGGTTTTTGATGGAGCATGTCTCCCTTCCAAAGTCAGGCTCATCATTTCATAAAAGTTTCAAACACTTTGTTGTCTTAAGCCTTTTGAACCAGGTCAATGCTGTCCATGTTTGCTGTCCAGGGAGACAGAGAGAGCCCTCAGCAGTTATCTATATTATTTCAGCATGGGGAATTTGCATTCATTATTCCGCAATACTCTTAGTTTTGAGGAAGTCTGTGTAGCTCATCCTTTGAGCTAGGAATAAAGTCAGACCCATGGCAATATTCAGAGCATCATCCTGCTTGCCAGCTTTCTGTGAGTCACCATTACGGGTACCCGCCAGGACAACATAGGGCACGTGCAACCGGTATCCGTGGGGTGAAGTGAGGTTTATTTCAGTTGCACTGAACTTGGATGGTCAGGGAGACCCTTGCAGAGATGCCTTCACAGAGAGGACTGCATCTTGCACCGTCAAACAGGCTGTTGAGGACCTCTGCAAGCTGTTGTGCTGAGGGGAAAGCTCCAAGGACGGGGCAGTGGGTTTTGTAGATGCAGCAGTTTACCAAAGAGAGAGGAAAATGAGTTCATCCTAAAGATTCTTGGGTTCGATTATTTTCATTTCTGCAGTTGAGCTTCAGTCACCTCCAGGCTTTGAGAGACTGTGGGTAAACATGCTGAAGTATTAGTTGTAAAAGACTAAAATCGTCTCATCTTAAGTTCCCTGGATACAGCAGTGACCCTGAATGTCTTCAGATCCTCATTAGAGATGGAGCTGTGGTCTTCAGGCATTGCTGGGCCTGGAGGGAACCACCTTATTTTGACAGGACTTGAGCACGCGGGTTAGCAAACTTCAACCTTTACACCCGCTGCTGCTGGGGGCTCGGGAGAACCTTTGGTTTGGGATGCTGCATTGCATCAAAGGCTATTAAAATAAAGGGAAATTCTTTCCCGGTTCTGCTTTTCTGTCAAAGCCGCTGCAGTAGCTGCAACAGGGAGACCCGAGACTGTAACTGCTGAGCGCTGAGCTGCCTCTCATTAGGTTCATTAAGTTTCTAACGGAGCAGGGCTTGGTGCTGCCATCATATAAACAACCGCAGGGAGAGTTGGCATGTCTGAGGTGGCAGGAGGGAGTGAACACATCACCTGACAGGTTGCGACTTGTCAAGCAAGAAAGAAATATCCCTCCTCGGGAGTCGCTGGTGCTGCCTCATGAGATGGATGGTGGTCGTCATGGGTTTGAGGTTTCTGATGAAAGCAGACTTCCTTAGCCAGAAATGCTCCCCTGGGCTACATGGGGGGAATGGGGAAACATCACTTGGATCCTAGAAGCTCCCCAGGGAGTAACAGAGCAGGGAACAACTCTGCCACGTCATCCCCCATGATGGAGCACATCTGGGGCCCATTTCTGCACAACACAAGGTCCAAGCGCTGAGACGAAGCATGCCACTTTGGCCCTTGTGCCAGTATTTCAAGACTAAACATCATTTTTGTTGATGAAAATCTTTTTCTGCAGTGTTTCTTTTTTATATAGGCCATTGATTTGCACGTCTGGAGGTCCTGGTGGCAGCAAAGACTGTCATCCCAGGGTGGGAGCCACCTGGTAGCTCCCCCATGTTATGCCTTCTCCAGCAGCTGCATCCCTGGATGAAGAGGGTGGTTCTTTGGGGCTGTTCCCAGCTTGGATGGGTCAGTCCTGCCTGGGACAGCTTCACGTGGAGCTGTCAGTACCTCTGCTTGTCACAGAAAGTGAGTGCTAGAGCAGGCAGTCCTTTTGCCTGCAAAGCCGCATTGTGTCTGCAGATGTCCCCAGGGATGCTGCAGCCCAGCACCATCCAGCGTGGAAGAGAAGGCAACAGCAGTGAGCACTGGAATTGAGATTTGCTGGCAGGGTTGGCTGGATCTTGCTCTTGGCAAACAAAACAAGCGGTGCTTTAACTGAGACCTCTACAACCCAACTTGGGTGTCATAAAAGATGTCTCCAGCTTCTCGGTGCCATCAGTAGGATACTTACTGCCTCTATTTTTCTTCCTCTGCCTTCCACTTGGCAGCTGACAGAGAAAAAACAATATGATTTGCATACTTTTGTCAGGTTTTGAGGCAAAGCATTATTTTAGTCTTCTACATTGATCTCTTGGCTGGTCTGGGGTAAATCCAGGTGGTCTCTCATCCTGCTTTAAAGATTTCAAGCTCGATGACTGCTTCTGGTGCTGCATTGGTTCTTTTTCTGTGAACTGTCTCATGTCTTCACATTTATTTTTATCTCTGGTCCTATTAAGTGTATATTTCTCTCATGTTGGTATTGGAATATTTGAATGCAGGTTTTTATACTGTTGAATTTTCCATATATTTTTCCTCCAAATTAAATTTTTATCTCTGCTGTGTCATTTTATTTTTTCTACTGTTTTAATAAAATAATGCAGAATGGATAAAAATGAGGGGGAAAATACAGCGGCTGATAGCTTCATACTTCAG